>NC_134789.1:37195622-37200622 GCF_046742065.1 Oratosquilla oratoria
TTGTGCCACCCTGTGGAAGCAAGTCTTCAGAGGACTTGGGATTTCGTCTGTGTATTTGTAAAGAGAACATCCCTTCGAACATGTTTGAAGAAATGCAGGAAATTCTTTCATTCACAGTGATCTTAATACGTCCCGACACGTGGACATCATGATCCGGTGTTTGATTAAGCCTCTCTCCACCGAGCGGGGGTGGTCTACCACGGATGCGAATAAAGTATCCTCATCAGTCTCCTCCTCCTCCTCCTGTTCTTCCCCCTCAGCTTCTCCTGCATTGTATCTTCCTCCTCCTCCTCCTCCGCCTCCGTCTTGTCCTCCTCCTCCACTTTTAAGATTTTTTTTTTAATTTGACTAGAAATTAATTTAAGTGTGGTGGGTTGAGATTTGTACTCGCCTCGTAACTACTTACTACGAGGTTTCAGATCCCCATCCCCAACCCTAATAGCTATCGGGTGATTGCCACTTGATATGGCTGTTCGAGCACACAGGGCACGGGTGAAAGCTTCGGCTGCAGCTAAGGACCTCTTAGCGTGAGGTCCTTGTCTCCTGTGATCAGTACTCGTACCGTTCCCAGTAGTGTCTTGCTTCTGACCTTAGGTCATATTTTGGCTGGCGACAGATGATTCTGTGCAAGAAACCCGTCCTTACACAAGAACATAAGAATGAAGGAGACTGCAAGAGACCATAAGGCCTACACTAGGCCTTTACTCGTATCGTTCCCTGTAGTATCTTGCTTCTGACCTTAGGTCATATTTTGGCTTGCGCCAGAAGATTCTGTGCAAGAATCCCGTCCTTGCATAACCCCTTCCGGTACCTTTACTTTCCTTCCCGTTTAGCGCCAAGCTATTTCGTTCCAAGTCCTTGCCACCCTCCCCGGCAACAAGGGCGTTAGTCAGAACGCCTGCAGTCTTTAGTTTATGCTGATAGCTTCTGCCTTGTGGTGGTGGATGGGAGAGTCCAAGCAAAATGCCCAGTCATGCAGAATGCTTGCATGAGGAAATGCAGGCAGACATGCAAACAGTCTTTTCTGAAAGATGACGCAGGATCATGAGCAAGGAAATCTTTGGAGCGGAGCCATCTGGTGGGAAAAAAAAAGACGATTTAGGTCGAGCGTGGTACTCAGGGTCGTGTTTAGGATCACTTCACGTTGTAGGGTACTGGACGACCCCGGTATGCGGGAGTACATTAGGCCTCGACTTACGTCTCACATTATGGCCCCGAGGCCCCGACTTACGTCACCAGCTAACTCACTCGTTCTCCAGTTGCCGGCGCTAATGCGGGCGCTGGGGTGTTACGGCAGGTATTGTAACCGTGTTTGTTTACGTAGTGGTGCCTCAGTCCATGTGGCATCCATCCTTTAATTCAAGTTGCTGACTCAAACTATTCTGTTCAAACACACGTCATCTCCTTAGCCGACGAGATGAGTGATCACCGATCTCATATAGTCCCTTTTCGTACCGTGTGACACACTTGCTCAGAATCTGACTGTCGTCAGGCTATTTTATGAAATTCTCTTGCGTCGGTAGTCAAGGGGTCATTGATAACAGGCACACACACACACACTCACACACACACACACACACACACACACACACACACACACACACACACACACACACACACACACACACAACGGTGGCGCGGTTGGTAGAGTCCCAGACTGTCAGTATGGCGGTACCGGGTTCGAATCCTGCCCAGGGCTGAAATTAGTTCAGTATCGCTGCGCTTTGAGTCGTTACTCCAACTCTCGTGGGCGGGGAATTGGGTGTGTGTGTGCGTGTAAGGCCATAGCATTACCCATAGATCGGTCATACGAGCTCTGAGCTCTCTTCCGGGAGGGAAATAGCTGTCGATCACGAGTCCAACACGTGATCCAAAGACCAAGGTAAATCACACACACACACACACACACACACACACACACACACACACACACACACACACACACACACACACACACACATTCTCTCCACAAGTATCATTATAACAGGCGTGACAATCATCTGTGTAGAGATACAAACCGGGAAGAAAGGTTCGACCACGGGTGGATTTACACATCTGGCAGGAATACTAAGCTCGTAGGTTCCCGTCTAATTGTTTTCTTTGATCATATTTGTCCGTGCATATTTTTTTAAATTGGGGATTTGGATAGAGGTTAGGCACCCTTCTGCCCGTCACTTGAAGCTAGATATGCAGTTGATGGAAAATACATGTGTACATTCAGCAAGATGGGAGACACTAACTCTTGTCTGCCCTCTGTCCCCACAGACTCGGAAAACTGGCTCCTTGATGTCTGTCCCCCAAGTATTTCCTTTGTTGACAATAACCAGTGCGTCTGTCTTGGGGGGCAATATTGCACTCGAAGAGTTGGAGTCAGAGATGGTGAAGGAGGGAGATGGTATCGGCAGTTTAATAGAAGAGTGATCAGTATTCTTTTTTTGGAGTAAAGATCTCTTGTGATCTCGGATCTCCAATCACAAGAGACAGTTGAGTGACTTGGTCCGAAGGTATGTCAGTAAAGTCACTAAAATCTCGACTTTGTGGAGACGGCACTGGGAAGATTTAAGTAGGGTAGGATATCGATGGGATGGTCGAAGTTAAGGTGATCATTCTTTTTTTGGTAGATATTCGTCTTGAATCGCAAGTGACTGATGAGTAACTTGGTCCTCGGAGCTGTCACTAAAGTCAACTAAAATACCGGCTGCATGCAATCCCTCGTTGTGGGTTCTGGTAACAAGCATTAACGACAGTTCATGTTAGCATGTGTGGAGTGTTTTGGCCTTAAACCCTTCTATACGATGACGCGTATGCAGGCGTCATAAGGAGCGATTGGGTATATATGAATGTTTGCGTCGGCATCTTGATTATATTACAAAGGATTACAAAGGCGGAGCATGCCGACAGGAGACCCCTTGGTCCATATCTAGGTCGGATGCGAAAAGAAAATCATAATAATAATAAATGAATAAAAACTATAATAATGGAAATAACAAATAAAATACATAAATGCATAGGTATAATTAAATAATAAACAAACAGGTAAATAGAAAACTATAATAAATTGACATATAACTAATAATGAATAAGAATCAGACAAATGATAACAAAACAGAAACAAATAATATAGAATAAATCATAATCATTACAGCATCTTGCTTAGGTGTTTAAATGATTCTTAAAGTTTCGAACTGAACTACATTGCACTGCCTCTGCAGGAAGTTTATTCCATTCATCAACTACATATTTTGTAGTTGTACCTGAGTGACCCGTATTCTGTGAATTGGCCTGATCATATTTTCTGTGGTTATTAATATTCAGAGTGAAAGAGAACCAATAGGACAGCTGTAACTTTATATTCTGTAATACGAGCATTGTGATGCATCATTGTACATCAGGCAGCTAATGCTGCCTGCAAGAATTTGATCCTTTTTGAAGAGTTTAACACCAAGAACTGAGCTTCATCCAGAAGATTTTCTGCAAACTTTGGAATCCGGATTTGTAGGTTTTGAATGAAAAGCTGATCGTGTTCAGACAGATAACGATATTTCATGATGTAGACTACTATATCTAGATAAGTTAGAACTTCCAGTGATCGTCTGGAAGTGTGAAAGTTTTCTCGAAGTATATGAGTGTGAGAGTTTAGCGTGTGAAATTGTGAATTCCATAAAGAGCGCAAAGGATCGAGAGCTTTCAAGTGATTTGAACGTTTTCAAGAAATCTTTTCAAATGAGCGAGTTTTCAAGATTTACGCTCAAATGTCGGAGTTGATGCGTGTGTTAAAGGTGTAGTTTTCAAGAAGGGTGTGGAGGTGTGAGAGTTTTCAGAAAATGTGTGGAGTTTTTTATGCACGGTCTTTGTGTGAACTCTGTAAGAGTGCGGATGGAACATGGAGATATTGGGCTTACATTTGGACCCCCATTTGAACCTGGTGGAGATCATTGGGCATACATTTGGACCCCCATTTGAACCTGGTGGGGGTCATTGGGCATACATTTGGACCCACATTTGAACCTGGTGGGGGTTATTGGTCATTCATTTGGACCCCCATTTGAACCTGGTGGGGATCATTGGGCATTCATTTGGACCCCCATTTGAACCTGGTGGGGGTTATTGGTCATACATTTGGACCCACATTTGAACCTGGTGGGGATCATTGGGCATACATTTGGACCCACATTTGAAGCTGGTGGGGGTCACTGGGCATACATTTGGACCCACATTTGAAGCTGGTGGGGGTCACTGGGCATACATTTGGACCCACATTTGAACCTGGTGGAGGTCATTGGGCATACATTTGGACCCACATTTGAACCTGGTGGGGGTTATTGGGCATATATTTGGACCCCCATTTGAACCTGGTGGGGGTCATTGGTCATTCATTTGGACCCCCATTTGAAGCTGGTTGGGGTAGGGGGTCCTAATAAACAAACCAAAATTTAATTGGCCTAAGTTTGTTCAGTATTGACGTAGATCTACAGGAGGCTAAGGAACAGCAAAGCATAAGAATGGGATACTCACAAAAACAAGTCGAAAACTGAGGGAATACTGTAAGGACTATACATACATATACGTATACTAAAGGCTTTTTTTCCCCCTTACACGGAAGGTAGCCAAAAAGAAAAAGGCATAGAAACCACTCCCACCCATTCCATCCCCTACATACTCCACTCCCCTCCACCCTCTTCCCTCCCCTACATCTTGGCACCTCCTGGATGACGGGTCATCCCTGCATCCCGTCCACTGCCCTGTGTCAGAAGCAGTGTCGCAAGACACAGCACATTCACAGCAAGGCCGCTTCATTAATTCGGAGGATAGTAAGGACTATAACAGTATAATTGCAATCCTGTTTACCCATTGGGTGAATAAAATCACATGGCGTCAGACATGAGGAATACCAAATACGATACACCTCACATAGGGTTCAATAACGTCAGACTGCGATCCCATAATGAGAGGAATTTGAATGAAGTAAGTGGGTGGAAGACATAATGAATATGCAACAG
>NC_134789.1:37203122-37220622 GCF_046742065.1 Oratosquilla oratoria
GAAACTGGTCAGGAATAAACTCAATAATCGGATCAAGACCCATGTTTCCCCCTTCCACCTTTCTCGTAATTGTCCCAATGTCTCAACACATATATGTATACATATATATGTATATATATATATGTATATATATATATATATATATATATATATATATATATATATATATATATACATATATATAGATTCACTTTGGAATCAATTCCAACCAATATAGATAATTCTTCCATGTAATTAGACGCCACTGGAAGCATCTTAGGATAACCCGTTTTTATAACGTACATTAAACAGAACAACATTTGAATGCAGGAGGAGACTTGGTTGAAGATATAGACCTGGAGCGAGCGAGCGAATAAGCGAGTGTGGGTGGTGGTTGCAGACCCTTGATCAGGACTCATAGCAAACGTGGGCGCTCTGGGGCGGTCTGGATTAATGCCATTAATACCCTTAAACACGGTGACGCACTTTAGAGGTTTGATTCAGGAAGGGAACGGACGATTTCATACGGATGATGGGGGAGACTACAGACGGGAAAAGGTCGGCTCGAGACTTCTCCTCGTCTGTCCCATAGCTGTATATTTCATACAACTGCCCTTAGCCAGAACAAGGTATGTAAGGTGCGTTACCGTGATGAAGCTGTCAGGTAGTTCCTCGCCTCCTCCTCCTACTCCTCCTCCTCCTCCTCCTCCTCCTCCTCCTCCTCCTTCTCCTCCTCTTGTGTTGTTGGCTGCTTCACTCTGATACTGAAACATCTTGATGGAGAAGCTAAATCGAGTTGTGCGAGAAACAGACTATATCATGCACGAGACTTCAACTAATTTTTCTTTTTCAATCAATGAAGAAATTCTTATTTTCCAGGCCTTGAAAATAAAAATGCGAGAGGAAATATCAACTCGTTTTGCTTGGGTGATGTGTAATTTTTTTTCCCGTTAGCCAGAATAGAATCTTTAAAGTTCATCCCCGTTCCGAAGAAGTGCTGGTGGCTTGACCTTTCAGTCCCTGTCACGCTATCACGATTCTTGTCAAATGTTGTGAATTCGAAAATCTGCACGACGACTTCGCCTACGCTATTCTAGACTTCCCTAAGTCGACAATTCAATAATATGTCTAATATTCGTCTAGGTCGAACTTCTCTTAGATTGCCATTCGGTTTCTCAATGTATGACACAAAGGTAATATGACATTTGGAAATTCGAAAAAACGAAAAAAAAAAACTGCAGACGAAGTCGTTTCTACACGAACGAACTCACTTGAGTCGTAATAGTGTGACAGCGGCTTTAACCGTCAACCAGAATAAGATGTGTAAAGCTCGTCATAACACGAAGAGTATCTTGTTTGGGAATAAAGAGCAATACTGTCTTTGTGGACAAAAATACGGCATTAAAGAGATGAAGTGGTGAAAGAGAGATTCAAAAAGAGAGAGTAGAAGTTAATCATCATTCTACTTTTGAAAGGAGATTATTTTTTAATCACAAAATAATGCTCCGTGACTCTGGGCCATAGGGACACCGAAGGGCTTGATGGAGATGACACAGTGTTGTCCTCCACTGAATAAAACCGTCTGACGTTAAAACAGAATATCATAAATTAGGACATTGAGTTTTCCCCGTGTGTTCATTTTCAATCTTCCCGTTTGTAGAGGACCTTACTTTCATAAGTGTTACTCGGGACTTATGGGATCTGAAATCCAGAAAAATTGAATAATGAATTCATAAAAGCTTTTTAAATAGCTTTAAAACCAAAATATCAGTCATAAATTGAAAATAAATCACCTAATATAGCCCGAGGTATTATTACGAAGGGAAATATAAGAAGTTTTGCACCCTCTAACCTTGTTCTCTCCAGCCATGAAAATTTTACAGGATTCCTTTATATTACCGAAGTCTTTAATATTCATATAACCCTCAAGACCTCAAGAACAGCGAGGTACCTTTGTATTGCTCCAGGGTTTCTCACGTCCACCTGTTTCCTCATCTTCCCAATTCGTCTTTCCACAATTAAAGTCACCCATCAGTTGTATTCTCACTTGAAAACTTCCCGAGACCGAAGGAAGACGCGTATATCAAAAGAAACAATATATGAGGGCGGAGGCTTTATTGAGAACGATGTTTCGTTTGTTACCGATTTTTATAGCCTCGCACTTGAAAAAGTTGTAACAAGCGAGACGTCGTACAAATACAATAGAGGCTCCGTCCTCACTTGTGGTGTTTTTTTCGATAGACTTGTCGACAACAGCCAATTTCATACATATACCATATACCAAAGGCTTTCTTCCCCCTTACACGGGAGGTAGCCAAAAGAAAAAGGCATAGAAACCACTCCCACCCATTCCATCCCCTACATACTCCACTCCCTCCACCCTCTTCCCTTCCTCTTCTTTTGGCACCTCCTGGATGACGGGTCATACCTGCATCTTGCCCACTGCATAGGATGTGTATACTCTGTCTCATGTAAACCTTGTTACATATATAATGTTCATCAAACTGGGAATGACTTAGAAACTAGAATGGCCCAACACAAATATGGCGTTAGAAATGACCAATCATTTAATACATTTTTCGTGTAAGGGACTCCAACCACTGCATAAACTAGGAAAGTTCGAACCGTTTTTGATTAGGAACATGATAGTCTAGAATCAGAAAATATACATTTTCTGGCAATTTAAATTTAAGTCGTGGTCTGTATAAAAGACGTGCGTTTACACAGATTTATACAAATTTATACAAGCAGGAATGTGAAAACGAAGAGAGGGGAGGGAAGTTTGGGACTATGGATAAGTCGTTGTTTAGAATAACACACCACTCGACCAATTTTGACCACAATTCTTGAATAAGAACGGACCCAGTGCTGTGCTACGCTTGTCTGAGTTCATTATAGAGGCTATAGAAATGTTAGTCATAACCAGTTTTCATATCTTTATTTGAAGAAATCTTACAGGTCATGCCATACCTCTTTCCGTGAGTTTTTGAGGATGAGTCGTCAAATTTTGAAATAATTTTTGGTATTTGTGGTAAAAGGAAATCATATCAAGAATCATATGGATTGATGAGAGTTGAAAAAGATGAAATTGAGTTTCTTGGATCATGATTCAACAATTCTGACGTAAAAGATTTGTTCATCTGTGTCTAGTGCAGTGGTTCCCAAAGTTTTTTTCTGCCATTTCCCCCTGCACCCAGTTCAACCATCCAGATTTCCCCCTTCATGTGTACGAGGCAAAGATTAGTTACAACACACTGTGACTATTTACTAATTTATTTTTCAAATGTACATATATACTGATAAACAGGCATTCTCTCTCTCTCTCTCTCTCTCTCTCTCTCTCTCTCTCTCTCTCTCTCAGACATGAGAAAATTCATCTGAGATTTTTTTAGTTAGTAGGTAGTGTAATTATTTCCCCCCCAGGGGGAAATTTCCCCCAGTTTGAGAACCACTGGACTCTTGAGTGTCGGCAGAAGTCAGCACACGTTCGGGCTGATTGTGGGATGACACATACGCTCGTACATATTCGTGAAGAGCTGGAGTCCGGGAACCATTGTACAGACGAAGAAAGCAAACGCTGGACTCGTCGAAAGGAATTTAATCCTACGTTTCGACACCTGAAGACGAACCCCGGACAGGGTTCGAAACGTAGGAATTAACTTATTTCGACGAGTCCGGCATTAACTTTCTTGGTCTATACACGTACATATGCACACAACGGAAAAACATAAACACACACACACACACACACACACACACACACACACACACACACACACACACACAGACACACACACACACACACACACACACACACACACACACACACACACACACACACACACACACACACACACACACACACACACACACACACACACATACAGAAAGAAAATAAGAATAAAAAAGTGACAATAGTGCAAGCAGTACCCACTACCTTGTACAAGTAATTTGTGTGTGTGTGTATGTGTGTGTGTGTGTGTGTGTGTGTGTGTGTGTGTGTGTAACCTCACAGCATTACTCACAGAGTCACGCAGCATTATTTTTGAGTTGGAGATTTAGCCTACTCGTTGAAGAATGCTGATCAACTTTAATGCCTTTTATCCTTCTTTTCTGTTGTCCTCCTTATATCTCAAATTCATTTTCATGACCTCGGCACCATAGTATCCCCAAAGATAGAAGCACATTTCAATTATCGGCGAAATAATAATTTCCACTTTAACCTCTCTGTCATGAGGTATTTTGTCCATCTTTCTTTGTCTTTCTCCTCCCTCCCTTCTCCTCCTCCTCCTCCCTCTCCTCCTCCTCCCTCTCCTCCTCCCCCCTCTCTTCCTCCCCCTCTCCTCCTCCCCCCTCTCTTCCTCCCCCTCTCCTCCTCCCCCTCTCCTCCTCCCTCTCCTCCTCCCCCTCCTCCTCCTTCTCCTCCTCCCCTCTCCTCCTCCCCTCTCCTCCTCCTCCCTCTCCTTTCCTCCCCTTCTTCCTCCTCTTCCTCCTCCTCCTCCTCCTCCTCCTCTTCTTTATGAATCTCCTCCTGGTTCCTGGTTTCATTTCCTTTGTCGTTGAGGAAGGCGTCCAAATGATATTTTCTGTCAATACTGAAATTCTAGGAAGACGCCTGCCCCACACACCTTCAGGACTTCCTCTTGCTTTGGCGAAGGAAGGAAGGAGGAAAGGCGGAAGGTGAAAAAAAAGAGAATAAGGAGGAAGAAAGGAAAGAAGGAAAGAGGTAAGGAAATGGAAGAAGGAATGAAGGAAGGAGGAAAGATGGAAGGTGAAAAAAAGAGAATAAGGAGGAAGAAAGGAAAGAAGGAAAGAGGTAAGGAAATGGAAGAAGGAATAAAGGAAGGAAGGAAGGAGGAAAGACGGAAGGTAAAAAGGGGTAAAAAAGAGAATAAGGAGGAAGAAATGAAGGGAAAAAAGAGGTAAGGAAATAGAAGAAGGAATGAAGGAAGGAGGGAAGGAAAGGAAGGAAGGAGGGAAATAAGGAGGAAGGAAAGAAAGGGAGAAAGAAAAGAAGTAAGGAAAGGAAGGAAAGAGGTAAAGGAAGGAAAGAAAGAGGTAAGGGAAGAAAGGAAAGAAGGAAAGAGTTAAGGAAAGGAAGGAAGTTAGGAAAGAAGGAAGGAAGGAAAGAAAGAAAGAGGTAAGGGAAGAAAGGAAAGAAGGAAAGAGGTAATGGAAGGAAGGAAGGAAGGAAAGAAGGAAGTTAGGAAAGAAGGAAGGAAGGAAAGAAAGGAAAGAAGGAAAGATGTCATTCTCTGCTTGATTCCAAGTTTTATTACCCTTGTCCATGTTCAAAGGAACTGTCGCCGGCTATTGAAGATGACATCAGAGTATAATTCACCAAGGTACCGTTGGACCTAAGGCGATGATTTTAAGTATACTGGTTTTTGGGCCAGTAAAGTATGAGTAAAAAATAATAAACAAATAAATAGATAGATTAATAAATAAATAGATAAAGGTCCGGAATGGATATCATCATTTGCACGGGAGAAAACGTGAGGAATTCCGAGGAGGTCGCCTAGCGAGTCAGCCGCTTCCGTTAAGCAATTCATGCCACGCTGCGGTGTTCACCACCGAAAACTACATTAGATATCTCATCACAGGTGACATACCCGTCATATGACGGTTCCTCCCCGTCCCGTCTCTTGCCTGTCCTTAGCACCTTTGTAGACGGGCTCAAATTGACATTCCTGTTCATTCTGTCTTTAGATCCAAGCTTCAAAGTAAAGCTCTCCCTCTTTCTCCATCGCCTTTTATACTACAAAGTCCCGGTAACGCGACCCAAGCGAGTTCGTTTGATTTGAAACAACTTCGATTACGATATTTTGTTTTTCGAATCGCCAAATGACAAATCACCTTTGCGTCATATATTGAGAAGCCGAATGACGAATTAAGAGAAGTTAGAGCTATATGAATATTAGATACATTATTGAATTGTAGACTTAGGGAATTCTAGAATACTGTAAGTAAAGTTGTCTTGCTTCTTTTCAATTTCACAACAGCTGTTGTTCCTCACACGATCTCAAGGAAATGACAAAACTCAGATCTTTCCTATTTACTGATTTTTGATGCTCCTGTGGTCTCGTTACCAACTACACTCCCGGACGCAAAGTTTGAGAAAAAACAAAAAAATCGAGAGGTAAGTCTCGATTCGAAGAAAGATATTCCAAGAAGAGTTTCTATCTTGGGAATTTGTTTCATTTCTAAGAATCACAGTGACAGACGTCTTCTGTAAATATGTGACCAAGGCATTTCTTTAGGCCAAAAGTTGAAGATACGTTTAGATGTCTTAAGCCGGGTCCACACTTGTTGCATTTCCACGTATCGTGTCATCTTTGCGTATCCGCCTGCTGTGTACGGATATGAATTCTACTTCCTGACAGTTTGAGATAATTATTTCTTGTCTGATTCACATTCACTGTGAAAAAGTTGTCACTTTTGATGCTGTCAGTTCCCCTTTTGAACATTAAAGACCATCAAGTCATCTCTGAGTCTACGCTTTTTAGCGAAAATAGATTCTATATCAAGTTTTCGAGACGAAGCCTAGAAAGCAGACGATAACGACGGAGAATTAGAATTTATATCTAGGTTTGGATTTCCATGGTGCTGAGCTTGAATATTCTTCATTAATAGTTGTTGTACGACACTGGATAGAATATATAAAATGATAGTGAACGAATCACGCATCGTCTGGTCGTTGAGCGAATGACGCAGAAACTAAACTGAGAAAAGCGCTTCTCACCTGCTTTAACAGAAATATCATATGCAGGACTTTAAGATAATAATTATCATGAATATACAACACACACACACACACACACACACACACACACACACACACACACACACACATATATATATATATATATATACATATATATATATATACATATATATGAATATACACACATACACACACGCACGCATGCACACACACACGACGAAATCACAGTTAGTCTCCATCCGGAGGAAGAAGAAGACGAGGAAGAAGGAAAATGTCATAGAGCCTGAAGATGTCGAAGTAAATATCGATGTCGACACTGATGAAAACTAATATACCTCTGAGCCATTGGTTCTAAGCCCGTTTTCATTACGTAGCCCACACTTATGCAATGCTGTTGATCGGTCTCCTAATGTCAGTTTAATGAACATCCAAGTAATACTGACATGTCTAGCGTGAGTTTGATTACTTGTCTCCCTGTGTATGTTTTCTTTCATCATTTCTAATCGACCTTGTTCAAAGGTTTCCGTCGGCGAAGACTTACGAAATTTACACAACAGTGAAGGAAATTGTTGAGCAAACTCATCACCTCCCCACCCACCCCACCACCACCGTCTTTACTTGAAACCTTGGGAAGATCATGGGGCTCGAGTCCTGAGAACGACTGCTCCATAGAAAACGGGAAGATGGAAACTGGAGACAAGATGACTGATTCTGCATCCGCAGCGCAGAAAAGCAGCAAGATGCATCGATCTGAAGTCGAACACATCACTCAATAAGGAATCACATTTCCAGTCATGACTATGTAGAAGAAGAATATAAAACAAAGAAATGTGATTATCAATTTCCACGAAAGTGGAGAACGACAAGGCCTCCGTGTTGTAACTTGCTACGACAACCTTAAGTCGTCTAAGAATTATGTTTCTGTTACTGAGGTAACAAATAAGATTCTTCGTTTGACAACGGTCTATTTTGCTTTCAGAAGTACCAACTATCATTAACCAAATTCATAAATCATTAATCCTCCCTCATTTGGAATGTGCTGTTCCCGAGACATTGGGAGATTAGATGGAGCTTTGCAAAGAGGTTCAGAATTTACATTAGATATAAGAAGCAAATTGTATAAAAATGTTCAAATTAATTAGAACCTACCGTATAGTTCCCGACTCGCATGAAAAGCATCGACAGACTACAGGGGATCTGGTGAAGTTACAAAATTGACATAAAATATCAGAAGAAACAAAAAAATACGAAAACCGACTAAATATTAGAACCTACAAGAAAAAAGATAATAACGATGATAATATTAATAATAGTAATAATGATAATAATGATAATGATAGTAATAATGATGATAATGATCATGAGGATAATAACACTGACAATAATAATATTAAGATAAATCGGGGGAACTTGATATATGTCTTACACTGTAATTGGGATTCGCAACATTACAATTGAGAATATCCTCACACTAAATACATACCATAAGAAACACAATGACTTCAGGCTGATAGGAGATAGCCTTAATCTCGAAGAAGGTAGAACCATTATTGCTAATCGCGTAGTTACATATACATATACCAAGGCTTTTTTCCCCCTTACAAGGGTGGTAGCTAAAATCAAAGGGCATAATTCAATTTCCACCCATATAATCCACACCTACTCCACTCTCATTCACCACCCCTCCTCCCTCCCTTCCTCATATGTTAGCTCCTCGTGGATGACGGGTCGTAAGGCGTAGAAGAGACTTCCCTAAGATGCAGTGCCATGCTACACACTTCGGAGTTTCATGATTTAGCTAAACACTCATGTAATCTACTGACATATCTACCACTAAGTTTGTTTAACTTCTTATTTGTTTGTGTGTTTATTTTTATTGTATTTTTTCTGCCTCCGGCCTTGTTATGGACCAAAAGGTCTCCTGTCTATTTCTTCTTTTAATCCGTTACAATAAGAATACATGATAGATGAATGGGAAAACCAGTTTATGGTTTGAGCTCGACTTAAGATGAACAAAGAAAAAATATCCACAACCACAATTAACGGAATGCACACATTACCATGAGAGAGAGATTGAGATAGATGAATAGATATATATATATATATATATAGATATATATATATATATATATATATATATATATATATATATATAGAGAGAGAGAGAGAGAGAGAGAGAGAGAGAGAGAGAGAAAAGTAAAGAAGATATATAGGAAGAAAAAAATAAAGAAGGTTTATAGATAGAAAGAGAGAGAGAGAGAGGGAGAGAGAAGACAATGAACAAATGGAGAGTGTAACGTGACTAGAAAGGAAACGTACGAACCAGTTGTTCAACAAAATCAACAAAGAAAATCTCCCCCAAGTTCTAATGAACTTTCTGTAGTCATTGACCTTCGGGAGAAAAAAAACAGAATGAAGAGAACAGGGAAGTCTGAAAAGGGCAGCGTATTCATAAGATCACACAAGCCCTCTAAGGAACAAAACACATTCATCTTAACATCACTCTTCTTCACTATTTTCGCACGAGGGGACGAGGGGACAGGGTCACCATGTAAGTGAGGCAGCGGGACCCTGCCGTGGATGTGCTGTGTCTTCCTGCACTGCTTCTGATTCGGGCAGTAGGCGGAAGCCAGGGATGACCCGTCATCCACAAGGAGCTAAGATGGGCGAGGGGGGACAAAATGGATGATAGATGAGTGTAGGATGGAGTGTGGGTTGAGTGGATGGATGACTTGCCTGGGTACCTCTCTTATAAAGAGGAAAGAAGAAATTCCTAATTATAAAGATAAATAGAGAGATGCTTTGCTAAAATGTATGGATCTGTTTATTATTTGCTTGATTCACATTTATTATTAGTTATATGTCAATTGATTATTATTTACTATTTACCTGTTTGTTATTTAACTATACCTATGCATTTACTTATTTATCTTATTTATTATTATTTATATTATCATATTTTTATTTATTTATTTATCTATCATTATTTTTTTCGCATCCGACCTAGTTATGGACCAAAAGGTCTCCTGTCGGCATGCTCCGCCTTTTTAACTCTTTGTTTAATTCACACATAAAAAACGTCTGTCAGTGACATTTCTTATGACAGTCGCAAACTAAGGACTTCGTTTGTCGTTTCGGAATGAATTAGTGTGCGACAGTTTTCCACATGTTCGACGCCAGGACAAGAGATTCTCCCACTCCAGACAACTTTGAGGATATCATCTTCTCGACTGTACGTGAAGGGCAGGGACAAATAATCTGAAGGACCCGTGATGAGATCGTTAGGGGAGAGAGAGAGAGAGAATGAGAAAGAGAGAGAGAGAGAGAGAGAAAGAGAGAGAGAGGAGGGGAGGAAAAGAGAGAGAGAAAGGAGGGGAGGAAGGGAGAGTAGAAAGAGAGAGGAGAGAGAGAGAGAATGAGAGAGAGAGAGTAGAAAGAGAGGAGAGGGATGAAAAGAGAGAGAGAGGAGGGGAAGAAGAGAGAGAGAGAGAGAGAGAGAGAGAGAGAGAGAGAGGGGGGATGAAAAGAGAGAGAGAGAGAGAGAGAGAGAGAGAGAGAGAGAGAGAGAGAGAGAGAGAGAGAGAGAGAGACAAAAAGGAAGATTCTCCACAAATGTAAGGACGTGATTGAAACCTTATATGGCAGAAGAGGTCGAGGGAGAGCAAGTAGAGGTAGAGTAGGTAGAGGAGGAGGAAAAAGGGAAGAAAAGAAAAGGGAAGATAAAGAAGAAAAATAGAAGAAAAGGAAAAGAAAGGCAGAGAGGAAGAAGAGTGAGAAAAGGAAGAATAGAAGAAATGGAAGAGGAAGATGAAGAACAGCACGCCTACTGGCTCTTACGAGGCTGTTTGTGTTCACCATACTAAGCTACAGTTTAGATAACAGGGCAATTAGGCGATAGAAGATGAACTAACACTACTGCTATAAATATCCTATCCAATTAGATGCCTGGCTGTCAGATCATTTATTGCAAAGGATAACATTCTATTTGTTGATTAGAGTCCAAATATTTATCTAAGCTATTTTTGAATGTTGTCATTGTGTTCATTTCAAGGACGGTGGAAGGTAACGAATTCCACACATTGACAACCCGGTTAATGAAAAAGTCCTTACTTTCAATCGAGGAAAATCTTTTACCAAATACTTTAATATCGTGACGTCTAATGAAACGTAATCTTCGACATTGATATTGTCAAGGCCTTTGAACATTTTAAAACTTCGATTAGATCTCGCAATTTCCTTTTTGAAATTGAAAATAAATTTAAACTTTTAATCTTTCTTCACACGACAGTATATTTTTAGTTAGTCTTTATTGGACTCTTTCTAGTTTGCTAATATATTTCTGGTAGTATGGGGACCAAAGTCACAGTATTCAAGATGGGGACGGACGAAGGAGTTACAGAGTTAGCAATATCTTTTCTGATTTATTTTCGAAGACTTGTCTGATAAAGCCAACCAATTTATTTGCTCTTATAACAACTTCTGAGCAATGTTGACTTATTTACTGAATCCAATATTTCGGCATTCATTTGGTATTGGACGTGATTATTGTTACTTCCAATGTACATGACTTTACATTTGTTAACGTTAAATTTCATTTGCCATTTCTAGCCCAACTTGATAATCTGTCTAGATCGGATTACAGAGTTTCTTTCTCTTTGGTAGTTGTTGCTTTACCGGTAATTTTTGTCATCAGCAAATTTTGATACTTTAAAAAGGATGCCATTACTTAAATCATTTACATATATTAAGAACATAACGGGTCCCAAAACTGATCCCTGCGGTACGCCACTTTTAACGTCGAGCCAGCTAGATGAAAGCCCGTTAATCACAACTCAGTTTTTGCTCAGAGAGCCAGTCTTTAATCCAGCTGTGGATGCTACCAGAAATACTTTTTGTTTTTAATTTGTTGAGCGATCGTTTATGTGGAACTTTATCGAATGCCTTCTGAAAATCTAGATAAATTATATCAACAGATCTACATTTGTCGTATTTGTTAAAGACGTCATGAAAGAAGTCGAGGAGATTAGTTAGACATGAACGTTTACTACGGAAGCCAAATTGCCAATCTTTCATAATTTTGCTTTCTTCTAAAAATTTCACCACACTGTCGCGAATGATGGTCTCTAACAGTTTACACACAATCGAAGTCAGGCTAATCGGTCTGAAAGGAGGAGGAGGAGGAGAAGGAGGTGAGATGAAAGAAGAGGAGGAGGAGGAGGAGAAGGAGGTGAGGTGGAAGAGGAGAGGGAGGAGGTGAGGTGGAAGAGGAGGAGGAGAACAAGACACCAATCGACTTCAATTTCACACTGATGAATCGTCGTCATCATCATCATCATCACCACCATCACCATTTTCATCTTCATCATCATCATCACCATCATCATCTTCATCTTCTTCATCGTCTTCATCATGATCTCAATTCTAATTTTAATCTTGATCTTAATCTTCATTTTCATCTTCGGTTTCACTGAATAAGATCGTCGAGCGATGTATAGCGTCGTTCTCAGCGAACTTACTCAAGGACTACGACTTCGGATTGTCCTTTTCGTGGATTGCGTCATCGATCTCACCGTCTGGGGGTCTTCGGAAGCTTTGTCCTTAATAAAAAAAAAAAAAAAAAAAAAAAAAAAAAATATAATAATAATAATAATAATGATAATAATAATAATAATAATGATAAAAAAAAGGTCTCTTTCTTCTCGAATTTTTTCATCGTTTTCTTTTTTCTTCTTGATTTTTTCCTCTTCTTCATTTTCATCTTCCTCTTTGTGTTCGTTTCACCTCGAAATCTTTTCCATTGCCGAAGGCGTCTTCGTCGGTTTTTATACCCAGTCTTCGAAGTCTCCTCTTTTTAAATTCTTCCTGACGGACCTCAAAACTTTTTGAAGATGTCTACATCGACATCTGAACGCGGTGTTTCAGCTTGTTAGAGGTGGATCTCCTGACCTGGACCTGGTTCTCAGGGTCCGGACCGCGAGGTGAACCAGAGGTCGCTCTACCCATTACAATGCGCCCACCCCCCCCCCCTTTTTTTTTTTTTTTTTTTTTGTTTTTTTGTTTTTGTGGAACCCCATGCAAATGCTCAAGACTCTTTCAAGAAACCTCAACGACCACTGATGGTCATCTGAGGAACGGCAGGCGATTTCATTCAGCTGAAGGGAAGACACCACACACGCTGAAGTGACTGAAAGACTGTCTTGACTGAAGTTTTTCACCACTATAAAGTAATTTACTGAATTCTGTTTGGTTGACGTCAGATGATTTTATTCAATTTAGGCCAGGGCCTCGTGGGAAAAAGGTAAAAATATCGAAATAAAAAAAGAGAGAAAAAAAAAGTGTTAAGAAAAAAGTCATAATTTATTTTCAAGAAAAACAAATTGTAGAGTAAAAGCTCTCAAATTGTCTGACAAATTTCTTACCGAAAACGAAACATCAAAGCCTCTTCTGGCAGTCGAATTTATTCATCTCTGTTATACCCCATCAGTTCCAAAGGGATTACGAAGGATTAGATTAGATTTACTCTGAACAAACGGGTGATGGATGGGATGAGTGACTGGGCAGATTCCATGACTGGCTACCTCCAGTATAGATAGACGGGTAGATAGATAGATAGATAGGTAGATCGACAGATACATACATACATAGATGGATGGATAGATAGGTAGATGAATATATAGATGAGTAAACAGAAAGATAGGTAGATATATGAATAAATGGATAGATAGGTAGGTAGGTAGGTGGATATAGACAGATAGATAAATAGGTAGATAGGTAGATGAATAGATATATTTCAACCCTTTAAAGTCTCTACAAAGATGTTAACAAACACTGATCACGTTTTCCTTTTATTTCTTCGTCGATCAAAGTCCCTCTCTATTGAATATAATAGCATTGCGTTAGCCAGAATAAATTGGTTAAGATCTTAAACCTATGGCCACATTGACAGTCCAAGATTTTAATGAAATAACCCAACTCTGGCCAGAACAAAAGTTCAAAAGTGAAGAGGTTAACGATAAATTTAACAAAATCCAGAGAACTACAGTGGTGAAGATATTGATCAAGACAACAGTGAAGTCTCGTCTATTAAAATTGTAGTTAAATGTTCTGTCTGTTCTTTCCTAGTTAAGTTAACAAACACGTAAATTAACCATTGCTGGGTTATTTTTATTGAACTCGTTAACACATGGTTATTGGTAATGGCCCCTTTTATTATATATATATATATATATATATATATATATATATATATATATATATATATATATATATATATATATATTCATCTTTTTCAACCATATTAATTTTTCACTTTAATTCCATGCCATCACGATTGAGACTGACAAGGAGCTCGACGTAGGCATATACGGAAACTGATACGTAGTCAAGCCAAGGACTCGAACCCAGCTGAGACGTAACAAGTGAACAGTGACTTAAACCATTGCGCTATATATAATTTTTCACAGACTTTTCTTCCTTTTCCATAAGATCCTGCGAAAGCAGAAGGACTGAGCTTGAAGTTCCTGGTACTTATTGAAATTAGGTCTCCTGCAACGCCTTCAAAATGCCCTAACTCCACATCAACTGTTGACGCTTTGCAGGGGAGTTGTATTTCTTCTTGTTTGGTGTGCATTTCTCACCTTTGGCGTGGCTCGCCTTATTCCCAAGGTGATGACGATTCCAAAGCTCTACACGTTATCATCAATACCATCATCATCATCATCATCATCATCATCATCATCATCATCATCATCATCGTCGTCGTCGAAGTCCTCCTCATCATCATCATCATCATCATTGTCGTCATCATGGTACTATATGATTTTATTTTCTCACAATAAAATGATAGGATGAGTTAAAAAAGAAATAAGATGAGAAAACAAAAATGTATTCACATGTCTTTATAAACAGCATTATTGAGAGGCATTCTCCCAATTCGTTGTCTTATTTGTTCTTCAGGATTATAGAAATATGTTTGTAAGCAGGACGGGAGGGTTCCTAATTGGTTCCCAGTAGCACCAATTAATTTGTAAACAATTCCGTGGACTCTGTAATTAAAAATTCCTCTTAATATTGTTGCATCTTGTTGCATTATTATTTATATTATTATAATTTTATTTTATTTTATATATATTTTTTATCATTTATGTATATTTTTTTCGCATCCGACCTAGTTATGGATCAAAAGGTTTCCTGTCGGCATTCTCCGCCTTTGTAATCATCTACTTTCGTAGAGCACTGTTGAACCTTCTAATATTGCCTCTGAAATATTTCGACTTTGGTGTAGTGTAGAGATCAGATAGCTCTTGAGGTAACTCAGGTATATTTGTAATTCTAATCACTTTTGATTTACAACAAATTCCAAAATTGGGATTGTTAAGCGTCCCTCCTGTTTGTTCTCCAAGAAACATCAAAGCATTGCAGTGTCGACAATGTACTTCCATAAGACCGCAACTATGAAGTGCAACGTCAACAGCAACCTGTAGAAATCCATCTATGTCACGCTGCCGAGCCATATTGATAGTCCGTCGTTGATTCATTTGATGTACTCTTCTGTGCTGTGCTGCATCCTGTCGTTGTATCCTCTCACGCTGTTCTTGAGACAGTTGTTCCCTTGCACTGCGATGTCGAATTGCATCTCCTACCAATATCTGTCCTCGACGCTTCTGTAACTGCGCAAGGCGAAGCTCACGACGGCATTCAGTGTTACTCCTATGTCGTTCTTCCCTCTGCTCTTTGGTTTGCCTGGCTCGTCTCACCTGTTGAGCCAGTCTTGCATTTACTCTTCTGTTTTCTTCCATGATAATCAAATACCAAATAGTTGAAAAGTAGAAAGTTAGCGAGCGTATTTGATAGGTGTTCACCAGGCAAATACTGAGTACAGACTGACAACCGACGAATAACTTTCATTAACATTTGCATAGATCGTGATTATTATCGTCGGGCACTTCCGTTGTTGTTTTTAGAATTTTCTATTTGTGCGAAAAACAATTCCAGTAAAATTATTCAAATACTAAGAAGTTCTAGAATTAATGCTTTCCTTTGCTAAGTTGAATAAAACTACTTCGATTCCTTTGCAACGACGTGACGTCATGTCGGACGCGCTGAAAGGACGTGACGTCATGTCGTGTTCATCCAATGCAATAATAACGTTTTCGTGAATATAAATAATCTACTTCTCGCGTTCAAACGCTCTGTCATCTTTTTTTATTTCTAAGGCCATCACCTGTGAATTAGGAACATTTTATTCAACGTGTTTGAAATAGTGACAGAGTTTATTTTCTTAATTTATTATTATCATTTTTCCGCATCTGGGGGCTTGGCCCTTTGGGCGAGCTCGCTTCGCTCGCAGCCAATCAGTCGTCTCCGTTCCCGTGACGTCACCGCTCTCGGCCAATCAGTCGTCTCCGATCCCGTGACGTCACCACTCTCGCTTCGCTCACATCCAGTCTGTTGTCTCTATTGCCGTGACGTCACCAAACTCGGCCAAACAGTTGTCAGCAATTTTGGAAAGCTTCGGACAGACGGACAGCTCTCTTATGTATATATATATATATATATATATATATATATATATATATATATATACATATATATATATATATATATATATATATATATATATATTATATATATATATATATATATATATATTATATATATATATATATATATGTATATATATATATATATATATATATATATTATCAATATTGTTTATTCATTGATTTATTTATTATTTATTTACTTATTTTTCTTTATCTTAATGATGGATAGTCTTCATTCTTTTCTTATCCGCTGCAATGCTGCGTCTATCTCGTTCCTCTTGTATCCCTCTAGGTTATTGTTTTTTCTGAATTTAGTCAATATCCTCTCCCTCTTCTTAGAAGACCACGCAGTTCTATATTTCCTGAAACAAACACTTCCAGTCGTAATAGTTTTTTCATATAATTTCTAACACAATAACAATTTAGCTTGAATTTTCTTTCAAGATTCATGGACATTGATTGTCAGGTCCTGGTATCTTATCAACTTTTGAAATATTCTGTACATCTTTCAATATTTTCTTTGACCTTATTGAAGGAAATATGTTTTCTTCCTCGTTTAACCATCATATGGCATAGGCAAGGCATTACTTTGAGCTATTTCCTTTGATAAAATAGAGGTAAAATTGGTGTTACAAATATCACGCAATCGTTTGGTTGAATATCAAAATTGTCCGTTGGCAGATATTATTGGAACAATATGATTCCCGATACCTTTTCGTGTGTAATGAAAAAAATATATATATTTTTGTGTTATTGTCTTGGAATTTATAAACACTTTTTTCACTTCAAACTATCATTTTGTTTTTCCTAATCGTAATTCTCAAACATCTTCGAGGTATCCTATAAATTTGATTATTTTTAGGAGACTGGAAGTGCTTTGATTTTCTTATAAGCCTGTCTCTTACAACAACATTTCCCTTTCTTTTTCTATATCAAACGCTATTTTGAATGATACTTATTACAAGAACGTCCTTTTTTTAAAAGGAATGTAACCATAGGTCATCTTTCTTAGTAAACGTGGCTTAAAATATTTCCCTTTATTTTAACCTTCACTTGTTTTCCGTATATATAAGCTTCAACTTCGGAGCTGAGGTATATATTTTCAGAATTTACTAATCTTTGAACAGGAAGAAAGACGTCTCGGCTCTAAATAGAATATTCTAAAAAGAAAACGATTAAATTGTCTTTGTCATAGCGTGAAAGATTCTCTATTTTTTCTGACATGTTTTGACATATTCGAACGCAGTTAATT
>NC_134789.1:37228122-37230622 GCF_046742065.1 Oratosquilla oratoria
GACAAGAGAAACTCGTTATGCAAAGATCGACGTCTAACTTCCCCCAGAAGAGTTTCTCTCACTCTTCTTCGGAATCGTGACGAGCCACAACGAAGGACAGAAGACGGCCCCTGGCCTGAAAGACTGGTTCGACCGGCGAAGACCCCACTTAGTCCACCCCCCACCCCCCTCCTACCCCTCTCAACCGCCAGATCAAATTCAAAATAGACCAGTCGCCGGATTTGAGACTTTTTACCCTAAATATTCCACTGCTCGTCCCAGAAAAATGTTTATCACTAAATAAATATTTATTTCGAACAATGAAGCTTTGACCCACAAAGCGTCTGGCTATGAATGGACGCAGGGACAACATCCATGGACGTCCTTGTACTCATGGGGGCAGAAATCCAATAATCCCTAGATCCAGATAATCCCTAGATCCAGATAATCCCTAGATTTAGATCATTCCTAAATTCAGATAATCCCTATATCCAGATAATCCCTAGATTCAGATAATCCCTAGAGCCAGGTAACCCCTGGATCCAGATAATCCCCTAGATCCAGGTTAACCCCTAGATCCAGATGATCCTTAGATCCAGATACCCCCTAGATCCAGATAATCCCTAGATCCAGGTAACCTCTAGATCCAGGTAACCCCTAGATCCAGGTAACCCCTAGATCCAGGTAACCCCTAGATCCAGGTAACCCCTAGATCCAAATAATCCCTAGACCCAGATAATCCCTAGATCCAGGTAACCCCCCAGATCCAGATAATCCCTAGATCCAATAATCCCTAGATCGAGAGGTGTCAATGACATGTGTGACCTGCGCTTAAGGTAGTTGACGCCAAGGACCTTTCGATGTGTGTGTGTGCGTGTGTGTCTGTCCCCGGCCTGGCGAAATCAATATCCTAGCTCTAGTTATGTCCACACACGAGGTATTGGAGGGAGAGAGAGAGAGAGAGAGGAAGAAGATTTTTTTTTTTTTTTTTTTTTTTTTTTTTTTTTTTTTTTTTTTTTTTTTTTTTTTTTTTTTTTTTTTTTTTTTTTTTTTTTTTTTTTTTTTTTTTTTTTTTAGGGGGGGGAGATCATGATACTCTGCTGGCGTTCAAATGGCTTAAGACAATGGTCACTTTGGTTTATATGAAAAAATGGGATTTAATGGGCGACTGTGAGATAAATCTGTACGTCAGAATTTTTGGAGAATAATCAAAGTGACTACTCTGTTAGATGAGAAAGTGAGTCAAAACAACTTTTTTCTTAACAAATCCACGCGAAGAGATAAACAATTTGAAGAAGAAGAAACATGATTTTGAACTTCAGCAGTCACACACTCACACCCAAAGACAAATGACCTCTTTTGGCAACGGGGACCTGATTCGATTTAACATCGCGAAACTCCCCCATCGGGAGGCTAGTACGGTGCCCCTTACAGTGGACTTTCTAGCGTGGAACGTAACGAACCATACCCTTGGTCCAACTCGCTGGCGGCAAGGGTCCAACCGCCGTCACCTCGACCTCCGCCACAAGTTGTGACGCTCTACGCCGCTCGGCCAGCGAGGATCCGGTCAGCCAGGAGCTATCTATATACCAAGGGATTTTTCCCCCCATATAGGAGAGGTAGCCAAGTCAAAAGGCACGCACCACTCCCACCCATTCCACTCCCATCCATCGCCCTCTACTCCCGCTCCTCATTGCTCCTTGAGTGGGAGTTGAGTCAGATTCAAAGACAAATCGCCACCTCTTGATGGAGGAATGAGAGAAAAGTGTGAAATGAAAAAGGACAAATTCTACTGGAAACGTGTAACGTAAAGAAATGTCTACAACTCGTGATTCTTAATATGCGGAAAAATCAAAAGGAAAATAATAACATGACCTGAAGATGTCTAAATAGACGAAAGCGCTCAGTTATAATTTTATTATTTCCCTTGGTTGTTTTTCTGCATATATGTGTCTGTGTATATATATATATATATATATATATATATATATATATATATATATATAGTTATAGTTATATATATATATATATATATATATATATATATATATAGATATAGATATATTCATATATACAGTATATATAAACTACTTTCGCATGGTCAAGTGTGGCGTCAATTAAATCGTTCCAGTTGAGTGTGTTTGAAATAATCTCGCCACTCTTTCATGTTCCCCATTTTTACCATCAAAACCACATATAACGAATACCCAACATAGCTCTCATTCAAGTGATTGATTCATCTTTCATTGCCTTTAATGTTTTCATTTATATCAAACAGATTACGACCAACTGCGCACGTCATGTCTGTCTACTATTTTTGCCTGTGGCATAAGAATGAGATACTGAAAGAGATCATAAGGCCTACAGTAGCCAGTCCCATGACCATCTATCATCCCCATCCATAAAGTTGTCATGTACTACTACCAAAAAGGGATGAAGAGAGGGGGGAATAGGGAGGGAGAGGGGAAGAGGAAAGGAAAGGGAGGGGAGGAGGAAATTGATAGGAGAGGGGAAATAGAGA
>NC_134789.1:37235622-37238122 GCF_046742065.1 Oratosquilla oratoria
CAAATGCAACGCTATTTGCTTCTTCTATAAGAGGATCGAAGCTCAATGAAGAAACAATCAAATCCCTTTTCGTATTTACCAAGAATGATAATTACTCATCCTTACGTTTAAGTAATAGTATAATATCAAATCCTCAGAACATCCTTGGAAAAAGGAAAAAATAAATCTAAATTTCTTTACAATATAATGCTTAACCTAATATATTTCATGATTAATTATTTTTGTGTTGGTGTAGTTGAGATATAGGACTTTATATATATATATATATATATATATATATATATATATATATATATATATATATATATTGCAAAGTAGACCACTTGGAAAAAGAAACTAACGAAGCAGAGCGCTTTCGTATATTACGTCTTCAGTGCACTGAAGATGTAATATACGAAAGCGCTCTGCTTTGTTAGTTTCTTTTTCCAAGTGGTCTACTTTGCATTATATATATATATATACAGTATATATATATACTTTGCATAAGTGAACACACCTACCCGTTCTTATTAGCATGTATATATATATACACATATAATATATATAAATATATAAATACATAACTACAAAGTAATGTCGTAACACATTAGTAAATTTCAACAAAAACCCACTGTGTTGGATAAGAAGAAATTAAATAAATAGATTCCATATATTTCGATCACGGACTGTGATCCTCTTCAGTGGAATACAGAGTAGAGGAGCAAAAGGCATGTCTTATAAACAGTAAAAGAAGGAACATGGATAGGACTCAGGTAGCGTCTAATGCTTTGCGGGGCAGGTCACCATATATACATATATATATATATATACATATCTATATATATATATATATATATATATATATATATATATATATATATGAGACATTGTGACAGGTTTGAAGAAGGTGGAAGAGAAAGACACGGGTCTAGGGCCGAGTTTATTCCTGACCGGTTTCACTTGTAGCTTCTTCAGAGGATTGATGGAAGCTATAGGCGAAACCGGTCAGGAATTAAATCGGCCCTAGACCCGTGTCTTCCTTTTCCACCTTCGCCATATATATATATATATATATATATATATATATATATATATATATATATATATATATATATATATATATATATATATATGTATATATATATATAACCTAGGTTATCCGTGGAATTAGTAAATCATGCTACGTGTTAGATATATGTTGTAACTTCTAGATTAAGTTTACTGAGCCTGCTCTATTACTCGTGGTCGATTATCAGTAAAAATAGTTCTTAAATCTCATCTCACTCTCATGCTTTTCAAGATAACGAGCGACTTCGTGAGTTGGCCACTAAATCAACGTTCACCTCTTTACACACCGGATGTGATTTTTTTTTTTTTTTTTTTTTTTTTCCATTCATCGGCGTGGCTGGTGGGGGGTGACCACCATTTTTAACCATTCTCTGCCGGTCATGGTGGTGATTTGCTTTTGAGTATAGATGTCGCCAGGCTATTTTATTCGTCTCTTTGGCAATCTCCATTGCTAGCGAGAAAACTTTTTCATCTTTTCTTTCTGTTTCCTCCTTTAGGCGTTAAGATTAATTCGTAAATTTAGTCTTAAAGTGTTCAGAGGCTTACGTTTCCGCCTCTTCGTATTAACCAGAAGGGATTTTCGTCACGGGTTTGTAGATAAGACATGAAATGTTTTCAGTAAATGATTTCAACGGTCATCCGCACCATCTCCAGTGTTGAGAATATCCAAGGGACAGATTTGGCTTATTTCATAACCACGAGAATCTCGTTGAAAGTGAAATTCATCCCAATTATAGATCAGAAGCTTCTCAAGACTTTTCGCTACGAAAACATACAACAAAATATTCCCCCAGACTATTCGTGATAAGCAGGTAGGTACTGTAAGTTGACTAAAAAAAAAAACTTGAGTTATGGTTTTTCTAAAAAAAAATATTAGAAAGATGAGATTACCCTACAGGAGATGCTGAGGGTTGGAAGGTTCTAGAAATCAAGCCAACTAGAAACTTTTCTTCATATTCATGGATGAGGCGACGGGAGGCGTGTTCTTGCAAGTGTATTAAATGCAGAAAGTTTTGGAACGATAACTGCGGCTCGAAGAAACGAAAAAAGAAGAAAGTCTTCTGAAAATGTACGAAAATGGTGGAAACTGTGAAGGCGAGAAGAAATCACAAGAAGAGGCGACAACAAAGTAATGAAGAGGAGGAGAAAGTAAAAATGAGTAGATGAATACACGTAATAAATAAACGAATACAAAATAGAATGTCATTAAATAGAAGAACAAGTTGGACGATTGGATGAATATTGAATAAACTGGATGGAGAATTCGATTGGATTTAGCTCCAAGGAGAATGAAATGACTTGTTTAAACTGGGGCATCAAAGAGGCACAGCGCAATTACCAGAGAACGGGTGATCAGGAAATCCTGAATAAAGTAACGAAATGAGAAAATAAATTCGAATACCAAACGACATGATAAGGTAACTGTGTCAAAGCCCAATTTAGTTCAAAGACT
>NC_134789.1:37248122-37278122 GCF_046742065.1 Oratosquilla oratoria
TGTGTAATCGTATGTATGATACAGTGGCTATCATGTATGACAAGGCTGGAAATATTTAGTTTCCTATTATTAAAAGAGGGAAGAGTGAGAGGCGAAATAACATTCACGTTAATAATTGAATAAAACTGAGAGCGAGGATCTCTTGGGATGAGAGTATCAGGATTTCATATTCAAAGAATAAATAAATGAATACAATAGACTGAAATGAAAAGGCAGCATGAATGAAGAATATCAAATATGCAGCAGGCTGGAAGATAAAACGGTGAAGTTCAAAGCCATAAAATACTTCAAGGCTAAGTTTGATCAGCGGTGACTAAGAAGCGAGGATTTACGAGAATAGACCCTTCCTTACACTTTACAATTAGAGAGATGGCGTTAGACAAATACACACTTGCACGTGCGTGTAAATAATCACACACACTCGCATCCACAACCTCGTGGACCAGGGGTTAGGGTTCTCGCCTGCCACTACGGCGGTCCGGGTTCGAGTCGTGCCCAGGGCTGTAATAATTTCAGCATCGCTGTGCTGCGGGTCGTTACTCCAGCTCTTGTGGGCGGGGAGTTGTGTGTGTGTGCGTGTAAGGTCACAGTATTACCCACTGATCGGTCATACGAGCTATAAGCTCTCATCCGGGAGTTTAATAACTGTCGATCACGAGTCCACGTGATCCAAGACCATGGTGAATCACACACACACACACACACACACACACACACACACACACTGTTCCAATTGCTTCATGGGTAAGTAGGTTTATATTTTAATTTTCTATAGTGTTTATTGGTCTCCACGTTTTTCCCATCTATTATATTTTTGCTCAGTTTTCTTTCTTCATGTTTGTATTATATTTGTGACGCCTTTTGTTTTAGTCGGAGTCGTTCTTTTTCTTGTTCTGTTAGTTCTTGTTTGCTTTTCTTTCTAGTTTCTCTCTGTTTGTTTAGGTTGGCAATCTCTTGTATTTGAGGTTGTTCATTTTGTCTGTAACCTTGGAATATGTCTTTTGTTTGCCTTCTCAATTGTCGGTGCCTTCTTATATAATACCCAATGGAAATATAAGAAATCTCAATAGAAATGAGCCCTTTATTGTTATTTATTTAATAACCCCACGTATATTATTACATTCTAATCTGTGACTCGGTCTATATTCCATACATTTGTTAATCAATTCAGTTGCTGATTTTATAATTTGTACTGAGTATTGGCTTGAATTGCTTGTAGAATTGTTTTACACTAGAATAAAAAGCTAAAACTAAAAATTTATATATGGATGGGAACTGGTCTATGATGAAGGTTTCTAGAACGATCTAGAAGTTAAACGTTCCTAGAACTCTCTAGAAGAGACTGAAGGTTTCTAGAAATCTCCAAGAGAATTTGAAGGTTCCTAGAACGCTCTAGAAGAAGTTGAAGGTTCCTAGAACTCTCTAGAAGAGACTGAAGGTTTCTAGAACTCTCTAGGAGAATTTGAAGGTTCCAAGAACTCTCTAGAAGTTGAAGGTTTCTAGAGCTCTCTAGAAGAAGTTGAAGGTTCCTAGAACTCTCTAGAAGTTGAAGGTTCCTAGAACTCTCTAGAAGAAGGTGAAAGTTCCTAGAACTCTCTAGAAGAAGTTGAAGGTTCCTAGAGCAATCTCTAGAAAAAGTTGAAGGTTCCTAGAACTCTCTAGTAAAATTTGAAGGTTTCTAGAACTCTCTAGAAGAAGTTGAAGGTCCCTAGAACTCTCTAGAAGAAGTTCAATGTTCCTAGAACTCTCTAGAAGAAGGTGAAGGTTCCTAGAACTCTCTAGAAGAAGTTGAAGGTTCCTAGAACTCTCTAGAAGAAGTTGAAGGTTCCTAGAACTCTCTAGAAGAAGTTGAAGGTTCCTAGAACTCTCTAGAAGAAGTTGAAGGTTCCTAGAACTCTCTAGAAGAAGTTGAAGGTTCCTAGAACTCTCTAGTAAAATTTGAAGGTTTCTAGAACTCTCTAGAAGAAGTTGAAGGTCCCTAGAAATCTCTAGAAGAAGTTCAATGTTCCTAGAACTCTCTAGAAGAAGTTGAAGGTTCCTAGAACTCTCTAGAAGAAGGTGAAGGTTCCTAGAACTCTCTAAAAGAAGTTGAAGGTTCCTAGAACTCTCTAGAAGAAGTTGAAGGTTCCTAGAACTCTCTAGAAGGTGAAGGTTCCTAGAACAATCTCTAGAAAAAAGTTGAAGGTTCCTAGAACTCTCTAGTAAAATTTGAAGGTTTCTAGAACTCTCTAGAAGAAGTTGAAGGTCCCTAGAAATCACTAGAAGTTGAAGGTTCCTAGAACTCTCTAGAAGAAGTTGAAGGTTCCTAGAAGTCTCTAGAAGAAGTTGAAGATTCCTAGAAGTCTCTAGAAGTTGAAGACTCCTAGAAGTCTCTAGAAGAAGTTGAAGGTTCCTAGAAGTCTCTAGAAGAAGTTAAAGGTTCCTAGAACTCTCTATTAAAATTTGAAGGTTCCTAGAAGTCTCTAGAAGTTGAAGGTTCCTAGAACTCTCTAAAAGAAGTTGAAGGTTCCTAGAACAATCTCTAGAAAAAGTTGAAGGTTCCTAGAAGTCTCTAGAAGAAGTTGAAGGTTCCTAGAACTCTCTAGAAGTTGAAAGCCCCTAGAACTCTCTAGAAGAAGTTGAAGGTTTCTAGAACCCTCTAGAAGAGTTTGAGGATGACACGAGTTTCTAGGATAGGACAGAATGGCAGAAGCTGATCAATTAGGACAGGCTATAGGCCTACCCTGAAGCTGATGAGCATTTATGCATCTATTGATCAATTCAATTAATTAATCAATTAATCAATTAATTGATTAATCAATTGGTTTTTTTTTTCATTTCCTGACAATCAAGGAAGCTGTGAACTCCTCAGTAACATAAACTACACACACACACACACACACACACACATATATATATATATATATATATATATATATATATATATATATATATATATATGTGTGTGTGTGTGTGTGTGTATATATATATAACATATATATAATATATGTGTATATATATATACATATATGTATATGTATATATGTATATATATATATACCTGTGTATATATGTATATATATATGTATATATATGTATATGTACATATATATATGTATATATATGTATATGTATATATATGTATATGTATATATATATAAATATACATATATGTATATGTATACATATATATATATACATATATGTATATATATATATATACATATATGTATATATATATATATATACATATATGTATATATATATATATATATATATATATATATATATATATATATATATGCATACGTATGAATACGTATATGTACTTTTGTATATGTATGTATAGATGTATATGTATATATATGTACACACACACACACACAGACATATATATATATATATATACATATATATATACATATATATATATATATATATATATATATACACATATATATATGCATACGTATGTATACGTATATGTACTTTTGTATATGTATGTATAGATGTATATTATATATGTACATATATGTACACACACACACACACACACACACACACACACACACACACACACACATATATATATATATATATATATATATATATATATATATATATATGTATATGTATATATATATATATATGTATATATATATATATATATATATATATATATATAGATATATAATGAATTAGATGGAAGAGGATAGACTGGAGTCTTATTCCGAGTTATATTCTTGATTGGTTTCACTACATATATTTTCAAAATAGTATTGCTACAGGGGTAAAAGTGGTGTATAAATATGCGTGCATACCTTTCCGAATGTAGAGGAACTCGCATGTTTAAAATGACAGGAATTATTTAAATGGTAGTGGAAATTAATGATAAATTAATAACAATGTGTCAAGAAAAATGGTAGAAAAGAAGACTTAATAATAATGATAGCAAAAGAAAAATAATAAGAATATGAATTATTTGAACTAAAATGGAAAATGTGGCAAGGAGAGTGTGACATTTAGTCCGGGGGTCTTGTGAATGATACAAAGTTCCACTCGTTGAGGACATAAGTACCTGTGACTTTTGCCCACTTTGAGTCTCCTGTCCTTTTGTTTTTGTTGTTGTAATTAGCTTTGTGTAGAGATTCGATGATTTTGCTTTGCGATTCGGAGAGACATAAAGAGGACTGACACACAGACTCGGAGAACACAAATCGGACATTAGACACCACCGTGAGACAAACGCCCTCGTAAGCCAAGTACTCGTTGACACAGAAGGACACTTACCAGATTGGGAAAAAGCCATCATTCATATATATATATTGAAGGTGAAAGAAGTAGACGAGGAGTAATGGGAGAATTTCACGCCTTAACGTTTCGACCCGCAGGGTCTTGATCACATATATATATATGTGTGTGTGTGTGTGTGTGTGTAGGTGTGGGTGTGCGTATGTACATGTGTACAGTATGTATGCAATATGTATGCATATGTATGTGTTTATAATGCATGTGCATATCAATATGTATATACACACACACACACATATATATATATATATTGTGTGTGTGTGTGTGTGTGTATGTGTGTGTGTGTACTTATTTGTGCGTATACAGTATGCATGTGTGTGTGTGTTTAATTGCCCATGGTCTTTGACCATGTGCTTTAACCGTGATCGACAGCTATTACCACTCTAGAAGAGAGTTCCAAAAGCCATAAGGAAAATGTTATGACCTTACATACACATCCCTACTCCTTGCTCAAGGGAAAGAGTGACGGCTTGCAATATATACATATACACACACATACATATATATATATATATATATATATTCAATTCCTTGGCGGGAATCGATCTCGGGACCGCAGAGTTAATAGTCACTGACGTTGCCACAACACCATAGTTTGTATGTGTTTTTACCTGTGTATATCTGTGCGCGTTGTGTGGGTGTGTGCGTGTGTATGCGTGTGTGTGTGTGTGTGTATGCATGTATGTATGTGTGCGTGCGTGCATGTCTGTATATGTGTGCGTGCTCGCGCGTGTGTGTGCATGTATGTGTGTGTGTGTGCGTGCGTGTATATATATATATGTATTTTGAGTGCGTCGTGTGTGTATGTGTATTTACCTAGTTTTACTTAGTTGTATTATACGGGAAGGGAGCTATGCTCGTGGTGACCCGTCTTTGTATCTCTCAGCATCAAGTTTTTTCTTAAAATCTTGAATAGTGTTTGCACACACTGTTTCTTTGTCTAATTTGTTCCAAGTATCTATTACTCTGTGTGAGAAGCTATTTTTTCAGATCTCCTCTGTAATTATCTTTTTTTAGTGTCTTTTCGTGTCTTGTTTTTCCATTGTCCCATTTCAATAAATCATTCTTATCCAAGATTTCCATTCCCTTCATAATTCTATAGATAGTTAGTAGGTCTCCTCTTTCCCTTCTTTGTTCCAGAGTTGGTAATTCTAATTTGGACAGTCTTTGTTCATATGTCATTTTGGAAACAGTTGATGCCAGTTTTGTTGTTGCTCTTTGTATTCTTTCTCGTTTTTTTATATTCTTTTTGGTTCTGGGTGTCCATAGTGTTATTGCGTACTCGAGTTTTGGTCTTATTAGAGTAGTCATTTTCATATCATTTCCTCGTTTAAATAGGCAAATGTCAAGGGTTTTGATTAGGTCGCTGATTTCCTTCTGTATTACAATTATTTATTTCATTGGGGGGGATATTTCTCTATTTCCTCACAGTTAGGTGAGTTTTCTATTGTGAATATTGATTTGAAGTGGTTGTTCATAATTTCAGCTATTTCCAGTTCTGTATGTTTATATTTACCTTGACGCAGCTTTTCTATTTCTTGTTTGTTCTTCAGTTTGCCATTTACATACCTGTAAAATAGTTTGGGTTCTTCCTTGTATTTTTCTATTATTTTTTTCATAGTTTCTCTTTTCATCTCTGCGTATTTTTACATAATCATTTCTTAGTTTGATGTACATTAGCCATTTTCTTATTTTCTTGTCTCTTTTCCATTTCTTCCAAGCTTTGTCTCTTTTATCCTTAGCCTCACTACACCTTTTGTTGTACCAGCTTTTTATGTATGTTCTTTCCATTTTTTGTTGTGGTACATATTTCTTCACTCCCTCATTATAATCTTTTTTTAATATATTCCATTTCACTTCCATCCCTGTTTCTTCATTTAGGATTTTTTCCCAGTTCGTGTTGCGAAAGAATTTTTTGAGTTTCTCTTAATTTTTTTTTTTTTTTTTTGTACGTTAGTCTTCCAATTCTATATTTATCATTTCTGCTTTGATCCATTTGCTCTTTCAACTCAAATTGTATTAGTACATGGTCACTCTTTCCTATCGGAGTTTTGTAATCAATTTTATCGACAATTTCAGGCTCTTTCGTAGATATTAAATCCAGCCTTGATGGTTCCTCACTACCTCTGTATCTGGTATTTTCCTTTATCCACTGAGTCATTGTGTATTCGATGGTCATGTCGAGCAGGACGTTGCCCCAGAGTTCCTCTCCGCCCTTCACTGTCATTTCCTCCCAACATATTTCTTTTGAATTAAAGTCACCCATAATTACTGTATTTCTTCTGTCCTTCAGTATATTTGTTAATTCATATTTTGTATCTTCTAATATTTTGGAATGATCACTTTCTGTCCAGGACTGTGTTTTGGGGGGCACATACACCACTACGAATTTTATACCCTTCATATGTTTGCTTTCAACTTGTATCGTAATTGATTCTACATTATTTTTCCTTCAGTTATTTTTGTTACATTTAAATCTTTATTTGTCAAAATTAAGTGTGTGTGTGTGTGTGTGTGTGTGTGTGTGTGTGTGTGTGTGTAACTTGAAAAAGTAATTTCTTATATACCTGATCGTTGATACTTCATACAACTTCTCGTAACTATAAAACTTTATAACGATAGCCAGTTAGCATTATTTACAAGTAACATCTCGTTCCATGTATGAGAAACAATCACTGGTAAAAAATTATGTTTATCTTTACCACGCAAAGCTTTCCAAATAAATTTCTTTTTCTCTCAGTTCCGTTGGCAAAGTTGTCATACAGTGGTCACTATGTTTCACATCCACAACGTTTGCTTGTTCCAAGAAGACTGTCGTCACTGAGTTGGTTCTGGCATTTGCAGCCCGTTGGCCCCGCCCCTCGGCTGCGCGCGCATCCTGTGTCGTCGTCGCGTTCAACTTCATGGGTGCGTCCAATGCAATTTGCTTCATAACAAAAGTCGTCACAAAATTGAAATCACTCTGATTTGCTGCGATATAAAGAGATCCAGGGAATCCTTGACTTAGTAAATATTTCCTAGTATGGAACACAATGATGTCTCTTCATATATAAAAGCAATCTTATATTCTAAACGTAATTTGTATTCATGGAAAAACCCACGCCGTTTTGACCACACACACGTGCACACAAATGGGTCAGATACATAAATTTATCTTAGCCCTTTCTGGATGAAAGGCCCCACCTACTCTTCAGGTCAGAAGCAATGCAAAATAAGACACCATCTCCACAGAAATACTAACAATGGTAATAGTAATGATAGTGATGATAACTAACAAATAAAAAATGATGATGATAATGATGATGATAAATTAGATGATAACAATAATGATAAAGATAATAATGGTGATAATAGTAATGATGATGATAATAATGATAATAATAATGATAATAGTAATAATGATGATAATAACGATCATTTTTTTACGAACGTTCAAGGAATCTCTCTATTGTACGGCGAATACCATGCTCTATAAATGCACCAGGAAGCCTGTTATTGGCTCAGAGTTGCCTGATGCATTGCAGTTCATCGTGAGTGTCTTGCCAAGTGCTACAGTGTGTAATGGCTCTTTTGGCAAAAGCAGTAACAAAACACTTTTTGGAATTACTTCTGCATTCGCCCCTAGCGTTCATAAGTCCCGTCATTTGTGGCCTTTGTGAAAAAGGAGGTGTAAATATTGGTGTTGTTAACGTCAACAAGGACGTCTAGGAAAGGGAGTTTTCCAAATAAAACAGTGTCATTCATTATGAGGAATAATACAGCTAACACCAGAGAACAGTGAAAACAATGTAATGTATAAACACACATGTCAGATAGGGAATTGTGCATCCTTTCAATATACTTCCATTAGATTCACCAAAACTTCTCTAGAAAAAATACTCTGCCACCACCGTTGCAACGATGGAATTTTTGCTCACCACACAGCACAGCATAACAAAAGACCACAAGCAGCAGATTTTGAAAATAATACTTTCGACATTTACTGAACAAATGGTCACCGCAAAATACATATAGCAGAAGCTGTTTTAATCGAAAAATTCAGACCACTTTTAAATACACTGCAGAATCAATTAATATTTCCCTCAAAAAAAAAAAAAAAAATACAAGAACCCCATAGTAACAGTCGGGTCACATCAGTCACGGACATTAAATCACAAACCACACTAGGCAAGGTCACTCAACATTAAGCATGTAAACTCAGATTATCAGAATAATTACCATCCTCACCCATCTGAAGAAGAGGCAAGAGACTTCGAAATATGTAGATACTGGTACCCAGATGCATACTGTAAACTTCTGTGTCCACATTGAACAATGAGGAAAAAAAAGTCTTCCGTAATTTTCAGCGATCAACTACACGGATCGTCAGAAAGTCAACGGCTATCCAATTTAACAAAAATTGTATTAGAGAGAAGATTACTCTAAGAATGATAATAACAATAATGGTAATAGTAAGCACCGAAAAATCCCTGCGAGATCAACGAAGGTGAGAAATGGAGGTGAAGGTCAAAGGAGCATCGTCGTGATCAGGTTATGGGCGTAAAAGTTTAGTCATCACCGTAGTGTTATAAACAATCCCCTCGGGTCCCTTGGTACAGAATGAAAAGATAGGAGGCATTGCTTCTGGGACTACCCTTGTGTGTGTGTGTGTATATATATGTATATATATAACGTGTGTATACAATATGTGTAAAGATCTACAGTCTGGGATCCATGAAGAAGTAGGAAGCGTAAACACGAAACTCAACGAGGGAGGTTTATTGCCCGACACTTCGGTCCTAGTCCTAGGACCGTCTTCAAGGGTGTGATGGTGTATACTGATCAAAAGTTCTTTATATTGCCCGCTGCTGGAACTGAGGCTGCCCAGGTTCCTTCCCTGTCCCGTACCAACGAGTACCAGGTGCATGCAAGCATCTACAGACAAATGATCACAAATGTCCCCACGTACTCATCCGCATGTGTTCACATACAAATATATGTGTGTATAAGAACATAGGAATGAAGGAGAATGCAAGAGACCATAAGGCATACACCAGGCAGCTCCGTATCCATCACCACCTGTCATCCCCATCCATAAAGTTGTCTAATCGTTTCTTAATGAGAAAGTAGCATTTACTATTCTGTTTGTGAATTAATTTCCGGATCTTCTCACCTCTCCCTGAAGGCCGTTACGCCTCTCGGCGACTGGCCTCCTCTAGTTCTCTGAGTCAAGGAAGTTCTCTCGGGCACGGAAGTCGTCGAGCGAAGTTCCCCGTTTTCTGAGGGCTTCGTCTCTGTCCCATCTCTTCGTCGGTCTTCCCTGGGAACGTTTCCGAGTAATAGATTAAATCAGTGCCTAGCTTTCCTGGAAAAGGAAGTCATCTCCCAGTGCATACCGGAATCCTTCCTTGCCAATGACCTGGTTAACAAGATTAAATTAGATCAAATTAGATATACATACATATACGACCAAGGAAGTATTAACCAAGTCACTTTCACACACACAAAGATAAACTTATGTACACACAGGCGTACATTTCATATTCACTCACGGAAGAAATAGAAAAAGAAATAAAATGAAATGTAGTAAAAAGAAGAAAGAAAAGAAGATCATTTCCAGAAGCCCGATCAACAAAAAATAGAGCATCAACGGGTGCATTAATTTGGACCTGATCTACCTAGACACAAGGAATACAGCATATCACAACTGAACATAGGGTGTACTTTTTTTATTTATTTATCTATTCATTTCATTTATCAATCTATTTATATTTATTTATTTATTTATTTTATTTTATCTATTTATTTATTTCGCGTCTGAGGATGGTCCGCTGCACTTCTCTTCTAAAGATAGGCTCTACAACCCTGATAAAGGAAGCTGCTGTTTAAAACTCTTAAAGCTTCAATAACGAGCAATTGATCCTCCCACAAACCTCTTTTGAAAAGAAATGAATTTAGTGAAGGAGAAAGTCAAATTCAGTTTAGATGTCTATGTATTATTATTTTTATTGTTTTATTATTATTATCATTATTATTATAATTATTATTATTATTATTTATTATTTTTATTGTTATTGTTGTTATTATTATTTCTATTGTTGTCATTGTTGTTATTGTTATTATTATTATTACTAATATTGTTATTGTTGTTGTTTTTGTTACTATCATTGTTATTCTTATCATTATCATTAGTATTATCATTATCATTATCATTATTAGTGGTATTATCATTACTATTATTATTATTATTATTAGTGGTATTATTAATATTGTTATTGTTTTTATTGTTATTGTTTTTATTGTTTTTATTATGTTATTGTTGTTTTTATTTTTATTGTTATTATTATTATCATTATTATCATTATTATCATTATTATCATTATTATCATTATTATCATTATTATCATTATTATCATTATTATCATTATTATCATTATTATCATTATTATCATTATTATCATTATTATCATTATTATTATTATTATTATTATTATTATTATTATTATTATTATCAATAGTGATGATAATAATAATAATGATAATGATAATATTTTAATCAACTTACCTCGTCTGTTATACTTTTTTTTATCAATTTTTTCCGCCAGTAAATAGTTTTCGTGATATAGATTTTCTTTGGTCGTGTATATACCGCTCCTCTTTTGTTTTCCAACGTTTCGTCGACGCGTTTATAGCGGAGAGACGAAGAGGACAAAGTTTTGGATATTATTTTGGAAACTAAAATCACCCGTTATCATTTATCTGTGGTGATATTGCATTGAGAAGAAATTTAATAGAAAAAGATAGATCTTTAAATAAAAAATAAAAATGCTTGCGAATGTTTCAACATTTACGTTAAGTTAGGATATCAGAAATCAGAATGCTATTGTTTTTTCATGCTATGATAGTATTATTTCTACTAAAATTTATTTGTTTTTCTGCCAAACTCCACGGGTATGACGTTGGGATACCACCACAAAAAGAGCAACAACGAGAGATTTGTGTTATGAATCAATATTAGGCTTACGTGAATCAAACTACAGAACATTGGTTTTCTGAAATATTTGATTGGTGGGGGGTGGATTGTGAGGGTGGGGGTGGGGAGGGCCTCTACGAATATTTTACTCAGTCATGGCCATGATGATGATGATGATGATGTGGCTTAACGTCACACACACACACACACACACACCCGGCTTATCGGGAGATTAGAACGGTACCCCTTACAGAGAAATTTACAGCGTGGACTTGATGAAACATGCCTTTGGTTCAGCTTCGCCGGTGGCTGGGTTCGAACCGCCATCCCCTCGACCTTCGGCCGCAAGTAAAGGCGCCCTAGCCCGCTCGGCCAGCGAGCCTCCTAGTCATGAAGACGGATTACATTAAAAGAGAAGTCTCGTCGTCTGAATGAGGTCTTCCTCCTATGAAACCGAGATTTATATTTTTCCGTGTCTCAGTGTTCCCTCTTCCTTTTGTTTCCTGCTGCCTCTGTTCTCCAGACACACGTGCAGGAGCCTTGGCAAGTCATTATTATATTCCCCAAACAAGCTTCGCCAGCAAAGAATCCTCTTCTGCAGAAGCTTCTCGTTTCTAAGCGGAAGATTTTGCTTTAAGTTCCTTCCTTTTCGATCTTTCAACATTTGTCCTTCATGTTCTTTTGTGATGGTGTGTGTATTATCAACCATTGGTTGTATTATTAACCATTGTGTTATTGATTATTGATTGTATTGTTAGCTTATTTTACTGTAGTTAAACTGTATGTACAATGTAAGACTTAAATTTTAATTAAGCCCACGCGAGCCTCTTTGAGTTCGCCGCGAAATCTTGAGTTGGTAGCGAGGCGAGACGTCAGTCGTGTATCAACCTTCAACGCGTAAACACGTTTGTGTGTATATATACTGTATATATATATATATATATATATATATATATATATATATATATACATATATTGTATATTTAGGGTGCAGATTCTCACTAATACACACCGAGTTAAACACGAAAGCATTTTGGCACTTCTTAATAAGAAGATTAATCAGTGCCAAAATGCTGTCGTGTTTAACTCGGTGTGTGTATATATATATATATATATATATATATATATATATATATATATATATATATATATATATATATATATATATATATATATATATATATATATATATATAGTGAAAGGAGGCTCAATACAATATACAATTTGTTTATGGTGCTTTTATTGTCCATAACACTTTCTTCCCATGACATCAGACTTTCTTAATCCTACACACGCGCCTGTTCGACTCCAACGAACCCCCTTCCTTACCTGACGGCACTTTTACTTTTTATTCTATCTGTCGTCAGGCGATTTCATTCACACCAGAGGCACTCCAAACAGCACCTTTCGTACTTGTTGGTACCTTATTCTGGGCTTAGCTGCCGCCATGTGATAACGTGTCATTTCCTTTCAGTTCTTTACTAAGTTTTCTGCTCGTTTGACGAAAACAATATCCACTATTTTTATTTATCTATTCATCTATTTATTTATTTATTGTTATTCATTTATCTATTTATTTATTTTTATTTACTTATTTATTTTATTTTATCTTATTCTATTTTATTTTATTATTTATTTTTATTTATTTATCTATTTATTCTTTTTTTTTTTTTTTTCTTTTTCTTTTTTTCTTTTTTTTTTTTTTTTTTGCGGAGCTCCAGGCTGGCCACCCACACTCTCCGCACCATTGGACACGCTTGTCCCTTGTAACTATGAATTATGTTTCAGATTTTCCTTTTAGCACGATTTCGGATCATTTTAATTAAACTTAGACGTTATAATAGAGCACGAAAGCCGAAAGGAGACCTTTGGGTCCATAGCGAGGTCGAAAAAGAAAGTTTGAGTGCTCATCAAAGTGATCCTAAAATTTCTAATTGTTAGAAATTCAACGTTTCTCTATCTATTGTGTTTCTAAGTGACCTATATTACCTCGTTTTTTTGTGTTTTGTTTTTTTATGCTCGAACTTTATGCTGCCTTCCTTCTGTTCGTTTTTTTTTCCAAGAAATGACTATGTCCTCATTGTTCTCTGAAATATTCTGATCAAAATGTTCAAATCTGCGATCTTAGCTATTTTCGTTTCTTCAGCGAAGCCACTTGCTCCAATCCGAAAAAAAACCGACTGGTGTCCATAAAAGAAATTTTCTTAAAGAATATTTTTAATAACGACGAGGTTAAGTGAGGTTGACCCTTTCAGGACTTTCCTTTTACGCCACCTCCACTTCCCCACCCTGATCCTCCGAAACATGAGTTATAATGCCATCTGTTGGCGAAATTGAGAACTACAAGATTGTCGGTGATACTTGGAATCCAAGTCTGCAGTACATCAGGAAAAAGAGACAGATAGAAAGAGACAGATAGAGAGAGACAGAGAGAAAGACAGAAAAAGAGAGAGATGGACAGAGAGATAGAGGGGACAGAGAGAGAGAGGCAGAGAGAAAGAAAGACAGGAAAAGAGATTGCCAGAGATAGAGGGGACAGAGAGACAGAGGCAAAGAGAAAGACAGACAGGAAAAGAGATTGACAGAGAGATAGAGGGGACAGAGAGAGAGAGGGAGGGACAGAGAGAGAGGGACAGAGAGAGAGAGAGAGGGGAGAGAAAGAGAGGGGAGGTTGAGTGGAGAGAGAGAATTCGGAAGTAACCGTTTTGATTTCATCCTTGTTAAGTTAATTTATGTAAATATACTCTAATGCATAAACATGATGTTTATGAAATGGAGAGGACGTCTCCCTTTCTCATGGAGAGAGAGAGAGAGAAAGAGAGAGAGAGATTTAATCTTCTTCAGTCTATTCTCAATTGGTGCCCGACAGAACCTAATAAATAAATGGCGCCATTTGGTTGAAAAGATGTAAACATAAGTTTGCCTCTTTTTGTATAATCATAACTATCTCCCATAGGTTTGTGTACATACAAATACTATCTATATACCAAATGCTTTTCCCCCCTTATAAGGAAGGTAGCCAAGTCAAAAGGTAAGTATCTACTTCCACCCATTCCACCCTTTCCCCCCCCTGTCTCATCTTAGCTCCCCGTGGATGTCCGGTCATACCTGTATCCCGCTCACTGCCCCGGGTCAGAAATACGAGAGAGGTGAACACTGTGAAACCTGCTTTCATTAACCAGTTATTTTTCTTTCAGTCTAGGCATTGTTTATATAGGCTAGTGTACTTAAATGCGAAAGGAGAAATGAAAAAGAGATAGATATACTGTTCTTTTTTTATTTTGTTTAGAAATAAAATTGTTATACAAGCACCTGAGAACAAATAGGGACAAATTGTATCACTTTTTCGTGAGTTTTTGCTCACACAGAAATGCATATTTACACCTGAGTATGAAAACAAATAACAGAAAAAAATAATAATAACATTATCTTTTAGTTTTATTCAGCCTAAAGAGTATTTACTTATGGGCGTTTTTACACCCGAAAACGATTAAAAGAATATAATTACCCATTATTTAATTTCATTCAGTCTGTGTATATATATATATATATATATATATATATATATATATATATATATATATATATATATATATATATATATATATATGTATATTCGCAGATGTTCCTAATAGGAGACTTCTGGATAAGGAATATAGGAAGGATTAGAAATATTTTTCATAAATTTTTGCTTCACCTTAGAAATAATTTTCAACAATAAATGAGTGAGAGAGACGAAAAAGAGAGTGAGAGAGCGACAGAGACAGAGATAGGCATAGAGATAGGGTGAGAGAGAGGCAAGGAGAGAGAGAGGGGGGAGATTAAGAGAGACAGAGAGAGAAAGAGATAAAAGAGAGGGGGGAGATTAAGAGAGACAGAGAGAGAAAGAGATAAAAGAGAGAGGGGGAGGGAGGGGGTTAAAAAGAGCAAACGACCCTTGAGGTTCTTTACTGACAAATGACGAACGAACAACTATACACAGAAAATGGAATGAGCAAAGAAATTTAAAAAGAGACGACGGTGAGCAGACGTTTAAGTTAGATCGAAAACATCATCTTTGCCCGATGTGTTACGACTGCCAGGACTGGTGGCAGTCACCACATCTTTCCTAATATGACGTCACACTCTTCAGCTGGTCTTGAGCTTCAGAAACTTTATTCTGGTTAGCGACAAACGATTTTTTTTTTTTTTTTTTTTTTTTTTTTTTTTTGCTGAAAGAATGTCAGGAACTTCTACATTGGCCCCTTTGGGATTTTGTCTCCTCTGACGCCAGACGAATTTATTCGTCTGGGAAATGGACCTTCCGTGCATGAATGGCTTAACGACCAGACGCCACCATGGAAACAAAGGATAATTATCATTAAGGTTCAGGAATTATAGAACAAAGGCATGATCAGCCTCTCCATTCACAGATGTATCGTCCTTCACGGGATAGACCGAGGATTCTGCAGTGGATTCTCAAAGCCGCATACGAACTGTTATAGTGACTCGACTTACGTCATTACTCGTCCTTTCTCGGCGCCGTAACTCGAGGTAGACTGATTGGGACCTTGCGCGTCTAACCATGGATGAAAGCCTCAAAGTGTGTCGTTGGGTTGAGGGGGGTACGAACAAAGATGACATTTTTTTTAATAATAATAATAATAGATGAATATTATAATATCATAATAATAATAAATGAATATCGGAAACTTCTGTTCCACATTGAACGATGAGGAAAAAAAGGTGTTCTGCAATTTTGAGCGATCAGTTACACAAATCGTCAGAACGTCAGCTATCCAATTTAACAATAATAATACCGGTAATAATAATAACAATAATAATAATAATGACAATAATAGTAATAATAATAATAATAATAATAATAATAATAATAATAATAATTAAATAATAATAATAATAATAATGAAAAAATAAAATACTGTTAAGAAGAGACAGAATTTTTTTTTTATTAACTTTTCATCGTCTTCAGGGGATGGTGGGTTTCCTGCGATGACAAAAAAAATCTTGTGGATTAGATAAAAAAAAAATAGAATATTGTGGGGAAGAGACAGAAAAGACATTTTTTTTCTTTTTAACTTTTCATCGTCTTCAGGGGATTGGGGTGTGTGCCTTCAGTCGAATTTAATCACTTGGCGGCAGCCACGATGAACAAGAAAGTCGAAAACCGCCATCAGAGAGTTGGAAAGTATTACAGAATCGACTCGGAAGAGAGATGTTGATGAAAAATCTTAAGAAAAAAAAATACCTCAAGATAAAAAAAGTGGTTTGAATTCAGTACAAAGATCAATATAATAATCGCCTTTACGAACAATATGACAATTTGGCGGTTTCAGCCGTAGTTCAACGTCTCTCCTTACGTAAGCCCCGCCTTCTACGCGCAAAGTCGAAACAAGAATAGGCCGCTTCACTTCGGGGGACGAAACTAACGATATGACGTCATGAGGAGGTGGGCCACAGTCATGACGTCATTCCGTTAGTTTTTCCTCTCCGGAGTGAAGTACCCTGTTCTTGTTTAAACTTTGGGTAGTCTAGGTGTCTGGAATCGAGCTCGGGCTCGCGTGATAACGAGAAGGTAACCCAAAGCGTCAAGTAAGGGTTGGGGGGGGGGAGGAGGATATGTGGAGCGTCCATAATGGAAAAACAACAGTAGAGGGGATGAGGAGGGAGGAGGAGGAGGAAGGAAAGGAAGAGGAGGAGGAAGGTGGGGAGGAGGAGGAGGGATGAAGAGGGAGGGGGAGGGGAGGAGGAGGAGGAAGGAGAGGAAGAGGAGGAGGAAGGTGGGGAGGAGGAGGAGGGATGAAGAGGGAGGGGGAGGGGAGGAGGAGAAGGGGAAGGAGGAGGAGGAGGGGGATGAAGAGGGAGGAGTAGGAGGGAGGGGAGGAGAAGGGAGGAGGAGGAGGGGGATGAAGAGGGAGGAGTAGGAGGGAGGGGAGGAGGAAGGTGGAGGAGAGGGTAGGGGTGGAGAATGAGGAGGAGGAAGGAGAGGAAGAGGAGGAGGAAGGAGAGGAGGAGGAGGGGGATGAAGGGGAGGAGGAGGAGGGGGATGAAGAGGGAGGAGTAGGAGGGTTGGGAGGAGGAAGGAGGAGGAGAGGGTAGGGGTGGAGAATGAGGAGGAGGAGGAGGGGGGAGGGAGGAAGAAGAGGAGCGGGAGAGCGATTTTTCAGAGTTTGGAGACGGGGTTTGGGGGAGGTGGGGGGTCCGTTTTGAGTTTTTTCTTGACGACTTTGCCCAGGTGATTCTTCGGCAGCCACGCCACGAACTGAACGCCTCCGGAGAGTTGTTTGTAAGGCGCCACTTGCTCTGCAATAAAACAAATAAACAAGTGAATATATATATATAAATAGATCTATAAATGAATAACAAATAAATAAATAGTTAAATAGTTAAAAACGGATAAATAAATGAATTAATGAATGAACAAATAAATAAAACTATGAACATTGATGAATAATAGATAAATATGCAAATAAGAATTAAAAAGGAAGTCAATTATTGCTTCGGAGTGATGAAAATCACATTAACCAAATAATTAGTAATTATTTTTTTCCAGACGACCTTATTCAGGTGTTCGTTTCTTCCTAATTAAAACATTAATAATGAATCCTTGACTTCGTGAAGCTATAGGATTTTTATTATGGCTGTCTACAGACGATTTTAATCAGCTGCGTTGAAAACCTTCTGGTCCTTAGAATAATGCTTTCACGACATTGACCTTTTTTTTTTTTTTTTTTTTTTTTTTTAAAGGTTGTGGACAGATGACTACGCAGCTTACGGAAATCCATCCTGACGGGGCGAAGGGTAAGGTTTAGGGGGGATTCTTGATTTATTGAAAGCCCCCTCTGGCTAGGATCCACCCACCCCTATCTGTATAAAAATTATATATTATTACCCAAAACAAAATCAACAACGACGCCACCTACTTCAAAGAAATGAAAATGCAAAGAGCGGCCGTGATACCCTGGCGGCGTTGGGGGTGGCGGATGGTGGGGGGAACGGAATTGAATACCACAACCACAACAGAGTGCCCCCTGGGACCGAAAAAGTTCTTTGGAATAGACAGTAACTCCTTTGATATCGACGGAATGCCACGGAGGTAAGTATAACAGAAAGTGAGCGAGTTTTGGTGAACGTGGAACTCCGTGAGGGTTGTGTAATGTCGCCATGGTTGTCTAACAAAGTTGCGAAAGGGAGATGAACGCGAGACTGCGACGTAGAAGCTTGGGATTAGGTTAGAGGCATGGGAATATGAACCAAATGTTATTTGCGGATAACCCTGCGCTTGTGGCGGATTATGACAGACTAACGAAGTTGGTGGATGAGCTTGTAAGGGTCTGTGAGGAACCTGAGCAGGATTGATAATAGAATGTACGATGACTAGATGTACCGGGAATGAAGATGGTGGCAGGTTGAATATTGAATGTGAACAGTGAGAGGCTGGAGAGATTGGTGAAATTGAGGGATCTGGAATCACAAGCTGCAGTTAATTGAGAAACAGCTGTGGAGATGAATTGAAGCGAGTACAGTATATGTATGGGTGAAATAAAAACTGTAAGGAGATATCCATATCTGGGGATGAACGTGTAGAGAAAATTAGGTGAGGGAGTGATTTTACCCACTGTAATGGTGACATTTCTTGTGTTTTTATGTACATATTTCCGGTTTTGTTTATTTATCAATATATATATTTATTATTGTATAGCCGCCCTGTACACCGCAGTATTGTATGAAACATGGATATGGAATATAAAGAAAGCGGGAAGAATAGACTACACGTTCTTTGATTGAAGGATTTGAGAAATACGGCGGGTGTTACAAGAATGAATTGAGAAATGTAGAGTTGAGGTAGAAAATAAAGTATGGGAAGAGTTGTCGAAGAGGATAGAAGAAACTGCTGAGGTGCTTTGAGCATATGGAAAGAATGAATAAAGAAGACAAGAATGAAGGGGGAAAAAGCGAAATGAAGAGGTAGATGGAGTGAATTAGTGAGGAAGATCGAAAATAATATGGATGGGATGATGGGAGGCTTTGGACGTACAAACACAAGCTAAAGTTTAGACCCAGAGATTTTCATGATGCAACTTTAGGATTATTTATCTGGTAACTTATTTTCTGTTTGCTTAAGAAAATTACCTAACGGTAAGATAAGCACTACATAGAAATATATATCACGTACCTGACAAAGATTATTCAGACGTTGTGAGAACCGGAACGTATTTTTTTTTATCGTGACTGTGAGTGGAATGTATGCTCGGCAGGGAAGAGATATCAAAAAAGATTAGAGCTAATGGAGGAGATGTTTGAATAAATGAATAGATGGCGCTGCCCGAAAGGGTGTCCCTATCTGCTCCATAATTCATTTTGAGTAGATGAGGAGGAGGTGGGGTGGAAGGGTTGTCACACGGTGAAGTGGTACAGATAATCGACTCCGGGTGTAGAACCCTCACTGCGTTGCTTTTGACTCGAGAATTGTGGACACTTCACCTCCGAGGTGCTGAGATTATAGGGGCGATTGATTGTATTATGTGTGTCATTGTGACAAATGGAAATATGCTGTACCGCAAGGACTCGAACCTTTGCCTCAGCGACTGCTTATTATGAAGCAAAGACGATAGTGTTGAGCCAGCCGGACCGTTCAAAAGGAACGACCTGGACTACGACTTGGTAGTTCCCCGACGGTACTAGGCTTAGCTCAGTCTCTATTCTAATTTCACCGTGTCTTTATTATGGCGAGCCGTCTGATAAGCTGTGTGTCATTGTGACAAATGGAAATAAGTTCCGCATGAGTTCGAACCTTTGCCTTAGCGACTGCTTGTTATGAAGCAAAGACGATAGCTTTCAGCCAGGCAGACTGTTCCTTTTATACGGTCCGGTTGGCTCAAACCTATCGTCTTTGCTTCATAATAAGCAGTCGCTAAGGCAAAGGTTCGAGTCCTTGCGGTGGAGCTTATTTCTGATTGTATTATATTTTATGTGGGTATGATCTTTGACTTAGCCATCTCGTTTTGTAAAAAAAAAAAAATGTATAGTGGTATACATATAACTATAGAAAAAGCTATGCTTATATTTCCCAGTGTACCAGCTACTTCTACGTCCATCTGTTTCTTGTAGTGTCGGAATTGTACCTAAATTTAGTATAGTGACTGATTTTCTTATTATCTTGTTGCTCTGGAAATACACTACCGTAAACAATAGTACCGTTATCTACGGCGCAACGAAACAATATTGCAATAATTAGGATCCGAATGGAATTATGATCTGACAGTATTACTGTCATTCAAGGTCAATATTACAGGTTCGAACGATTAATGTTATTATCATCGCCATTAACATCATTGCGATTGGCATTATTGTTATCGTTATTGGTATTACTTGTTTTGTGAATCTGCCTCATAGTATCCTGTGACTCCACACTTACCTGCCACCTTCTTCTGAAGGTACTCTCCGTCCAACGCCACACCGGGGCGCGGGACCACATAGGCCCTCGGCGCTTCGCCTGTTCTGTCGTTCTGGACGCCCACCACAGCGGCCTCAGCCACGCCCTTCTCCGTCAGGATGATCTTCTCCAGCTCGGAAGGAGACACCTATTTGGATCGAAGGAATCTGTGTCATTAGCGTCGCTTTTATTTAGTCCAACTCGGCTTAAGTAACTGGTACTGTGAACGGCTCTGCTGTACTTTGAGTTCAAGAGATTTGATGTATCTTGCCTGTTGACTGAGGTTCCTCTTAGCAGAGCTGGGTGCGTTCATCTATGCGTTCCTGAGTGCGTTCCGCGTTAGTTTGGCCGCGATTAACGCTCCCAAACTATTAAACCTTAAGAGACAAGTTCATACCGAAATAAAAGTCCGGTAGGCCACATACTACACCAATGAAAAATTTCGTAGGTCACATACAATACCGGCACCTACAGTATATTGCTTCAATAGTTTGGGAGCGCTAACCGCGGCCAAACTAAAACAAAACGCAACGAGGAACGCGCCCAGCTCTGCCTCTTAGCATATGACCGTAGCCTCAAATAAACTGGTAACGGTCGCAACATTATTCCCAGAAATTTCCTCGTGAAGATATTTAATATTGTTGTTTATATTGGGACAATAAAGTTAATTATGTTCTTTGTATTCAATATGACAACAAAACTTAAGGGGCCTTGCTTGCCGGAAATTATTTGGTTTGACATTCGCCGTTACTGGCGATTCCCTCCGGTCAGCTTACCTGGAATCCTTTGACTTTGATCAAATCTTTCATTCGATCTGTGAGGAAGAGAAACTCTTCGTCATCGAAGTAGCCCAGGTCTCCCGTGTGTAGCCATCCTTCTTCGTCGATGGTCTTGGATGTAGCTTCAGGGTTCCCGACGTACCCGATCATGATGGCTGGACCTCGAACGCATACTTCTCCTTCTGCGTTCTCGCCCAGCATCTCTCCCGTCTCAACGTCGACAATCTGATGATACACAATACTTCTAAGTGGTTCTGTATTTACCTAGACTGGTTTTTATACGACTAAGTGTGGCTTGTACTAACCTCGTCTTTCTTTCTCCTTAGTTTGTCTGGAAGAATATTTGGATGGTTTACTGTGTGTGTGTGTGTGTGTGTGTGTGTGTGTGTGTGTGTGTGTGTGTGTGTGTGTGTGTGTGTGTGTGTGTGTGTGTGTGTGTGTGTGTGTGTGTGTGTGTGATTCACCATGGCCTTGGACCATGTGTTGGACTTGTGATCGACAGCTATTTCCCTCCCGGAAGAGAGCTCAAAGCTCACATATGACCGATCTATGGGTAATGCTGTGACCTTACACGCACACACACACCCAACTCCCCGCCCACGAAAGTTGGAGTAACGACTCGCAGCACAACGTTACTGAAATTATTTCAGCCCTGGGCGGGATTCGAACCCGGACCGCCGTAGTGGCGCCATCGTGTCGTGTGTATGGGTGCGTGTGCGTATTTACCTAGTTTACGCTCGTGGTGTCCCGCCTTTGTATCTCGCAGTGTCTGGTTTGCTCATTCGTGTATGGTTTTTGCATACACTACTGTTTCGACCAGCTTGTTCCAAATGTCCACCACTCTGTGTGGAAAACTGTGTATGTGGGCATGTGTGTGTGTGTGTGTGTGTGTGTGAGAGAGAGAGAGAGAGAGAGAGAGAGAGACTGTTCGAGAGAATGTGGACTGGAGGAAACTTTATCATAAATACACATCTGTTGTGATCCACCGCCGTACTGAACCACGTGCTGGACTCATGACTGACAGCTATGACCGTCCCTGACGAGCGCTCAGATACCGCACGGAGAGCGACAGCTGGGCAATGATCTGAGCTTACGCACATAACCCAATCCCTTGTGTGTACTCACATGCAGTAAAATGGGTCTCGTGAACACACACAGATATATTACATCTCCGCGTGTGCGCGTGTCCTTGCTTCGTTTCGTTTTCGTTGTATATTTCCTCGTGTGGGGATGTCGAAATGTGTGGGTTTGTCTCCTCAAATGTTTATGTCATTATAGATCTAATCTCTGTTTCGTTTCATCTCGTATCTTGTCGTCTGTAGTCGTCATGAATCATTTTATCTTCATTTGGGGCCTGAAGTCTCAGCCTCGAGTGACAGTTTATTTTATTTACCAGCAGTTCTGTTTATGTGTTTCTCCATGGTCTTGGATCACGTGTTGGACGAGTGATCGACAGCTATTTCCCTCCCGGAAGAGAGCTCAGAGCTCATATTTGACCGATCTATGGGTAATGCTGTGACCTTACACGCACACACACACAACTACCCGCCCACGAGAGTTGGAGTAACGACTCGCAGCGCAGTAATATTAAAACTATTTCAGCCCTGGGCGGGATTCGGACCCGGACCTCCGTGTGCACAAGTGGATGTGCACACTAAACATGGTACACATGAACGAGTATTGATGATGGATTTTTTTTTTTTTTTTTTTTTTTTTTATACTAAAATGTTTGACAATAACAGTGGGGCTGGATATGGGTTCCACATCGAGGCACTTGAGTCCGATTTTATTTATGTATTCATGAATTTATTTATTCATTTTGTTTATTCATTTGGACAGTAAACAGTGAAATGTTTGACAATAACTGTAACTGGGAATGAAGTCCACATCTATGCACTCGGCTTTGATTTTATTCATTTACGTATTTATTAATTAATTCATTAATTCATTTATATACTTTGTTTATTTATCTGCTAGAATATAACAATATATCTATATATCAAGACCTTTTTCCCATAATAAGGGAGATAGCTGGGTCAGAAACACGGACGTATTCCCGACGCCGCAGTGGTAGCGTTCGCAATCGCTGCTACAGCGGTCCGAGTTCGAATCCCGCCCAGGGCTGAAATAATTTCAGTATCACTGCGCTGCGAGTCATTACTCCAACTCTCATGGACGGGGAGTTGGGTGTATGTCTGCGTGTAAGATCACAGCATTACCCATAGATCAGTCATATATGAGCTCTCTTCCGGGAGGGTAAAAGCTGTCGATCACGAGTCCAACACGTGTTCCAAGACCATGGTGAACCCATTTCACTCCCTTCTACCACCCTTTCCACCCCTGTCCCATCTTAGCTCCTCGTGGATGACGGGTCATCCCTGCATCCGTCAGAATGCGGTGTACTCCCGCTCCCGTGCCCTAAGGAATCGAAGTCAATAAGGAATAATCGAACTTGCCTTGAGTTCGACGTAGGGAAGTACACGACCCGTGGCTCCGACTTTGTATCCGCCTCTGCCGTTGACTGCTATCGGGGCACACGTTTCTGTCAGTCCGTAACCTTCGCCTATGCCGCGGTTTGTCTGAAATCGGGAGGAAAACATGAAGGACTGTAAGTCTTCGGTTTGCATCTTCAAGAGGGGTTGGACTCACAAACCTCAGTAAAGATTGGAGTAATTGAAAATTCATGATTATGAGGATGATGGTGATAATGTAGATAAGGACGATGTACATGAATATATATGTATATGTACATACATATATATATATATATATATATATATATATATATATATATATATATGTGTGTGTGTGTGTGTGTGTGTAAAACTTACGCTTCACATTCTACCACGACAGAAAACCCCATTTCAGGTCAACTTTAAAACTTCATATTTCCAAATAACTGTTTAAGGTGAAATACTAAAATTTATTTACATGAAACGATATAAAAAGCTCCTCGTTTGTAACGTTACAAGGGGCATCCTGAATCAGTGTTGTCCTAACTGGGGTCCGCGTACCCAAGGGGTTACACAACATAGATTATAAGGGTACGTGAACAAACAAGGAACACACACACACACACACACACACACACACACACACACACACACACACACACACACACACACACACAGAGAGAGAGAGAGAGAGAGAGAGAGAGAGAGAGAGAGAGAGAGTGGTGGATATCTGGAACAAATTGGATTAGGCAACAGTGCGTGCAAAAACCATACAAGAATTTTAGAACAAACTCGATGCTGAAAGATACAAAGACGGGCCACTGCGAGCATAGCTCTCTTCCCGTATGATACAACTAGGTAAATACACACACACAACAGAAATATCCCATGTTCTATGACGGCAAAGAGAGGGAGGGAGCGAAGAGACGGGAACAAATAAGGAATACACCCACACGCACATAATTAATATATTATTTGCATTATCTTAAATAAAACTGGCTTTGTTCTGCCATGATGGGCGGTGGGGGGGGTGATGTAGATAACAGTAGGGGAAGGTAACAAAGGGTATAATAGGCGAAAATGTTTGGACAACAATGTCCTAAGGCATTATTATATATATTATTATAATTTTTAATTTATTTTTCTTTCACTTATTCATAATTATCATAATGTTTTTTCCGCATTTGACCTAGTTATGGACCAAAAGGTTTCCTGTCGGCATGCTCCTCCTTTGTAATCCTTTAAAGGGCGTGTTCACTATCCGCGATTTTTCGCTATTCGCGAAGGATCTTGGAACGTAACCCTCGCGAAACCCGGGGGGGGGGGTGTCACTGTCATGCAGTATAATACATTTTACAATATAATACAAACGAAAGTACAAATTGCCATCCTTAATGCCTTAATATCTGTAGTGTGAAGTGGTTAAGCGAATAATATTTTTCGTCAAAATTCAGTCACTGAAAAACCGTAGCCCCACAGTGACAGGCAACGGTTCCCAGGCCCTTTCCCATAAGTCTTTTCAAGGATAGAGTGCTGAATCAGGACTGGCCGATCGGGTTAGGGCGTCGTTACTTGCGGCGAAGGTCGATGGGAATGACGGTTCGAACCCTGCCACGCTACAAAGTCCTCTATAAGAGGCACCTTCCAAGCCCTCCGATAGGGTGGAGGGGGGTGAGGTTAAACCATATCAGTCAAGTGATTCAGTCTACTCATACATACATACATATACCAAGGCTTTTTCCCCCTTACAAGAGGGGTAGCCAAAAAGAAAAAGTCTACTCACTCTCTGCATAATGTTTACAGCCGTCGACGCTGGGAGTGGCGAAGACCCGCTCCCGAATGCTAGGACGGAGCTAATGTCGTATTTGTCCATCATGGGCGTCTCGGAGAGGAACTTTGCGATGTGAGGCACAACCGGAGCGTAGGTGATCTGGAAAATGCATCAGGGATCAGAGTAGGAGTCAAAGAGGTGAGATGGGTCATTTGGTGTAAAGAGATAGATGAAATACGTATGACCTAACCTTGGTGAATCCATGCTGAGTCACGGATCAAATTACGTCTCTCGACGTGATCTTTGATTCTATTAGCTATTATTGATTCTAGCTATCAGTCACCTGTGTCCCCCGTGTATGGGATGAAAGGTCTTCGTGGAAGTGCTTAAATAAGTTAAGATGCGCTGGGAAGTTAGAATAATTTTCAACTAGAAGATTTCAAAATTCCGAGAAGAATATCTTTACCAAACTTTATTAAATAGAAGTTGCCCAAGTTTGATCAAAATATTTCGATCAAACTTGCAAAATTTCGAGTATGAACTGTTCTTTTCTCGATGGAAATTCTATCAAATTTTTGAGAATGGGATATTCAATTTGAAAAAAAAAAGTTCTATTGGCATCTTGCACGTGCGGAATGAAATGGGTGGGAGTGGAATTAAGCCTTTTAACTTTGGTTACCTCCCTTGTAATAGGGAAAAAGCCTTTGGTATATGTATGTATATATGTATGTACATACATACATACATATACCAAAGGCTTTTTCCCCCTTACACGGGAGGTAGCCAAAAGACAAAGGCATAGAAACCACTCCCACCCATTCCATCCCCTACATACTCCACTCCCCTCTACCCTATTCCCTCCCTCTTAACTTGGCACCTCCTAGATGACAGGTCATCCCTGCATCTTGTCCACTGCACTGGGTCAGAAGCAGTGTCGCAAGACGCAGCACATCCACAGCAAAGCCGCTTCATAAATTCGGCGACCCACCCTCTCCGTCCCCCCATGCAGAAAAGGAGAAGACGGGGAGAAATCCTTTCGGGCTGCGTTAAAAGTAATCAGTGTTTTTCAATGGTTAGAGCTTACTCTCTAACCATCACAGAATGCTACCTATTTCTGATCCGTAAGGGGATTACAAAAGTCCGTAAAGATTAATGAAAGGGAAGTCAATCCTTTCATGTACGTTAATCCACAGGAAATGTTCCTGAAAAGAGAAATTGTATTTATACTTTTTCTTCCTCTTCTTTTTTTTCTTTTTTTATTTTTCTTTCTTCTTCTTCTCTCTTCCTTTCCTCTTCCCCGTTTTTAAGTTCTTTTTTGAGGGGTGTGGAAGAGGGTATGAGTATAAACACAACCATATTCTGAGAGGAGAGAGTGTGTGTACGAGAGACATACCAAGAGGTAATACACACACACACACACACACACACACACACACACACACACACACACACACAGTGAGCCGAGTGCCGTATATTTCAAACGTTTAACCAGTCCTGGTTTTCAAGTTAAGTAAATAAAATTAACCACTGGCTTAAATACTGGCTTAAACTCTGTCTTTTTTTCTTTTTTTTTATAAAATATACTTGTAATTTTCATTAAGTAGATCCTATGAAGTTGGTAAAAATCTACTTTCTAATGGCTGAAAACATGTGTCACGATTGGAGAAAGATTTTGAAATTATATGTCCACAGAAGCCATGTTCACTACTTTACTGGCAGTGTGGTGAACTTTATCAACATCATTCTGGGAAGGCATCACCGCAATGAAAATGTTAAGACAATCTCAATCGACTTCTTCGCCATATCAATATTTTTTTCCAATATTCTGACAAATCATTGGCGATTTAATTCAGTAGATGGTCGTCACTTAATTGAAGATGTAGATGGCGACAAAGATGTTTGATCAAGTCGTTTGAATCAATGTGATGACGTATGTTATTAATTTTGTTCTGGCTAACGTCAGATAATTTTATTCGGCTGAAGAGCTCTTTGAGTCGAAGTCCAGGCTTCAGCTTAAAAAAAAAAAAAAAAAAAAACGACGTCGTTATGGACCAAAAGGTCACAAGAGTAAAGTTGACACTTAAACACTTTACCCACTCATGTGAGATTTGTGACATTCTTCCGGTGGTATTCTTAAAAAAATCTTTCCTTGTATAAATCTTTCCTTACATAAATCTTATATATAAATCCTTGGAAGGAAAAGTTTTTTTTTAAAAATACCACCGTAAGAATCTTACGGTGATATTCTTAAAAAAAATCTCTCCATATATAAATCTTTCCTCTTATAAATCTTATATAAATCCTTGGAAAGGAAAGATTTTTTTCACAAGAATACCACCGTTAGTATCATTAACCTCCACTCAGATGCACTCTATCATACAGGTACAGCTTCCCAACAATCTCCGAAATATTTTTTCAAACTTATTTTACTGTACCGAATCTAGAACTAAGAGTAGATAGTTACCTTGTACTTCTGAATGGATTCTAGATAGTGCTCTGGGGAGAATTTTTCCATCAGAACGACGAGACCTCCGCGTAGAAGAATGTTGATCATGGTAAGATGGCCGTAGCTGTGACAGACAGGGACGACTAGAAGACATCTTTGCAACATCGCCTTCGACGCGTCGCCGCCTAAGTAAGCCAAAAACCTACACATAATTCGAAAATAAGAAAAAGAAATATAAATTAATAAATAAACAAATAGGTGAATAAGTAAATTTATGTGCAAAGTTAGATTGAATAAATAGGTAATTAGAATAGAAAAATGAAATAAATGGGAAAATAATTTTTTTTATTATAAATTGATAAATAAACAAATAGGTGAATAAGTAAATTTATGTGCAAAATTAGATTGAATAAATAGGTAATTAGAATAGAGAAATGAAATAAATGGGAAAATAAGAAAAAAATTATTATAAATTAATAAATAAACAAATAGGTGAATAAGTAAATTCATGTGCAAATTTAGATTGAATAAATAGGTAATTAGAATAGAAAAATGAAATAAATGGGAAAATAAGAAAAAAATATTATAAATTAATAAATAAATAGGTGAATAAGTAAATTCATGTGCATAATTAGATTGAACAAATAGATATATTAGAATAATTAGATAAATGGGAAAATAAGAAAAAATAATTATAAATGGATAAATAAACAAATGGGTGAATAAGTAAATTTATGAGAAAATGAGATTGAATAAATAGGTTAAATAGAATAGATAAATATAATAATCAAATACATAAATAAATTAAACGATAATTTCAGCTTGAAAATGGGAATTTTGTCAATACATTCCAGGAGTATATGCATATTTCCCATATATTAAATTCTTTTTTTTTTAGCTATTCGTCAAGTTATTTCGTTTTACAGTATCATGATTCAGCCGAAAGACTATATTTTATGGTACAGAGCAGCTAGATCTCTCAAATACTGGACTTTGTTAAATGAAAACGAACAAATAAAATATAAGCAATATTGTAATATCACATTCAGAGTCATGGAACTGTAAAATCGACAAATCTGTTCATTCCAAACTTTTTCCACCGACGCGACGTTGGAATATTTTCCACCGATTCAATGAACTACAATGATGGAGAAAACCTTAATTAGTATTCTTAGCCATCCGTTTTATGTAATAATTCTGTCTCCTGCCAAACTATTTTATTCAGGTAAAAGAAATTTCTTCACTAATCACAGACTTGTCTCGTATATTTACCCTACCTGCCGTTAGGTGATTTTATTCAATTTGAATTTCTTCACTACCTAAAGGCCAAACGTAATTCGACACACTTGAGATATTTTGTTCATGAGAACGGTAGATCAAATCATTCGGTTCAACAACAAGCAAGGACTCGCAGTAATGGATTTAAATTGGACAAATTTTGATTTATGAAGGAAATGGACAAGGGCTGGTTTACCAACAGGGTAGTTAACGAATAAAATAGACTTGGTAACCATGTAGTGAGCGCTGAAACTATCGGTTAAGAGAAGATGAATGAGGATAATAGGCGGTAATGGACATGGAACTGCCTAGTGTAGGCCATATGATCCCTTGCAGTCTCCTTCATTCTTATGTTTTTATGTGTATAGAGTAACATGTGTATATGGGGGGACATGAATTTAGGGAAACGACGGGAAGTGTTAGGTGGGGGTCGGTCTTTGAAACCGACATGACGTCATCATGGCGGCAAAACATAAAACTGATCCAACAACGTTTTAAACAAAACCTTTTCTTAAATACCATTGCAACATATACAGTAAGTTGTTAGTATTTTTCATTCCAATTTGCTATATCTATTCATTTGTGTGATATTTAT
>NC_134789.1:37283122-37300622 GCF_046742065.1 Oratosquilla oratoria
CATGTCCTGCTTTAACCCAAATAAAATCGCATAGTGTTCACCATAGCAAAGTATCTGAAGAGGGGCTATCGTAACGATGACGGGGGAATGGGGGAGGAGTTCACTGTTTTCGCCTTAAACCCCTTCGGAAAACGAGGTCATGACCTTAAACGTCTCAAGGTCGTTTGTCCTTAACCAGAATAAAAGCTACGAAGAATTGATGGGGCGTTTCTCCTTCCGGGTTTATGGACGGGAGGGGAGGGGGGTGAGGTCGTGTTTTTTTTTTTTTTTTTTTTTTTTTTTTTTTTTTTTTTTTTTTTTTTTTTTTTTTTTTTTTTTTTTTTTTTTTTTTTGACTGAAATGTCACTCCCACGGGCTATGTTTGAGCCCGTGCGGTGGTGTTTATGGAAGACACACACTGTGCAGAGTTAGAGTGGGATAGTGTGGCTAGTCAGGAGCATAGGGGGGAGTGGGAAAGATAGGCTACAGCCGTTAGAGCGGTGGCAGAGGCTCTAGTAGCTGACGGAGCTCATAGGGGCTTTGGGAGCGGCAGAAGCGTCTCACAGAACCTTCAGTGGGAGCCTAGAAGATGAACGGAATAGTCAGTTGACATAAAGAATGAAGATGACAAAAGCCACCCGGTGTGAAGGAGGTTAGTTGAAGCTACAACTCTTTTTAAGAGAATCATTTACGCCATCTGGCGGCTGGCAAAAGGAAACAGTGAGACTTTGACTACATAATCCCCCAAGAAAAAAAAATAGCTGTATATGGTAACGGAGTACGAAATATCGAAGTCTTTGTCCGTATACAACGTTTCTTTTTCAACCTGTTTTTTCGCGCACCCCATACCTATGGCTTGCTGTTCCTTGGTCTTCTGAAGACCACATCAACACTGAAACGAATCGCTAAACATCCAATCCCTAACACTAGTGGATCCACTTTTGAAGCTCTGTGGTTCACTAGGAAGGGTTTATGATCCACAGGGTGAGAACTACTGGTTCACATGATTAAGAAAATTTAGAAAAATGAGCCAAAAGATAAAAATGAAATTATTGATGCGTTGGGGTGGGTGCATGCCGGTAACCTCCCTTGTAAAGGGAAGAAACCTTTTTGATATATAGATGGACCGGCATATTGATAAAATAAATAAATAAATAAAAAGAAAGTAGAAAGACCACACTTATGTTTTTTAACTTTATTTTTCTTCGCCGTCAAGTCTTTCCGATTCTCGAAATTCAGCGAGTTTATTTTTTCTATTTATGTATTTGTTGATTTATTCGTTTTTTACTTTGCGTTTAGTTTGCATTTCGTTGAGAATATTGCTCATGATTACTGTGTCCACCGTCTTCTGACAAATCAGGTTAAAATTAACAGAACGTAGTTAGCGTTAACTGAATCTTTAACTGACACGGTGTCATCCTCCCACGCAAAGTTAACATTAACCGCTTCTTACTCAAATATCCCACAATCAAACATTCAAACGTTTAACCGAACATAAACACCCAAACGTTAAGAAATGGACGTACAAGTGAACACTGTTAAAGACCAAACAACCTACCAAGGGTGTGTGACCTAACTTGGTCATTGTTCGGGCGTCTGCAATGGGACAAGAGTCTCCGATGTCCACCGACAAGGGAGTATCAATCGTCATCAATTAATTGGGTCAACCTTCGCGACATCGCATAGCCACACTCTCCCCCCTCCTCCTCTCCCAACCCTGAGGATCACCCTTGGCAAACTCCCAGGTAGACACTCGTACCCAGACAGATGCGATTTGTTTTGACCCCAACTAAGTAGGAGGATGTCGATGAAATGAAGATCTGTAGTTCGAGTAAAGAGACCGAACGGCGAGAGGAGGGAGAGAAAACGAAAAGTTAAGAGAAAACGGAGGTGCACTAGATGAAATAGTATAAGAGTATGATTCATCATGGTCTTGGATCACGTGTGTGTGTGTGTGTGTGTGTGTGTGAGAGAGAGAGAGAGAGAGAGAGAGAGAGAGAGAGGGTTTCTGGGTCACACTAGGAAGTTGAGAGAGTTAAACTGGTGGTAGCGTGGAGCATAGACGCACGAATAGCTAACAGGGTCATGGAAGAATTAACAAATCAATTGGGAGAAGAGGATAAAGTAAAAGAAAATGGACGTTGGATGTTACAGATGCGTGCTCAGAGATGGTAGTGGGTGCAATCTTCCCTTGAAAGTGATACACAAGTATACTTGGACTAGGAGACTACGTGGATTGAAAAGCGTGTTTACATTGTGTCAGGGTGAACAGAAGGAAGAATGCAAGATACACATGCTTCTCCGGGAATGAGCAGTGAACTCTTGGATCACGAGGAGATGGAGAGAGAGAGAGAGAGAGAGAGAGAGAGAGTGGTTGAAGACGGGAAATGAACAGAGCAAGAGAAAGTAAAATGAAAAAGTAGGTTGACGGAGAGGTTATAAAGAAATATAGAATGATAATAAAATGAACATTTTCTACTGCTGTTGTTTTTATGGTAACTATTCTACGAAATCTAGATATTATGTGCTTCCCACGTAATTCTAGATTATGTTTCACGTCTTAACTATTCTGTATAGAAATACCTTTTACAAGAGATTGTACTTACTTTTCCGTTTCGTAAAAACGTCTGAAATCCTCTTCCACTTTATCTTTACCTTTTTATCCAGGACTTAGATTTTCACAGAAAGGGAATATCAGGACAGAATTCTTTTGCCGTTACCTGGCTTTCTTAAGAACACTTATTTTTTCTACCTCCCCATCCCCCAAGAGATTTTTTTGTCTTTCTTTTGCTGTCACTTGACCTTCTTTAGTATACTTTTTTCTACCCCGCCACCCATGAGAGACTGAGGTTTTTTTTTTTTTTTTTTTTTTTTTTTTTTTTTTTTTTGTTTTACTCTTACGTAAAAAAACGAGTATCAGTACTTATGATAATGGGTCATCGAAAACTCACCACAGCCACCTCATTGCCGTAGTTTTTGATGATGTTCAGCACGTAGGAGGCAAAGTTTGTTTCATCAATGGGAGGCAACGGATCTTCATTGTTAAAGGTTAGGATCCTGCCTTCCTTTTTTGTGTCTTTTGCATCCTTCCCTCCGCTCTCACTGTCCAGCATGGCTGTCTCCTGTGTCCTCAAGATTCTCCTGAAAGATGATATACAAATGCAGGTTTGAATAGGTAACACCTCAACGACCGTAGTCTTCTTGTAAGTTAGAAATGTATTCTGGAAAATATATATTGCCAGGGTTTTACTGAAGAGAATACGGAATAATGTGAAAATGAGGATGTATAAAACTTCAGTTATAAGCCTACAACTGTGATTACTGGAAAGCGACATAATGTAGGAAATACCATGTAGTGTTTCATAATTAGACTGAAATTCGGGTTGAAACGTTTTGAGAATGGATTACTGAAATTTAATGTAATTTGCATTACATTTCATGCTGGAAAATCCTTCATTATTAGATCTGTTTGGGGTTGGGACAGAAGGTTGTTCAATGAGTTTGACGAAATTTTGTTTAACTTTTTTAGCCCATACAGGATTATAAGTTAAATAACACACTCTAACTCGTGTCATAACATTATTTATCAAATATGTCGCTGATTCAAGCATCTACATTAGCACTTCCTCTCGTATTGCAATGTCATATGCCAATGATTTCCTGGCAGATGCAGATTCAATTTTCCTCTACGGAGAACATCAACTTCGTTTATATTCAATTATCAACAACAAAGAGCACCTACAGGCAATGTCCACAATGGATAATCTGAGAACCAGCTGACGTAGAAGGTGCATGCAAGACTGTTGTTAGTTCTCATATTAGCATTCCCAAGGGTTGTTGAGAATCAAGAATACTTATGATCTCATAACCTACACTGACTTGTATTTAGATGATGTGGAATACAAAACAAGGGGAATGAGAAGGACTTTGTGTTGTCAAATTGCTCGTCATATATTAGTTTCTCGGATGTGAACTTATTTTACATGAAACCAGGAGCCTATATATATACACTGCGTGGGTCGTGCGTAATTCCATAACTGCACTGTATTGGATTAGCCTTGAGTCATGCGGGACAGGCAGGTCACATCGGATCAGCGCCTCAGATCGCGTCCGCACGCGCTCCATTCTGAATCCATGTGTTTGTAATCTAACCCTGTGTTCACATAGAAACCTCCTCAGAGAATGTGAACGAAATACTGGTGGTATAGAATCCTTGCTATTCCCCGTGTTTGTGTTCTCCATCACCAAAAATAGTCCGGGCAAGTCTTTCATCGCATTAGGCGTCCCACGAAGCCGAACCTTTCCCAGGATCCAACATATTTACTTATATATATATAAGACTGAAGGTAGAAGAAGCAGACGAGGAGTAATGGGAGAATTTCACGCTTTAACGTTTCGACCCGCAGGGTCTTGATCACAAGCCCTCTTTCTCCTTATAAGGGATGCAGGCAGCCAAGGCACGCGCTCAATCTTTACCTGTCCCGCCCCCAGCAAGCCCTCATTTGTTGTCCCATTTTATCTTAGCTCCTGAATAAAAGACGATCCCGTCTCTACGCCGGCTGAGCGGGTTAGGGCGTCGTTACTTGCGGCGAAGGTCGAGGGGATGGCGGTTCGAATCCTGCCACCGGCGAGGTTGAACCAAGGGCATGGCTCATTAAATTCTACGCTACAAAGCCCTCTGTGAGGGGCACCGTCCTAGCCTCCCGATAAGGGGGAGTGTGTGACGTTAAACCATATCATCATCATCATCCTTCTGGGTGAAAGGCGATGCCGTCTCTACCCCCACTGCCTGGGTCAGAAGTAATGCATCTTGTATACAACTGAAGAATATGATACGACTGTTCATCTAATCTTTCAATAAGTCAAATGACTCATAACTTCTTTTACAGTGATTAACATAATGTTATTATAATGAAAACACTGAGTTGGTTATAGAGCTCCATCATGAAAAAACGACCATCACTGTCTCGACCTAATAAAACAAAATTCCCTTGTGAAGCCAATAAGTCGAGATAAGACATCACTTAAAAGCGGTATACATGAACGGGGCCAAAACGTCCGGGGTCGACAATTTCATGAGGCCGAAATGTCCTAGGCCGAAATATCCCAGGACGAAATGTCCTAGGCCGAAATGTCTCTGACCGAAATGTCCCACTACGAAATGTCTCAACCACATCTCTGGTTTAAATCACTCAATCTCCATCATACCTTCACACATACTCTTCATCGCTTTTGTCAACTTTCTCCTCTGCATATCCATATCATCTTCCACATTGACCCTCCGTCCACTCCGACGTATGCACCGTCCATACTCGCAATCACCAAGAACACCTCCATCCCCAGAGAATTTCCATTTCATTCACTTTCTTATCTGCAAGCACTGAATCCACGAATACTCTTCCTTCTCTAAATACATCTTAGTCACCCTTCAGTCTTCCACAGTTTCTGTTATATTATTCCATCGTAATTCTTCTACATATCTTAAATATCATACATGATAAGATTACGCCTTTGGACTTCATGTACTCTCTTATCTCGTCTATCTTTGTAAACAAAAGCGACACAGACCAAATCTCTGACGCTCCTGTTTTTTACAAAACCTTTACCAACCATCTTATATTTCTTCTTCCTGAAGAAGAAGAAGAAGTAGGAAAAGAAGAGGAAGAAGAAGAAGAAGAGGAAGTAGAAGTTTAAGAAGAGGAAGAACAGAGAGAATAAGACGAAGGAGAAGAAGAAGAGGAGGAGGAGGAGGAGGAGAAAATGAGAAGAACGGGAAGAAGAATCAGAATAAGAAGAAGAAGGGGAAGAAGAAGAAGAACAGGAAGAAAAAAGAAGAAAAAATAAGAAGAACAGGAAGAAGAAAGAAGAAAAAATAAGAAGAACGAGAATAAGAATAAGAATAAGAAGAAGGGGGGAGAGGAAGCAGAGGGCGGGGGGAGGGGGATTGTAGTGCTTGCTCTTGAACCAAGGGCAGCCCTCCCCACCACCATCACCCCCCTTCCGAGCCTACTCCCTCCATCCTCCCCCCTACATCCCTCTCTCCCCCACCCGCCTCCATCAGACAAACAAGAACCGGTGACTAGCCCAACCAGTCCTAACTGAAGACACACACACAAACACACACACACACACACACACACACACACACACACACACACACACACACACACACACACACACACACACACACACACACACACACACACACGCACGCACACACACGCAAAAGGGGGGAGTAGGAGGAGAAGGAAGAGGAAAAAAACTAGGAAGAAAGGAGAAGGAAGAGAAGAAGGAGGAGGAGGTGGTGGGGGAGGAAGAGAAGAGGAAGAAAGAAGAGACTTAATAAGAAAGGAAAAGAAACCAAAGAAGAAGAAAGAAGAACAAGAAAAATTAAGAAAGTCGGTGGAAATGAAGGAGGAGGAGGAGGAAGGGAAGAAAAAGGAGGAAGAAGAAAGAAGAAAAAGAAGAGGAAGAAAGAAGGAAGAATAAGAAAAAAAAAGAATCAAAGAAAGAAGAAAAGAAGAGAAAAAACGAAGAAGAAAAAGAGGAAATGATAAATAAAGATAAGAAGAACCATTTACCACCATCATCCATCCGGTGGCGATCCAAAGCGGCAGTTTCTTGAAGCCTTATATATATATATATATATATATATATATATATATATATATATATATATATATATATATATATATATATATATATATATATATATATTCTATTCTAGCTAGCTTCAAGTAGCTATAATCAAATCTGAAGGCATGAGATATATCCCAAATGACCCCTTTTCAAGTCAAAATATCCCTTTAAACTCTTCTTTCTGGCTAATTAGATTATTTTATTGAAGAGACGGGATTCCCCGTGATCAAAAATGCTTTGAACAGACCTTAAGAATACGTTGTCCAGGAAGAGCTGCTTTATACGTTTTCCCCTTCACGATGACGTCAGCAAATGCTAACGTTTCCGTAGGAGCAAACGTTCAAGATCCAGCGCATTTGCCAAAACGTTCACGAGACGATGCAAAAATTTATAAACGTAAATACCGTGAGTATAACGCGAATATAACGTTTAGACGCAAACGTGTACGAATAGACGCAAACGTTTACGAACAAACGCAAACGTTTACGCACCTAACGCTGACGTCACGGTCAAAACCGAACGTTCACGGGTAACAGCGCCCCACACTCGCGTGACAACGCACAGTCCACGATCGAACGTATTGACGTTCACGATTAAACGTACAGACGTTCACGAACCAACGCAAAAGATGCAAGAGTTGAGACGCTAAGCTCTCACACTCACAACGTCTCGGGATCGTCTGAAGTCGTCGATCGAGACAGGACCAGACTCTGCCTTCCAGAAGAACCACTCCCCCCCCTCTCTCTCTCTCTCTCTCTCTCTCTCTCTCTCTCTCTCTCTCTCTCTCTCTCTCTCTCTCTCTCTCTCTCTCTCGCTCTCAAAAAATAAATAAAATAAAAAAATAATGATAATACATATACCAAATGCTTTTTCCCCCTTACAAGGGAGGTAGCCAAATTAAAAAAAAGCTACATAAAAACCACTCCCACCTATTCCATCCCTATCAAATTTCACCCCCCTCCACCACCTTCCCTCCCTCTTATCTTGGCACCTCCTGGATAATAATGATAATAATGACAATAACAATAATAATAATGATAATAATAACAATAATAGTAAATAAATAGATAAACAGACAAAAAAATAAATGAGTGAATAAATAAATGAGTAAATGGATAAAACAAAAATAAGCTTGAGTAAAACATGGTTTAACGTCACAAACTCCCTCCTATCAGAAGGCTAGAACGATGCCCCTCACAGAGGACTTTGAAGCCGGTGGCAGGATTCGAACTGCCATCCCATCGACCTTCGCAGCAAGTAACAACGCCCTAACCCGTTCAGCCAGACGAATATATATATATATATATATATATCCAAATACATATGTATATATATATATATATATATATATACGTATATATATATTTATATGCGTATATATTTATATGCGTATATATATATATATACATATATATATATATATATATATATATATATATATATACATACATATGTATGCAGAATAAATCACTTGAACGCATGATTCTAATTGTGCCGAAAAAACACAAGGGAAAATAACAGAGAGGAGACCGAGCACTTTCGTCTATTCAGACATTTTCAAGGTCTGAATTGACGAAAGCGCTCGGTCTCCATTGTGTCATTTTCCTAGTGGTTTTTCTGCATATGTATATATATATATATATGTATATATATATATATATACATATATATATATATATATATATCTCTATATATATATCAAAATAAATAGAGGCCCTGGGTGTATACGAATTAAAAAATTATCAAATCATGGAAGAGCTTGGACATCCCAAGTGGTCATGCCTTCACCTCGTGAACAAACACTGGAAACTGAAGCAACTTTGGAAAAAAAAAAAAAAAAAAAAAAAAAAAAAAAATCCAACTGATGCTAACTGATCTGACTCGGTTTGAATTAACCTTTGGTGTGCATGAGGTGAACTCGCTAGCTTCCTTGGGTTCCCCCTTCTCAAGTGAATAAAATCGCCTAGCGGCAGAGGGAATAAAGATACACATTCAAAGGGTTAAGGTTTGTAAGCACAAAGCAAGATGGCCAGAGACTTACTGGTCCATAAATTGGCTAGAAAAAATATATACAATCACACTAAAAGAGACAAGTAAATAATTTAACCTTAAATTAGTATAATATATCCCTTCAGATTTTGAGATTTTTATTTATCATTTCCCCCCACCCAAAAAATAAAAACATAATAAAATAAAATAATACCAAGTGTGTCACCATGTTAAGGAATTTTAAACTTTTGAAGTTTTTTTTTTTAACATTTTAGAAAAATTTAATTCGATTTTGCTGAACAATGGCACTAGTCTAAAAAACTCAGTTTTGGGGGGGAAGGGGGGGAGAGGTGTTCCTCGTAACTTTTTCCCCCAACTGTAGCCCCTCAGCCGAAGAATGCGATTATTTATTTCATATTTATCTATTTATCATTATTTATATTATCATGATTTTTATTTAATTTTTCTTTTATTTATTTATCATTATTATAATTGTTTCCCGCATCCGACCTAGTTATGGACCAAAAGGTCTCCTGTCGGCATGCTCCGCCTTTGTAATCCTTTATCGAGCAAACGTACATTCACCCACCCCATCGCTCGCCTCGTCCAAGAATGTGTGGACGAGCAACACAACCAGACGCTTTTTTGGACATGCAGACTTGCTCTAGGACGCAAAAAAAAAAAAAAAAAAAAAAGAGAGAGAAAGGGGAGAGAGAGAGGGGGGGGAGATAGATAGGTTTAGAGAGAGAGAGGGGGGGAGAGGAGAGAGAGAGGGTGGGTAGAGGAGAGAGAGAGGGGGTAGGAGAGATAGATAGATAGATAGAGGGGAGGGAGGGAGAGAGAGAGAAAGAAAGAGAGACGCAAAGACACACACCCCCTCCCCCTCCGGGCCGGACAGCAAGGACTTTGAGATCCCTAAACTCCAAACCAAGGCCGCCCACTCCAGTATTGCCCCCCCCCCCGGGGGTGCTGGAGGGAGGGCCTTCTGCGCCCCCCCACCCCCCGGGATGAAAAAGGAACAAACGCCCTTTGGGGGGGACATTGGGTACACAACTTTTCAAAACTCGGATTTGACAGGAGTAAATGCCACTGCAAACGTTTAAGAACGTAAGAATGAAGGCGACTGCAAGAGACCATAAGGCCTACACTAGGCAGTTCCGTGTCCATTACCACCTATCGGTCAGAGAGAACATTGCCTTAAGAACATAAGAATGAATGAGACTGCAAGAGACCATAAGGCCTATACTAGGTAGTTCCAAGATCATTATCACCTATCGTTCACAGGGAACAGAGCCTTAAGAACATAAGAGCATAAGAATGAAGTAGACTGCAAGAGACCTTAAGGCCTATACTAGGTAGTTCCAGTTCCATTACCACCTATCGTTCACAGGGAACAGAGCCTTAAGAACATAAGAGCATAAGAATGAAGGAGACTGCAAGAGACCTTAAGGCCTATACTAGGTAGTTCCAATTCCATTACCACCTATCGTTCACAGGGAACAGAGCCTTAAGAACATAAGAGCATAAGAATGAAGGAGACTGCAAGAGACCTTAAGGCCTATACTAGGTAGTTCCAAGTCCATTACCACCTATCGTTCACAGGGAACAGAGCCTTAAGAACATAAGAGCATAAGAATGAAGTAGACTGCAAGAGACCTTAAGGCCTATACTAGGTAGTTCCAGTTCCATTACCACCTATCGTTGACAGGGAACAGAGCCTTAAGAACATAAGAATGAAGGAGACTGCAAGAGATCCTAAGGACTATACTAGGCAGTTCCAAGTCCATTACCACTTATCGTTCACAGGGAACAGAGCCTTAAGAACATAAGAATGAAGGAGACTGCAAGAGGCCTTAAGGCCTATACTAGGTAGTTCCAAGTCCATTACCACCTATCGTTCACAGGGAACAGAGCCTTAAGAACATAAGAGCATAAGAATGAAGTAGACTGCAAGAGACCTTAAGGCCTATACTAGGTAGTTCCAGTTCCATTACCACCTATCGTTCACAGGGAACAGAGCCTTAAGAACATAAGAGCATAAGAATGAAGGAGACTGCAAGAGACCTTAAGGCCTACACTAGGTAGTTCCAAGTCCATTACCACTTATCGTTCACAGGGAACAGAGCCTTAAGAACATAAGAATGAAGGAGACTGCAAGAGGCCTTAAGGCCTATACTAGGTAGTTCCAAGTCCATTACCACCTATTGTTCACAGGGAACAGAACCTTGCAAGCCTTAATAAAAAATAAAAAAAAATGGAAAACGAAACATCCATCTGACTTCTCAGTCCTTAGGACAAAGGGTAACAGCCTTGCAAACCCATGGAACGAAGGGCATATAGCCTTGTCCACCCTTGTACAAAGGTAGGCCTTCTTAACCCATTCAACTCATGTCAGCCGCTTGTGGTGTAGATACGAAAAACCGGATATGGTAGGCCTCGCGCCGGCCCGTACATCCGAATATCATCTGATGCGGCTTGACCGCGCGAGGATTGACGTCATATTTTTCTGGTGTTTGATCAAACATTTTGGTGTTTTATGATTTTTTTTTTTTTATTAGACCAAATGACAAGATATCTTGTCATCGGAGTTTAAAGGGTTAAGTTCAGGGCCAAAGGATAGCCTTGGAAGCTTGTGGACAAACAGGTACACAGCCTATCCAACCATGAAGAAAAAGAAGCACAGACTAGGTAACTTTCTGAACCTGAGCTTCTTGCAGTCTCTTTATCTTGTTTATAAACACACGCGAAACCGACTAAATCTCTGACGCTCCTGTTTTTTTACACAACATTTATCAACCATCTTATATTTCTTCTTTTTTTCATATTATTTACCTCATCATCCTGCTCATCCAACGGATGACATATACACAGGCTTCTTCACTTTATTTGCTTTTGTAGACGGGTTCTGACGCTCCTATTTTTGATGAAAGTGTTTAAATCCCGCTATATTAAATTCAGCTTCAAACTCTCCGCCATTTAACCATGTCTCGGTTATTCCTGATATATCGAGATTTTCGCTTTTGACATGTACGCCTGTATTTCTTGTATGTACTATAAAATATAAAAAATGTGATGGTTTGTACGGAGCTGCCTAGTGTTGGCCTTATGGTCTCTTGCAGTCTCCTTTATTCTTATGTTCTTATGTTCAACTTTGTTTACATCGGATGGATGCGCGCGCATCCATGAAGTCAAGATTTGTTTTGTTTTGTTTGCATTGATTACTTACGTCGCGATGGCATTCACACAACTAACACACCAATCTTGAAGACTTATTTTTCTCAAAATATACGACACTGATGCTTCAAATATGCCTCGAACATGTTCCGCAGTTGGGTGCACAAATAAGAAAATTGAGGAAAAGAAGGAATTACCTTTATATAAGATACCGAGAGGATCAACGCCGCTCGAGAAGCACAGAATTGGATAAAACAATCAAATGCGAAGATTGGAAGACACGGAGTGAAGACCAATTATCAAATTAATGTTTCGTCAGAGGGGAACGTCTTATTTCGGGCCTGTTTGCCATTAATATACCCTCAGTCTGAATCAATCAATTTACTAGAAGGTAATGGATATAAGCAGTTAAGAAACCTAATCTTTTATCTTTATTCTGGTCTGGTTAGTTAATTTATGAAATTTACAAGACATCTATTTATTGTTGTGATGACTTACAGATTAATAAGATTTGGATCAAGAAGGACATGGTATACAATACAACAAAGAGAACGTAGAAAATGGGTGACTGTTGGGTACAATGTCACCCTCACCGTTTTCTTCACCCTCACCATTTTCTTCATTCCCTTACTTTCTATTTTTGTACTTCCTTATATATTAGTTCTCATTCACCAGCTTAATTTTATTTTACCTCTTCCTGCCTGTTTATCCATAACCCTACTTTCACAATATACATAAATATTCACTTAGGCTACATTTTTTATATGCATTTCACCAGTATTCCTTTCAAAATATAAATATTTTTTGGAAAATGAGTGGCACCCCTGCGATCCAGAGTCACGCAACATTCTTTTATATTTCCCAAATAATCTCCTTTAAGAAAAATATATGCTGTCAACTTTAACTATCATCACTTTTTCCTGTTGACCAAACTCCGACTCTGATTTCTCCTTTGCCATTTCTGTAGCTGGACCTCTTCGGCCCGATATTTCCGCCCAAGGACAGAAACGCTGGTTACCGTGGGTGAAATACTAAATACCCTGAGCAAGATGTGGTGCCCCTCAGCAAGGACAGATATCAAAGACACAAGACGACATTGTCCTCACCTTGTTCCCATTGGCAAGATCACATCCTTCCTCCAGATCATCGTTTATGAAAGCTTCCGAATTCGAGAGGCCTTCGCAGACTCCTTCGCGTTCGTCTTTCTTCAGAAAGCCTCGTGTATGTGGGAAGCAGACTGTTTATCTTCCATCGGGTTTCCTGAAATGCTTTCCGTCAACTTTTACACGCCACCAATTTCCATTCTTTCCTTTCCCTGTACGCCAAAATAAATTCCCGTTATTTGTCATTGTGTCATTGTAGAAGTTCGTGTCAACATACAAACGTGTATATATATATATATCTATACTATATATATATATATATATATATATATATGTACATATATATATATTTATATATTTATATACAGTATATATATATTTATATATATATACATTCATATATATTTATATATATAAATATTCATATATATATATATATATATGTATATACATATATATATATATATATATATATATATATATATATACCCGCACATATATATGCAGAAGAAATCACTTGAACGCGTGATTCTAATATGCAGAAAAAACACTAGGAAAATAACAGAAAGGAGACCGAGCACTTTCGTCTATTCAGAATAGACGAAAGCGCTCGGTCTAATTTCTGTTATTGTCCTTGTGGTTTTTCGGCATATATATATATATATATATATATATATATATATATATATGTAACATATATATATATATGTATATATATATATATATATATATGTATATATATATATATATATATGTATATATATATATATATATATATTATATATATATATATATATAATACAGTATACCTGAAGTGAATCGCCAGTAACGGCGCATATCAGTCATGTTGGTTTGCCAATGCGCTAGACCTCGGTTCGATCCCCGGGGGTACAATAGGAAAAAATAGATTATATATGTATATGTATATATATATATATATATATATATATATATATATATATATATATATATTATATATATGTATATATATCTATATATATACATATATATATGTATATATACATATATATATGTATATATATACATATGTATATATATCTATATATATACATATATATATGTATATATACATATATATGTATATATATATATACATATATATATATATATATATATATATATATATATATATATATATATATTCTATCGTCTCTTCACTCCCTCCTGATAAAGATTTGCTTGAGAACAATCAGCTCTCTCCTCCGTTAGATAACAAACCTTGACAGACTTCACATTAACATAAATGAATAATGATATATACTCTTTCTACATCTCAGCACAAGACACACACAACTGGACCTGCAGAGTGAATAGATATGTTTCCCCTTATTCAAACAAAGTGGAAGAAACACTGATTGGACACATGCTCGTAAGCTTAGGAGAGGTAAAGAGGAGTTTTAAACTGATAAGACACCGTTGAAGGTTCTGATATGGGTGATAACACACAAGATATGTTTGGTCTCAGTAGAATCTCTGGTAGATAAAGGGTTATATAAAAACATCATATATATAATCAAATTAAATCAGCTATCCTGAGTCCACTGCTGAACAAAGGCCTCCTTCATAGCATTCTATGATTCACACGACCGCGCCATCCTCTGCCACGTCACTCCAGCAAACTTCTCGAATTCGTCTCTCCATCTTCTGTCTGGTCTCCCCCTTCCACGCTTCCCATCTCGCGGCGTCCACTCAGTAACACACTTGCTCCATCGCTCATCAGTCGTTCGCATCAACTTACCTGCCCAATTCCACTTCCTCTCTTTTACCGCCTCCGCAATATCTTTCATTCTAGTCTGCTCTCTCACCCAACTTGCTCTCTGTTTCTCAGCGTTATTCCCATCATTTATCTTTCCATTCTCCTCTGTACAATCCATAGCTTTGTTTCCATCGTCTTCGTCAGTTTCTAAATCTCACACCCGTATGTTATTGCTGACAAAATGCATTGATTGTAAAATTTACCTTTCAGACATAAAGACAGAGAGCCTCTCAGGATTTTATTATATTTACCAAACACTTTCCAACCAATTGTAATACGTCTTTTTATTTCATTATCATGACCTTTGGTTATTTTCACCATCTGGCCTAAATAATTATATTCTTCAACTTCTTCAAGACTCTCACCCACCGATTATAATCTCGTCTGGGGTATTGGCTGCATGTTATTGTGGCAAAGTAGCATGCAGTAGATACTTTAGGGTCTATATGGGGTGCCCCTACGGACCAGAGCCATACATTATTTTGTCTGATATAGAGGAAAACTCTGTTTATAGAGAAATGTTGACACTTTTATTTTACTGCGTTATGCTGTCCCCCCACCCCTTGTTACTGTCCTGTACCATTTCTCTGAATATTCATTTCCTTTTTTCGCCTAACCCTATGGTAGGGGAAAAAATGCTGCTACCAAATCTTCCCACCTGAGTCGTAAGAGGCGACAAAAACAGGAATCCTGCTACCTGTAACTCCAAAGGGGACATTCCTTAAAAAAAAAAAAAAAAAAAAAAAAAAAAAAGGTAAAGGCATAAGAGGGTCTAGGAGATTTCCAACCAGAACCCTAAGGTTTGGGCCTTTTAATGTGCATGGATGTGGTATAGATGAGAATAAAAATGAAGAGATAGGCATTATATTAGTGAGAAGAAAGATGGACGTGTTGGCATTGAGTGAAACTAAGTTGAAAGGGAGAAGCGAGTGTGAATTTGGGACTGTAGATGGGAGGTTCTCAGGAGTGAAGAGAAGACGAGGGAGAGAAGGGGTGCCTATACTAGTAAGTGAAGGGTTAGATAAACGTGTAGTGGAGTGGAAGGAGGTTTCTTCAAGGTTAATGTGGATGGAGGTGAAGCTGGGAAAAGAGATGTGGGTTTATGTAAGTGCATCTGGACCTGGTAGTGAAAAATGTAGAAGGGCGGCTTTTTGGGTGGACTTAAATGAGTGCATAGAGGGATTAGGGAGAAATGTCAATGTATTGATGTTGTGAAAACTTAATCCTAGGGTAGGAATTGAACCAATAGACGGATTAATTGGGAAGTATGGAGTTCCAGGAAAAATAGTGGTGGAAAGTTGATGGTGCAGATGTGTCTCGAAAGAGAGTTGATGATAGTAAATACAGTGTTTAGGAAGAAAGTCAAATATAAGTACACATGGAAGATGGTGGTGGAGGGAAGGGTGGTAGACAGAGCGTTAATGGACTATATAGTGGTAACCAGGAGTATGGGAGGAAGAGTTAAGGATGTACATGTTCTAAAGGGAGAGAGTGGGGGAATATCAGGGTGTCCAATGGTCCACACCGTCATTATGACGATACCCCATATATTTATGAGGAATTTCCCCGTTTGCCATCAGGGACGTGCCAGTTAGCAGTGGGTCCTACGACTGTGTGTGTGTCAGCTGTTCTTTTTTTTATCTTTCTTACAAAACCTGTTCGATATGGGAGACCCTGCAGAGATTTCCTCTCTGTCGACACAGCTTTTGTAATCATTAAGATTCTCAAGCCTATCCACCACGTCAAGGTGTCAACTCTCGGATAAAATCTATACACACCATATTAATCATGGTATTGACAGCATAATATAAAATGGCTGATAAGCTGATAGCCACTCGCCAGACCACAAAACGCCAAATTAATAGACAAACATAACATGGGAGAATATAATTTTTTGTGTGGTGCTTGTATGTTTATAAGATGCATAGAAATCCTAAGTGAACACCAATTAACCTGAATAAAAGCACTTGTGGCCATGGAGTCTTAGCAGTACAGTATTGTGACCTGATGCCTTCCCCTGATAAGAGGTCACCATCCCCTGCTCATTGGATCTGCCATGTGGTTAGTTCCTTCGAACACACAGGACTGTAGCAGAGAGCCAGCGACAAGGCCCCTGCGTGTCCTCAGCGTGGTGGAATCCCGCGACGAGGAAGAGAAAAAAAAAAAAAAGAAAAAAAAAATCGGCGCGTATCGAGAAAAAACTGCGACAAACCGGCGGGAAATACGACATACGGGCGCGAATTTTTACGCCCGTGTATTTACCTAGTTGTATTTTACGGGACGAAAGCTATGCTCGTAGTGTGTGTGTGTGAGTGTGTGTGTGTGTGTGTGTGTGTGTGTGTGTGTGTGTGTGTGTGTGTGTGTGTGTGTGTGTGTGTGTGTGTGTGTGTGTGTGTGTGTGTGTGTGTGTGTGTGTTTACCTAGTTGTATTATACGAGATGGGAGCTATGCTCGTGATGACCTGTCTTTGTATCTTTCAGTATCAAGTTTATTCTTAAAATCGTGAATAGTATTTGCACAAACTGTTTTTTTCATCTAATTTATTCCATATATCCAGCATTCTGTGTGGGAAACTATTCTTTTTCCTATCTCTTCTATAGTTGTCCTTTTTGAGCTTCTTTTCATGACCTCTTGTTTTTCCATTGTCATTTTGTAGTAAATCTTTTCTGTCAAGGATTTCTATTCCTTTCATGATTCTATATATAGTCAGCGTGTGTGTGTGTGTGTGTGTGTGTGTGTGTGTGTGTGTGTGTGTGTAATCACTGAAAATTCTTCTGTAACTCATTATTCTATATCCTTCCAGTATCTATAATAATGATTAGAAAATATTCCCAATGGG
>NC_134789.1:37305622-37315622 GCF_046742065.1 Oratosquilla oratoria
AAAGATAAGTCAATTTACCTTAAATTCAGAACAAAAGAAAAATTTCCTCGTTCATGTGTTAGTCCCCTTTCCTATAACTTTCATGTATGATGGAAATTAAATATAAAAAAAATATTGTATGGCAGCCTGACTCCCAACTGGTGTTGCCACGGTAGGTCCCGTTTTCATTGGCAAACATTGCGACTGTCGAACGTTATGTAACAGTTGCAGACTTCAAGGTCATCTTACCAAAACTCCAATTTAAATAATTTCCATTGCACCAAAACGTTTCATTTCAACACGAGTCACACACGGAAAGCTTCATCGTCATACTATGTAAAATTCAAAGCAATCCTGATATATATAACATAACACACCAATGTAATCGAAATTATGTTGATAGTTCTCGATTTAAAATCACATCACTTCAGCTTATCATTATTATTTCTTTTCTTTAGTATCATTAAAGTAATTCCTCGGGACTATTGCGTTCAACACTGTTCTCAAACTGTAATTATATGTCCATTGAAAACACAGGTAGGAACACACTTCCACACACGACCTAGGATGTAAACAACTACCAGTTACTACTACGAAATTGCTAATTTGTAATACAATCGTCCATTAGTTCCTAATTACTCACCCTCACATTTTCCACATTATTCAGGCAATAATGAAGGTACACATTATAGATGAATTAGTCTACGTGATAAATAATTTAATCAATTTAAACAATATACAACGCTCTGGGATGGTATTGCCATTTAGGGATATTAGTACATTTATTTGTGGTTACTACACAATTCCAGATGATAAGATTGCTGATTATTTGTTTAATTCTTAGGTTTTGTGCGATGCCTTTGTAATCAAACAAACGATCATATGCTTCAATCTTCACATATACCTAATAATAAAAAACAGAAACAGTTAGTCTGGGGATACATGACGTCGAGTCGTCGACACAGCGCGGAGAGAAGGAATTGAAAAACATCTCAGCATCCCACACGACTGAAAGCCACTCTACATTTATCCATTGTTTTATACACTACGCATAACTACAGAGCCACTGATCCTTTATAGACAAGTGATTAAATCAACAAGATATCAGACACATTATTATGCAAATAGAAATGTGGAGAATTTTATGACATTGGACAAAATTGCCTTCCCTTTCAATACGTAATGCTGACGATGTAAGTTCAAGGTGACCGCCCCATTGAGTTAATTGTGGCATTCTCCCGTGATTTTTTACGACGTTCACAGAGGCAAAAAACTACATACCTGTGATCGGCAGGGACTCATCGAACCCTGAAAAGCAGAATAGTTTCACAAAGCATCATATACCTTTGTGAATATGTAATCACATCACTTTTTTCTGTTCTGTGTGGATATTTCATTAAAAAAAAACATAGTATTACGCGCTTCGTCGCATTTACACCTTACAGTATCGGGTTTTTATGAGGTCTGTGAATGGGGTAAATTTCATATCACTCACCAAACACAAATAACTAACACATCTGGTCAGTTTCAGATCATGTCTCGGACTTCGTAAAAAACCGAGCATCTACTCATTTTCAAACGTCTATTGGAGGTAAAACTTCATCTTAAACGAAGTGAAAATGTTGCACGATACATACAACAGATAATAAGTGAAAATGTTGCACGATACATACAACAGATAATCCTCATACATGGGAATTAGAGATAGAGTAATATACCAGAACCAATACTCAAGACGGGGAAGTCACTAAATAAATATATTAATAATGAAAATGATATATCGGTAACTAGACATTATGGAGAAGGTAGTCAACTAGGCCTATTCTTATGGTGTCGAGTTTCTAACATAATGCTTTATAAAAAGTTTTCGTATATATACACAAAAATGATAGGCCACTATCTAAATGGACAAATAAAGTTGTATAATTTGTTTCATACATTAAGCATTCTAGAATACAGATTTCATACAGCTTGGTAAGCTTGAGTGCTGTATTTCAATCTTAATCCTAATTCTACAGTTATCAATTAACTAAATTAACTGAGGTCGTAACCACAGATGTCTATATCAATTTGTAATAATAGTTTATTTACTCTAGAGATGCTTCTGTTGGGATTTATCCCCGACAAGAAATCGCCGACAAATACACGTACTATACTCGTTGCATTGAGAAATGGCCGTTAGGGCGGAGCACTGGGAGTCCCCCTGTGTTGCCACATATAATTATTTTATAATTTTGTTTTATTCTATAATTTTATTTTATATTTTTATAATGTTGCCACATATAATTATATTCCACTTTTTTGTCACACACCACCACTGAGGTAAAAATCAAAGCAACGTTTTCTATACAAAGGTTTCGTTTCCTCGAGTCAGACATGGCATATGAGCAAGGGAGAGCGACGTTGCCCTACATTTATTCTTTGGCCCCGCCCCCCTCACACTGCATTCAGTGTGAGCCGTGCGGGCCGTGTTATCTGTGGAGATGTAGCAACACCGGGAAATCTCCTAACCCCGCCTTAGCGGTCACTTCTCGTTGCGCTGACTATAGTAAGAATGGTATTGGAACTGGATTTCTAATTAGCTTTTATGGGAGTTAATTAATCACATTTATACCTCACTCAGGGGTCAGGTATTATTGTTTGTCAAGTCTATTTGTTTATTCGTTGTCAACAAAACAGTTGGATCGATTATATTCAAATTTCAGGAGAGATAGACAATGGTGCCTGCCTTATCTCATAAGATTTTGGAAGTAACAGACTCAAGTTCAAGGTCAAGACGACTTAGAAAAACTGTAAACGTAATTTCGCCTGTAACTTCTTTAAAAATGGTCGGATATACTTCAAACCAAAACCAGATCCATTTTTATTTTATTTTTTATCATCTAAGTTAAAAATAAATTGACCATGAGTTAATATAAATGCTCAAATTCAAGATAATGTTCTTAGAAAACGGTAACTAACTCAGGAATTAGTTGAAGATGTTTACTATTTTCAGTATGGGAAGTTTTATGTGGGTTTTCACGTATCATAGAGGTGTTTCACTTTGACCTTGCCAAGGTTGTACATTCCAAGAGAGTTCTATCTAGAAAACAATCGTAGATAAAGATTTGACTTCACCAAAATAGATGGCAATGTGTTCATTAATTTATCAGTGACAATGCGATTCAACATTATGCTGCACTAAGTTATACTGGGCGACGCTTGTCATGCCTGGCATAATTTTTCTATTTTATTCTATTCTACTTTTTTATTTTATTTTTTAGATTGCACATGTTCACTGTATCGTCTTTTTTCCACAGTGTACCACATTCGTGATGTGCACATTGCACAGTGTCATAACTTTAGTGCCTTTTATCCCAACACTGATAGAGGCCGGAATTTATTTCCTGGCCTTATCAGTCTTGGTGAGCTGACTATGAACCTAAGGGATTATCACGCTGGGCTATTTTTCCCACAACATCCGGTTCATCAACTGTAACATCCAGAACATTTTCCTTCATAAAACCACTTAATCAAACTATCTTATTTTCTCAACAAAAATTCATAGAAGGTCGTTTAACTAGCTGAAGGTAAAGTATTTTCCTCCACCACGTAGCATTCCTTCCCTAAAGCTGCAGGCTGCACATCTGCCCCAAGAGTCGGAGGTAAATTTGACCAGTGTGATAAGGCCTCTGGATGCACAGGACGAGGCTACGACAGTCCCTCGACACATCCTGTCATCCTTTCGTTCTCTTCATCCGCTTGGCTGCTGCTCATGGCCACCGACATTCTCGTGACTACGTGCCGCACATACATACACATACATACATACATACATACATACATACATACATACATACATACATACATACATACATGCATGCATGCATGCACACATACACACATATGCATGCATACATACATATACAGTATACGTACATATATACCTACACATATACGTACATACATACATATATACATACATAAATACATATATACATACATACGTGCATATACATACACACATACATACATACATACATATATACATATATGCATACAATGCATTTATACAGGAATGCATGCATGCATACATGCATACATGAATGAATCCATGCCTACATACATATATATACATACATACATACATGCATACATACATACATGCATACATACATACATACATGCATACAAACATGCATGCATACATGCATACATACATGCATATATACATACATACGTACATACATACATACATACAGTACATACATACATGCATACAGCACATACATACATGCATACATACATACATGCATACATACATACATGCATGCATACATGCATACATACATACATACATACATACACACGTACATACATACAGTACATACATACATACATACATGCATGCATACATACATGCATGTATACATGCATACATACATACATACATACATACATGCACACATGTATACATACATACATTCATACATACATATATACATGCATACATACATACAGTACATACATACATACATACATACATGCACACATGTATGCATACATATATACATACATATATACATGCATACATACATATATACAGAGAGAGAGAGGGGGGTTAACCATGTCTAGGATCACGTGCTGGTCTCGTAATCGTCAGCTATTACTCTCACAAATGAGAGCTCAAAATTCATACTTAGACCAATGTATGGGCAATGCTGTAACCTTACACCCTCACACCCTGTAACCCCTCAAAGCTGGAGTGCCCGCTGACAATGGTGTGTGTGTGTGTGTGTGTGTGTGTGTGTGTGTGTGTGTGTGTGTGTGTGTGTGTGTGTGTGTGTGTGTGTGTGTGTGTGTGTGTGTCTGTGTGTGTGTGTGTGTGTGTGTGTGTGTGTGTGTGTGTGTGTGCGTGCGTGCGTGCGTGCGTGCATGTATAGATGTGTGTATGAGTTCTCTCAACCCCTTTCCTTCCTTGTGTCTCCCACAATTATCTTTGTCTTTCTCTATTCCCCAGTACCCACCTCCCTTCCATTCCCTAACATCGACCTCGTGGCCTTCCCTTCATTCCACAGGCCCTTCTCCTTCCTCTTGATCGACTTTCAAGTAAATTTGACAGGAAGAATTGTATCTTGGTCATCTCTGAAAGCGATGTACCTACGTCAGGTATTTCTGTCCCCGTCTCGGCTGCGCGCCCTACCGCTGGGCTCGCCACTGAGTGGAGTATGCACCTCACGTTTAAGAGAGGTTCGCCACACTCAGTGTTCGGAGACAAGGACTCCAAAGCTTTCAGCTTTAGGAACATTTTTTTAAGCATTGATTACTTGGAGTTTCTCGTCCAACGCATTATTGCGTTTATGTCCATTTTCTATCGGTTTTTTTCGCCGTTCCTTCGAAGAAATGGTTTTGTGGTTCACGGCCCTGGGACACCGTATGGTGCTAGAGTCTGAAACGCGCACACACTCACACACACACACACACACACACACACACACACACACACACACACACACACACACACACACACACACACACACACACAGCTATAGAAGAGAACTGAAGAAAAACAGTTTTCCACATAGAGTTTTAGACACTTGGAACAAACTGGATAATGAAATAGTAAGCGCAAAAACCATTCACGAGTTTAAAAGCAAACTAGACACTGAGAGATACAATGGCGGGACAACACGAGCATAGCTCCCCTTCCCGCAAAATACAACTAGGTAAATACAAATACACACATACCTCACACACACACACACACACACACACACACACGCAAGGGTGATTAAACAGTATCTCATAGGTCGACGTTTCCATATTATTATGGCCGCCACCAGACCATTTCATTCATCTCTTTAGCAGTACTTCGAAAGCAAAGGGGCTATTCCACCTCTTTTCCGTACCGGGTGGGGCTTTTGTCCTGTCGTCAGACTCTTTTGTTCATCTCCGTGGTCACATCCCGTAGGTGACCTTGGGACGAAGAGGGGACCCGTCCCTTGGGGTCACCGTCATCCAATGGAAGGGGAGATCTTGAGGTGATGAGTCATAGTACACGGAAGGGGGAAAGACAAAAACGACTTCGTAAGGAGCAGACACACCGAGATTCAGTGGTTCCTCCCCTTGGGATCCAGGAACCCTTCGTGCGGTGGGGGTGGAGGGTACAAAATAGTTCTAATCACTTAGTGCCCGACGATTCAATTCAGTGATGAAGTAGTCGTCAGACAGTTAAAGAACAGTAAATCATGAATATGGAGCATACATACATGGCACAAAATGCTTGTAATCAGTGAATGCCCGGGAGATTCTGTTCACTGATAAAGTAGTCTCCAGATAGCTAAAGAACAGCGAGACATAAGTATGGAGTATACACGAGGAAATATAGGATCCTGAAGAGTTAGATCGGCGCTCTCCATCCGCCTTCCATTACAGATTTTAAGCGTTCTTGTTTCATCTATTTCTTTATATATTAACGTTCATTCCACTAATTAAATATGTATTTTTCAAATTATATGCCTTTTCTTTGTGCAAGAGATTATACTTTCCACCAATCACATTTTTACATGTATATATATATATATATATATATATATATATATATATATATATATATATATTATATATATATATATATATATGTATGTATTTTCATGTGTTATCTCTATCGGGCCATTAGGTCATTTTTGGCAAACATTTTATATTTCATTCTAGTTAACGCCAGACGATGATAGTCATCCACACGCACACACGACTCGATGGCGCAGTGGTTAGAGTTCCCGGCCGCCACTACGACGGTCCTGGTTCGAATCCCACCCAGGACTGAAATAATTTCAGTATCGCTGCGCTGCGAGTCGTTACTCCAACACTCTTGGGCGGGGAGCTGGGGGTGTGTATACGCGTATGGTCACAGCATTACCCATAGATCGGTCATACATGAGCTCTGAGCTCTCTTCCGCGAAGGAAATAGCTGTCGATCACGAGTCCAACACGTGACCCAAGACCATGGATGGTGGTGAATAACACACACACACACACACACACACACACACACACACACACACACACACACACACACACACACACACACACACACACTCACACACACACACACACGAACAAACACAAACTGACCTACCGCGCTGCCCTGTGTAAACAGATATATTTAACAACACCTACCTTGATGGGTCACCAAAGCGAAATCGAATGAACATATTGTTCAATAAACCTGAATTTCTGTGTTCAGTAATGAGGCAGCCACGAAAGGTTGGACTGAACGACGTGTTCAACAGAAGTGTAGACGCACCTACTAATTCAAGTAAATATCTTGATTGATGAGCGACTCTCGGTAGGAGGGTCCAAGATAAAATGTATTTTCGAAGATAAGATAATAAGAAGCGCAGTGGAGTATCTCATAAGAAATGTGGATTGTAATGCAGTGCCGGTGTCGACAATGTATCATATTCGGGAACCTTAATCTCCCTGATAAAAGGGAATGCTAAATCAAGAGATATTTGTTGCGCTGACTCTGCGAAACATTAGAAAGATTACAAAGGCGGAGCATGCCGACAGGAGACTTTTTAGTCCATATCTAAGTCGGATGCGAACAAAAAAAAAATCATAAAAACGATAGATAAATAGATAAATAAATGAATAAATAAAAGATATAATAATGTAAATGATAAATAAAATACATAAATAAATGCATATGTATAGTTAAATAACAAACAAACAGGTAAATCGTAAATAATAATAAATTGACATATAACTAATAATAAATGAGAAGCAAATAATAATAAACAAACTGACAAATGATAACAAAACAAATAAACATATGATATAAAATAAATGATAGTCATTACAGCATCTTGCTTAGGTGTTTATCTAAATGGTTCTTAAAGCTTCGAAATGAACTACATTTCACTGCCTCTGCAGTAAGTTTATTCCATTCATTAACTACACGGGTGGTGAAGTTGTTTCTACCCACTTCCAAATTAAATCTATTTACAGACAGTTTGAGACCATTGTTTCTTGTCTGATTCTCATTCAGTGTGAAAATTTTGTCACTTTCGATGTCAATTCCCTTTAAAATTTAGATAATAACAAAGAAAACGTTATTGGGATGGGGTGGGGGGTAGGTTGGTGAGGGGATTCGAAATGGGGGGGGAGGGTTGCCTAGTCTCCTCGTTACGCCTCATAACATCTTCTACCACAAACTAGGAACACAGTGGTGGTATTCATGTCCCCCTGCCACAGGTGGGAAGTTGGGGGGGGAGGCGATAATTCGTATTAATATTCTACCCGCCAGTGTTTGCTTGTCGTTAGGCTATTATATTAAAATTCCCTTGCCTTCCCTCCCCTTTCTTCCTGGGTCGAGAATAACTGTTAAATGGTTAACCCAAGATCTAAGAATATAAGGTCTAACCACTTCCGACCGAATTTCGAGGGAGTTGGCGCAGCGGGCCCGTGAACGTCACCTGGCTGTTCAAAGTGGGGTTGGCGGGTCCTATAGCTGTCAGTTGAAGCTGGTGCGTCGTTTAGGAAAGACGTTGCATTCGCTCGCACCGCTCCACGCAATTAGTTATATTCTGACAAATATTATATAATATATATATAAAATATTATAGTTCCTGTCTATATATATGAATATATAATATATATGATATATAATATATATATAATATATAAAATATTATAGTTCCTGTCTTCCTTGGCGTTTCACAGTTTTCTTCAGTGTTTCACAAAGAGAAAATGGACCCAGCCTAATGACGTCAGAAGCTGCGCAGAAGAATTCAAACGATCTGACCTGTATATTTAGACCTTGGGTTAACCTAGATAGACTTGACGCTTCTGTGCGTAATGACTGAATAAAATCGTATGGCGGAAGTCACTGTAAATGTACAAGTCATTTGTGTCAGCAAAAAATCAATATGAGACTGTGTGTCATTTGATACCCATACACTGATCACTAAGACTACAAACTTTATAAACGTTACCCAAGATGTTGCCAAACGAATACGTTTACAAAGGATTACAAAGATTGCAAAGGAGGAGCATGCCAACAGGAGACCTTTTGGTCCATAACTAGGTCGGATGTGGGAAAAATATGATAATGACAAATAAATATAAAAAAAAAAATAAAAAAATAAAAAATGTAATTATATAGATAATACTAAATAGAATAAAATCAATGCATAAGTATAGTTAGAAAATAAACAAACAGGTAAATAGTAAATAATGATAAATTGACAGATAACTAATAATAAATGAAAACCAAGCAAATGATGATAAACAAACAATTAAACAAATAACATAGTCTACGGCGCGCAACTTTATTTAGCAAAAGACTTAAAACCTTCGTCGATTGAAGACACCGTCTCCAAATCAACTCTTTGGAGTTGAATTGGATTAGATTTCTGTCGTGAATGAGCTGATTCTTGTATTTCAGACAAGAGTCAAATAACCCTCACTTAACGAGGTGTCGTTATCATGTGTTTATGACAGGATTAGAATTATACGGGGGCACTAAACAATGTAATGCAATGTATATAAGTGAGTTGCATTGGATTAGATTTCTGGCGTAAATAAGCTGAATCTTGCATTTCATTCAAGAGCCAAATAACCCTCATTTAACGAGATGTCGTTATCATGTGTTTATGGCAGGATTGGAATTGTACAGCCACGTGGCAGAAAACGTGACTGACGACCTGACGCTCTCTGCCAGCATTGAGCTTACTTGACCCGACCCAGCGTAATTATCTAATTACGCACCACAGGTAACTGGCCCACGAGTAGTATATATACCGGCTTCCGCCGCGTGTAAAATCAGTTCACTCGTACTTTACAGTAAAGGAGACGAACTCACCAAAACCTCTTTCTTTTCACCAAAAGTAGCATCGCTACAGAATTATATTAACGGGGTCACTAAACAAGATGAAATGTGATACAATGTATAACAGTGACAATTTACATCGAGAGGATTCCTTTCAACAAATTACAAAAACGGATAAAAGTTAAAAAAGATAGATAAGTAGATAAGCAG
>NC_134789.1:37320622-37328122 GCF_046742065.1 Oratosquilla oratoria
TGCCAGATCTTGGCTTCGCCCTGCGTGGGACAAAGGCCAAGGAGAGAGAGAGAGAGAGAGCGAGCAGGTCTAGTGAAGTAAAGCCAAGTACCTGTGGGTGCACGATTGAAATAAACAATATGAAATAAAATAAAAAGTAAGATATAATATAGTATATAATATGATATGATATAATATGATATAATATAATATAATATAATAAAGATAATATAATGAAATAAAAAATAAAAAATAAAATTATATTATATATAATATATAATAAAATATAATACAATATATAATAAAAATAATATAATAGAATGAAAAATAAAAAATCAAATTATATAATATAATATAATATATAATAAAATATAATACAATATATGATAAAAATAATATAATAGAAAATAAGATTAAATAAAACAATATAATATGTAATAAAATAAAATATAGTAAAGTAAAATAAATAATATATTAAAGATAAGATGAAATAAAATAAAATAATCTTGCCTGATTGCCTTCCCCACTTGCCAAGCTAACTTAGGTCCCCCCCTCCCCCTTCCCCCTACCATGATGAAAGCTCAGAGACAGAAAGCACCCCTCCCCCCACACCCACTTCTGTATCTCAGGTTACCAACACCCCCCACCCCCCGCCCACACCCATCCACATCAAAATCGCATGGCTTTGATCAGGAAAAGAATACATTATTGAGGGAGACTCGGTATAATGATGATAGTAATAGTATTGATGATAATGATAGTAACAATAAAAATCATTATGGCAATAATGATTATAATAGTAATAATAATAATAATAGTAATAATAATAATAGTAATAATAATAATAATGATAATAATAATAATGATAATGATAATAATGGTAATGCTGATGATGATAGTAATAATGTTAATAATGGTAATAATAATAATGATGATGATAATGATGATGATAGTAATAATGATAATAATGATGATAGTAATAATGATAATAATGATAATAGTAATAATGATAATGATGATAATAGTAATAATAATAATTAAAATATACATGCATACATATACCAAGGAAGGTAGCCAAAAAGGAAAAGGCATAATATAATAAATAGAAATATAAGATAGATAAACACGGAGACAAACCTGACTACCTTTGTGTGCTGTACTGTACCTGTGTCTTGTCTTCGGATCCCCTCTTGGCTCAGGTCTAACCTTTGGGCAGTTCTGACGAGGGTAAATTTAGCGCGCGGGCGTGGTGGGCGTGGGAGCGAGGGCGAGGCGAGGCGAGGCGAGGCGAGGGCGAAGCGAACACAGAGGTGGAGACTGGAGGGGGACGTCTGCCCCCCTCCCCCCCTCCTCGTCATGTTTTAGTGAGTAGACGAAGTCGAGTGTCTTGTCGACCGTTTGAAGAATCCTCGCGACACAAACGTGAGGGCTGTTGCTAAATATTATATATATTTAGTCTTTTTAAATTTGATATTTTTTATTGGTAATTTATGAATTCGTCTTTTTAAATTTGATATTTTTATTAGCAATTTATTGTTTTTGTATTTGTAATTTATGCATTCGTCTTTTTAAATTTGATATTTTTATTAGCAATTTATACATTTGTTCTGTCTGCCACCAAGCATTTTTATTCAGCCAAGAGAAATCCCCACTTGCGCAGCGAGAGGACTGAAACAAAAGAATTAAGATCCCAAAATGAATTCCATAAAGACAAAATATATAAAAATATCAACAGCAAATGTTACATGGTTAGCTCGTTGACATCACTTAAGATTTTCCTCGACTGCATAACATCAACAAACGACGACAGCCAAGATAAACAAGGGTGCCCAACTCAGGTTAATCGGGATATTTTTAAATCTCTGACGATACCTGGGAGTTTCTCAGTCTTTTTCTTTCCGCTTCTCTCTTCCCACCACCCCCGTCTCTCTCTCTCTCTCTCTCTCTCTCTCTCTCTCTCTCTCTCTCTCTCTCTCTCTCTCTCTCTCTCTCTCTCTCTCTCTCTCTCTCTCTCTCTCTCTCTCTCTCTCTCTCTCTCTCTCTCTCTGAATATATATACATATACACGTTATTCTATTATATATATATATATATATATATATATATATATATATATATATATATACATATATATAAATATAATGTGTGTGTGTGTAGGGGTGGAAGGAAACAATGGTGAGATTGTGTGATATAAGATATACATAGGATAAAAAGATCGATGTATAAAGAAAAGGATATACGAACATATAGCTGACATTAGAACACAAGTAATTAGTAACTCCCTGGTAAAACACTTGGACAAGCACCTAACATAATAAAGGAATGCTTGGGACAAAAAAGAAATAAAAAAGAACACTAGAAGCTGCATTGATATACATAGATGTGATGTAACCAGTGATAGAGAGGTCTTTCTTTGTTAGGCAATAGCAGCGACAACAGGAGCAACAAGGAGGAACAAATGTCCGGGTCACGGGGAGAAATGTCCAAAACTGACAAAAGATCACCCGGGGACAACAGCACCACATAAGAGGTGTGGGGAGAGGGGGGCGCACGGGGGGGTGGGGTACATAGGAGAATGGTAGAAGATGAGCCAACCGGGATCCGTGGATATTTTATTGATAGACAAACTGCTCAAATGTTTGTATGTTTAGTTTTTGTTTTAATCTCTCTCACGGACTCGGGTCCGAAACATTAGTGTAATAAGTCTCACATAAGCTCATCATTGTGTTTCTTCCTACCCCAACCGAGATTTGTAATTATGAATTACTCTCAAAAATATATATGCATGTCTGTATATGCATGCATGCTGGTATTAATGTTTAAGTTTGCTTGTGTATATGCATGTATGTATGCATGCATGCTGCTATTAATACTTAGGTTTGCTTGTATGTATGAATGCAGGTATTAATGTTTGTGTTTACTTGTATGTATGTATGCATGTATGTTTGTGTATGCATGTATGTATTATGCATTATGTATTTTTCACTTCAAACTACAGTTAGTTTTAGATTCTAAAGTATCTGGTTCAGTACCTGGATTTTGAAACTCCGATGGACCAGGATGTTACCCTCTCCGTTTCTGCGTCATCTTCATATGTTTCTTGCTAAAAGATTTTTATAAACCTCCTTCTGGATGTCTGCAGGGAACCAGCTCGCTTCTCAGGATAGGGACTCATATTGAGAGCAAAGCTGGACGTAATAGGGAAACCAGTTAAGGGCAAAATCTAGAATGCCAGAACGAGGCAACAAAAAATCTAAAATGCCAGAATGGGTCAGCAAAAAGCGTTGCAAAAGAATGATCCAGAATTTCTGAAAATCATCTGATTTCATGTCCACAATATCAAAAACAATTTTCAAGATATCCAAGCATATATCACGATTGAAAATCTTGACGTAAGAGGAATAGTTGAGACATGGCTGACACTAGTAAGGAATTGACGAGTTAAACACCATATGAGGACGAAGCCTTTATTTGCACGACGTTTCGCTTATTACAGTTTTTTCAAGGTACTTGAAAAAGCTGTAATAAGTGAAACGTCGTACAAATAAAGGCTCCGTCCTCATATGGAGTTTAACTCGTCAATCTTGTCGGCAATTGCCACTTTCATGAAAAATAGTAAGGAATTCAAAGACGAGTTTAATGTTCCGGGATTCAAACGTTTATTTATTCTATTCATTATTATCTATATTATCATAATTCTATTTATTTATTTATTTATTTATCTTTTTTTCGCATCCGACCTAGTTATGGACCAAAACGTCTCCTCTCAACATACTCCTCTTTGTAATCACGAGAAAGAAACTATATTCTTTTGTTTGAAAAAGACGACAAGGAAAATATCCAACAATTAGAAATCAGAATTGTTGATGAATACAAAGAGAATCCAAAAGAACTCTCAAGTTACATTATAAATAGAAAAAGGTCATAATGGTTTTTATTTCGATAGATCACATGAGTCCATTGTTTGAAAACAACCAAAGTGGAGAATGAACAGTGATTTGGTGTGATTACCAGTAATGATAAAAGTCTAACCATTATGTTTCTGCATTAGAAAAAGCTTAAAAGAATATTGTTCTTCGCAACGCGATCTTTTGACAACAAAGATCCAGTTATCAGAAAGCAATTATATAGGTCACTGGTCCATCCACTCTGAAAAATACGGAAACTCAGGGGGGACTTTATACAAAGGATTACAAAGGCGGAGTATGCCGACAGGAGACCTTTTGGTCCATAACTAGGTCGGATGCGAAAAAATCATAATAATGAATAAATACAAATAGATAAAAATTATAATAATATAACTAATAATACATAAGATAAATAAGTGCATAGGTGTAGTTAAATAATAAACAAACAGGTAAATAGTAAATTGCAATAAATTGACAGATAACTATCAATAGATGACAATTAAGTAAATAATAATAAACAAACAGACTTTATACAAGCCTTTAAGATTTTGAAGGTCGTCGGTAACATTAAAACTAAAAATATTTTCACACAAATTATTAACCGGATGAGCAATAATGGTCTCAAGCTGACGTAGACATGAGCAAGTAACAGACGGAAACAGTTTTTGCCAATCGTATCGTTCAGTTTGCTAATCGTATCGTTCAGCGACCAGAATAAACTTCCAGCTGATGTGATTGAATGTAAGTGGCATTTCTCGCTAGCATGCTACTTGCTTTCGTTACTTCGTCTGAGTAGAAACGACTTCGGTTATGGTGTTTTGTTTTTCAAAATTCCAAATGTCAAATTCCTCTTGCGTCGTATAATGAGAAACTGAACGACGAACTAAGAGAAATTAAACCAAGAATACGAATGTAGACACTTTGTCGAGATGTTTTTACGGAAGTCTGGAATATTGCGACCAAAGTCGTTTCTACTCAAACAAAATAGCAAAAGCAAGTAGCATGCTAGCGAGAAATGCTTAGTGTGCCGCCACCTTCACAGCTCGAAGTTTTCAAATTGCCTTGAATAAACACATTTATTTGTTTATTTATTTATTTGTATATTATCTATTATTTAGTATTTAATATCTAATAGTTATTATTATTTATTTATTTATTTGTAAAATATTTATTATTTAATATCTAATATCCAATAGTTATTATCATTCATTATTTATTTACCTATTTATTTGTATATTATTTATTATTCAATATTTAATATCTAATAGTTATTATCATTTATAATTTATTTGTTTATTCATTTATTTATTTATTTATTTATTTATCTCTTTATCTATTACAACCTCGACGACGCCAACTCCTACGTAAGATCGTCTCTTAGGATAGAAGCGCTGATTATTGCGGATATAATGGTAAAATACCCGTGACGACTGAGTCAAACCGACACACACTCCACCTCCATCCACTTTGTCCACAATCGAAACCTGTTTAGCCCCACGCCCATGGAGGAAAATAATGATGATGGTTATTGATATTGTTATTATTATTATTATTATTATTATTATTATTATTATTGTTGTTTTTATTATTATTATTACTATTATTATTATTATAATTATTATTATTATTATTGTTATTATTGTTATTATAATTATTATTATTATTATTGTTGTTGTTATTGTTGTCATTGTTATTATTATTGTTGTTATTATTATTGTTGTTATTATTATTATTATCATTATTGTTATCATTATTGTTATTATCATTAATGTTATTATCATTATAGTCATTATCATTATTGATATCATTATTTTTATAATCATTATTGTTATTATAATTATTGTTATTATTATTATTATTGTTGTTATTATCATTATTGTTGTTATTATCATTATTGTTGTTATTATCATTATTGTTGTTAATTATTATTATTATATCATTATTATTGTTTTCATTATTGTTATTGTTATTATTATTATTATTATTATTATTATTATTATTATCATTGTTATTGTTATTATTATCATTATCATTATTATTACTATTATTATTATTATTATCATTATTATCATTATTATCATTATTATCATCATTATTATCATTGTTATTATTGTTGTTATCATTATTGTTATTATCATTATCATTATTACTACTATTATTGTTACCATTATCATTATTATCATGATAATCATCTTTATGATGAATTATCATTATTATCATGAATGATGATAGTGATCATGATGATAGAAGAAAAACAACAAAATCAAGAGAAAAAGAATGATAAAAACAATGGCAGTGATATTAGATATATTTAACAAAGGCAGAACATAAAAAAAAATTGATAAATCTATAATTTATTTAGACAATCAACTGCTCCAGTGTGGAAAAGGGCATCAACAAGAATCGTTTTATTTTGGCTGTTTGAGGCCCCCCTGGGGGGGGAGAGGGAGGGGGGGTTGTGACCCTCCCCACCCCACTCTCAGCTGTCTAGAATAATCTAAACACAATTAAATGCGTCATCTAGAATAGTAAAGAAACCCCACAATTGTTAACCATTAACCGTGAGAAATGCTCCACTACCAAACGCTCAACTTGACCGTTCGGAAATCGGTGAGTTGGTGGTGGAGGGGGAGGAGGAGGAGGAGGTGGAGGAGGAGGAGAACTGCATATACCAGAAGGTGAACTCGTCATCTGTTTGCTCCCAAGGCCTAGCCTACTTTCTCCCCGCCCAGACATAAATTTTACTCAAAGGAGTAATTTGCATGGAGAGGAATGCGAGTTCCCTCGAAGAATTTGAGGTCAGAGGATCTCGCCGTGGTTGCCCCACTAACCCTCGAGACTGGAGCCAGGTGCCATCTGAATAAAATCGCCTGGCGGCAGTTAGAATTGAGGAGGAAGTACCACGCGGTGGGGAAGGAATGGAGGCTCTTCGCGTCAAGAACTTTATTGGGATTACCGGAAGAATTGTCACCCCAGGACAGACCTCCGGAAGAATTGTCACCCCAGGACAGACCACCGGGAGAATTGTCACCCCAGGACAGACCTCCTGAAGAATTGTCACCTAAACTAACCTAATCTAACCTAATCTAATCTAACCTAATCTAATCTAATCTAATCTAATCATAGTCCACCTGAAGATCTGTCGCCTTATCGAAGTCAGTGGTGACAGTTTTTCAGGTGATCCCGTTGTACATATATACTCTTTACCAAATGTCGCCGGGTGATTTTATTCAGCTGAGGGACGGTCCCGGGACGAGGTCACGCCTCCCTCAGCTGAATAGAATCGTCGGTTCTTAACCAGAATCAAATCCGTGAAGTGATTCACTCTGTTGAAGAGGGTTAGCGCTTAACTATGTACAGACGCTTAACTCGTTACAGAAGCTTAACTATGTACAGACAAAACTCGGTACAGACGCGCACTGTTTTCACCTAAACGTTAAGCGGGGATCCCACTTGGCGGAACAATCCTCCGCCTCCCTCCTCCCCCTCCCCCTCCTTCTCCCCTCCCCTTCTTCCCCTCCCCTTCTCCGCCTCCCTCCTCCCCCTCCCCCTCCTTCTCCCCCTCCCTTCCTCCCCCTCCCTATCCCCTCGTCCCCCTCCCTATCCCCTCCCC
>NC_134789.1:37333122-37445622 GCF_046742065.1 Oratosquilla oratoria
TCGTGATCGACAGCTATTTCCCTCCCGGAAGAGAGCTCAGAGCTCGTATGACCGAACTATGGGTAATGCTATGACCTTACACACACACACACACACACACACACACACACACACACACACACACACACACACACACACACACAACTCCCCGCCCACGAGAGTCAGAGTAACGACCCGAAGCGCAGCGATACCGAAATAATTTCGGCCCTGGGCAGGATTCGAACCAGGTACTGCGAGCACCACCGTACTTCGCAGTCCAGTGCTTTACCAACCGCGCCACCGAGTCGTGTGTGTGTGTGTGTGTGTGTGTGTGTGTGTGTGTGTGTGTGTGTGTGTGTGTGTGTGTGGATGGGTGGGTGGGTGGTTGTGTGGGTGGGTGTGTCTGTGTGGGCGTTTACCTAATTGTAATTTTCGGGACAAAATCATACTCGTGAATCCTCGTAGCTTTGTCTCCATCTGTCAAACTTTGCTAAAATTTATTTACACTTTTTTATTTAACTTTTTCCTCTTTTAAGTGATTTCATCTGAATAAGAATTAAGTTTAACGTCATTCAGGTGTCATGTCTTTTTCATTTTCGATTAATGACCTCTTGTCACTATCCAATCTTAAACAATGATGTTTTTTCCAGTTATTTTTTCCCTTCCTTTCATTGTTCCTAACACGGTAAACAAACCCGTCTTTCTTCTTTCTGCTAATGAGAGGAAATCCAGACTTCATAACATTTCCTTATACCGTCCATCTGCTAGGCTGAGGACCGTCTTGTTTAACAATCTTTGTCGTATCTCGATGTTATTTATGTCACTCTTCTTGTATTGCATATGTCCACCAAGTGTGGATCAGATTCTCTATGATATTTTTTTTTTTCTTCAAATAAAACAGCAATATTATGCTATTGGACTTGTTTCATTTCTGTTTGAGTAAATAAATAATGGACTATGTACTTTTGCCTATTTCCAACACTGCGCAATTTTTGGAAATGAAATTAATTTTTCATACTTAGCTATATCTGTAAAATCTGTCTGGATATTTTTTGTAGCAATTTGTAATCTACGTCTATTCTGTCCATGTTCTTTGCATCGTCTGCAAACAAATTAACATAATTTGTCGTTCCTGTCATCATATTTAAAAAAAATCACGTAACTTCTTCCCATATGTCACATTATACCATTAATGAAATTGTAAAAAAACAATCTAAGTTTATTTCTTATGTATGTCAGTTATGAACGTCAGTACTGAGCCTTGTGGGACTCAGTTTGTTGGTTACCACCATCCAGATATCCTATTTCTTATTAATACTTCCATATGAAGTATGGAAGACAAATGAGTGGAAGGTTGGTGAGCTAAACACAGAGAACAGTTGGAGTTTTATTCACTGACGTTTCGTCCTTGCCAGGACATTCTCAAAGTACATACAATCTCAGAAAACAAACAGCAAGGATGAATTATATAAGCTGTTCGTTTTCTGAGGTTGTATGTACTATGAGAATGTCATGGTAAGGACAAAACATCAGTGAATAAAACTCTAACTGTTCTCTGTGTTTAGCTCACCACCCTTCCACTCATTTGTCTTCCATATATTATTATTTCAAGAAGTCTCCCATTCTTTCCAGAGGTCCACCAGTGTGTCCTAATTTTCACAATAGTCATATCTATGGTAACTTATTACAAGCTTTCTATAGATCTAGGTACATTCACAAGCAAACGTCTTGAACAAACCAGAGTTTTCCATGACACAAAATTCAGATTCTTCGTCTGATATTTTTTTAATCTATTCAAGAAAATTATACGACTGTAACTGAATAGAATCGCCAGTGATGGCGTATATCAGTCAAATTATCCCGACAGTCGTCCCCGGAGCTTCGGCTTTGCAAGACCTCGGTTCGAGTCCGGGGACGACCGTTGGAATAATTTTGATATGACTGTAAGTTGAATACCACATAGGGAAACATGTCACGTTACTCGACAAGAATAAATCATATTGACGTTGTGAGAATCGCAGAGTGGGTCAAAACATTTGCTTATGTCTGTGCGTATGGACGATCCATCCAGTTTTCCCCCGAGGCACGTCTCCTGATCTTAAGTAAAAGCTTAACATATTTGAAACGCATAATCTTCCATTTCTGTATCCACATTTGTCGTCTGCCAAAAAAAACCTCCACTAGATATCCATCTTCCTTTTGCAATTTTCCTTGAAAGTGGCAGTTGCCGACAAGATTGACGAGTTAAACACCATATGAGGACGGAGCCTTTATTTGGACGACGTTTCGCTTATTACAGCAATTTTTCCACATTTGTTATCATGCTGGTCGGCGACACTGGCCTGTGGATTCCTCATCCAATCCTGAGGCACTATGCCTTCTTATTTCGAACTCACAAAAAGGGTGTGAGTTTTGCCCGTCAATTCTTCTCTGCAATCAATAAATATCTACTCAGAGATCCTGTCAGGCTTTCTGAAATCTAGTATATAATATTTGTTCACCTGCATGGTTATATAGTTTAATTCAACATTCATGTTATCTTTTTTCATCTTCCAAATAATTTTCTACGGTGAAAGTGACTTGAAAGTTTTGTTTATTATTTTAGATAGTGTTGATGAGTTTTCATAGACCATTACTTCTACATTTAGTTTGAAAATGCTTCCCTTTGTCATTCATATTATCTTTTTCCATCTTCCAAATTATTTTCTACGGTGAAAGTGACTTGAAAAAATTTGTTTATTATTTTAGATTGTGTTAATGAGTTTTCATAGACCATTACTTCTACATTTATTTTGATAATGTTTCCCTTTGTCGCAGTTTGCCATTGACAACCTCGTAAACAAAGTATATCATTCTATATTTTTGTCAACCATACCCTTTTCAGAGCTTCTCTCTATATTCCTAAAGTATTTAGTTGGGAATCTCGTCAGGTTCCAAAGTTTTTCCTCATATATTGAATCTCTATTAATTCTATATAATTCTCTCTCTCCATCCACAAAATTATGCTCCTTTGTAAAACATGACTGGAAACATTTGTTCGTTATTTCAGTTTGAATTAATGCGTCTTCATAGACCTCTCCTATTTTTACTTTCATAATTCCTTCTGTGTATCAATGTTCCATTGACAGATCTGAAAAACAAAGGTTTATTTTTGTGCTGTTTATTAGACCTTTTCCGAATTGTTTTTCTCCCCCCTTTTCGGGTTCTCGTGTATGCAGTTATATATATATATATGTATATATATATATATATATATGTATATATATATATATATATATATTCTCTCTCTCTCTCTCTCTCTCTCTCTCTCTCTCTCTCTCTTTCCGTTCACTTGGTTTTCTCTTTCTCATGTGTTCGATACAACATCTCTTTCATTCCAGCTGCCTCGCACCTTCTGGTGAACTATTTTTTCATTTCCTGCCCCACTAATCAATGACACACTTTTTCCGCACCCAAGTTAAAGAGGTTTGAAAAAAGTAATTCCGATATTTTCTCTGCTTCTCATGTGTTTGTGAATTCCCTCCAATCTATTTTTAAAGAATTGATTCATACATATGAAGTTTGTTTTTCATCATTTGTCTAATTCTTTCCTTGGATCTTCATCTAATTTTATGGCTTGGAATTCTAGGGTTACGTGATCATTCATTTCTATGGGGTATATGTATTATAAAAGTTAGTTATTTCGGGTTTTTTAGTAAAAGACAAATCCAATCTCTCCGCTGTGTCGTGTAACCTTGATCTTGACCCAGTTGTAACCCTTTGGGCCATTACATTTTACGTTCCAATATTTAACAGAGTATTAACCCATGAACCTTTGTTTCTACTTTATTCCCACACCTCCCAATTCACCTATCGACGATTAAAGTCACCCACCAGGATTACATTGTCGCTTTGTTCAATCTATTCCCTTTAAGTGGATAGTTATATTTGAGAAAAAAATCTTTGTATTCGGCTTTAGGCTAATGCACTTGGATTGTTGGGGGCATATTTTACCTCGAAGTCTCATCCATAACCCTTCCCCCCCCCCACACACACCCGATGATAACCTTTAGATTTATCGCCCTAAACTGACATTTTCCCAATATTACCGTCATCCAGGAGGAGCAAAAAAAAAAAAAGAAAAAAAAAAAAAAAAGAGAGGAAGGGGTAGTGAATGGAAGTGGAGTATGTGGAGATGAAATGGGTGGAAGTGGATTTTATGCCTTTGTTTGTTTGGCTACCCTCCTTGTAAGGGAGAAAAAGCCCTTGGTATATGTGTGTATGTATGTATGTACCTTATCCAATATTATGTCATTCTTCAACTCGGCCATTACTCCATTGTCTTGTTTGGCTTTTATCTTTTCAAAAGTTATTCATTATCTCTCAGTTGGATATCAACATCAGTAAATAACTTAGTCTCGATCAGGCGAATGGTATTTGATTTATTTGTGCTCTAGTAATCTTTCATTTCCAGCCTGTGTGTGTAATTAATTATGCTTCCGGATCAGTATTGGACTCGTGATCGACAACTTTTATATTTCTGGATCAGAGCTCAAAACTCATATATGGTCCATATATGGGTAATCTGTAACCTTTCACACACACACACACACACACACACACACACACACACACACACACACACACACACACACACACACACACACACACACACACACACACACACACACACACACACACACACACACACACACACACACACACACACACACACACACACACACACACAAGGGACAAGAGAAACACAAGAGGACATGAAAAAAAAAATGATAAAAACTGGACAAAACAATAGCGTGTGCAAAAACCATACACGAATTTAAGAGCAGACTAGACACTGCGAGATACAAAGACGGGGTACCGCGAGCATAGCTCCCATTACCGTAAGATACAACTAGGTAAATCCACCTAGGTAAGTACACACACACACACACACACACACACACACACACACACACACACACACACACACGCACGCACGCACGCACGCACGCACACACGCACGCGCACAACCAACAGTGCGGGGTGACTGCTTGTAGTGCCGTGGTACTTTTCGGTCCTGGGTAGAGACCGAACTCATGACCGCTTACTCAGCATTAGACCTCGGTACCAAGGCACCAGACCGCGCGCTAGCGAGTGTATGTGTGAATGCATGTTATGCATGATACATCACTCTTAATCATCATCTGCCTTCCGTGATTAATCAGCGCATGCTCTGCGCAGCCACCCCCTTAATAAGGGGGAAATGGGAGGTTAATTGCAGGCTGCATTTTTTTGCCTATTATTAAGATTAACCGATCGGTGGTTCCCTATTAGGGCTTAATGGGACTAATAGAAAATATCATCACTCCATTTTACAGTTCTCGCGATTCAAAACATCACTTCCGAAAGTTCTAGAACAGCGTTTCATAAACTAGGTTGCTGAAATCAATTCTGCGGGGTTCTACTGGGAAACGACGCCTACATATACTTTCCTTTATCCTTCTAGTGATAAAATACTAGTTATTAGAAGGTTCTGAACTGCTTAGATCTAATTATAGGGCGTGCTGGGGTCAGAAAATATTGGAGAACGTTGCTATAGAAACTTTGTGTTTGTTTGTGGGCTCCACGAGCCACGTGTGCGTGGGTGTGTGGTGAAGTTTACGGGGTAATATGAGTCCGTGATAACACCCACATTGGTCAGATCACGTGTTGGGCGCGTGAGAGATGGCTGTTACCCTCCGCGTGCGTACGGTTTATTATTATTATTATTATTATTATTATTATTATTATTATTATCATTATCATTATTATTATTATTATTATTATTATTATTATTATTATTATTATTATTATTATTATTATTATTATTATTATTATTATTATTATCATTATTATTATTATTATTATTATTATTATTATAATTATCATCATCATTATTATTATTATTACTGTAATTATTATTATCATTATTATTGTCATCATTATTATTGTTATTATTATTGTTATTATTATTATTATTATTATTATTATTATTATTATTATTATTATTGTTGTTGTTTTTGTTATCATCATTATCATCATCATCATCAATCATCATCAATCATCATCATCATCATCATTATCATCCACATTATCATTATTATCCACATTATCATTATTATTATTACTATCATTATCATTATTATCATTATCATAATTATTATTGTTTTATCATTATTATTATTATTACTATTATTATTACTATTGTTATTATTATTATTATCATCATTATTATTATTATTATTACTATTATTATTATTATTATTATCATTATTATTATTACTATTATTATTATCATCATTATTGTTATTTTACTTAGTGACTTAAGATCGCAGAGACAATATCCAAGTGTCACACCATAATAGGAAATGTGGGACGAAAGACGTGGTGACCTGAGATCAAGAACTCAATTGAGAGGAAGAGGAGGAGGAAGAGGAGGAGGAAGAGGAGGAGAGGGAAGAAGAAGAGGCAGAGGAGGAGGAAGAAGAGGAAGATGAGGAGGAAGAAGAGGAAGAGGAAGAGGATTAAAAGGAAGAAGAAGAGGAAGAGGAGGAGGAGGAAGAGGAGGAGAAGGAAGAAGAGGAAGAGGAAGAGTAGGACGAGGAGGAGGAAGAGGAGGAGGAGGAGGAGGAGGAGGAGGAGGAAAAGGAGGAGAAGGAAGAAGAGGAAGAGGAGGAGGAAGAAGGAAGAGGAGGAGGAGGAGGAGGAGGAGAAGGAAGAAGAGGAAGAGGAGGAGAAGGAAGAGGAGGAGGAAGAGGAGGAGAAGGAAGAAGAAGAGGAGGAGGTACGGGAGGAGGAGGAGGAGGAAGAAGAAGAGGAGGAGGAAGAGGAGGAGAAGGAAGAAGAAGAGGAGGAGGAGGAAGAAGAGGAGGAAGAGGAGGAGAAGGAAGAAGAAGAGGAGGAGGAACAAGAAGAAGGAAACGGGAGGGGAGACGACGAAAGAGGGAAGGAAAGGGAGAGGAATAAAAAGAGGGGAAGAATGAAGAAGAGGAGACGAGGAAGAAGACGATAAGGAAGAGGAGAGAGAGAAAGAGGGAGAAAAGGAGGAGGAAGAAAAATGAGGAAGAATGGGGAGAAAATTAGGAAGAGAAAATATAGGAAGAAAAAGAGAGAGAGAAAATAAGAAAAGGAGGAAAGGGAGGAGGAGGAGGTGTGATGATAAACACGTACAAGAGGGAGAGGAGGAAAAGGAGGAGGAAGAGGAGGAGATAGAGGAAGAGTAGAAAGAAGAAGAGGATGAAGTGGGAAAAAATAAAAACAAAGAACAGAAGAAGAGGGAGGAGGAGGAGGAGGAGGAGGAAGACGAGGGAAAAAATAAAAACAAAGAACAGAAGAAGAGGGAGGAGGAGGAGGAGGAGGAGGAGGAGGAAGACGAGGAGGAGTAGGAGGAAGGGGAGATAGAGGAGGGGGAGGAGGATGAATTGGGGAAAATAGAAAATGAAGAACAGAAGACAAGGAGGAGGAGGAGGAGGAGGAGGAGGAGGAGGAGGAGGAAGAAGAGGGATGGAAAGGTGGAAAGGGAAGAACAGGGGAAAGAGGGGAAGAAAGAAGCGAGGGGAAAGGTAAAAATGAAGAACAGAAGAAGAGGCAGGAGGAGGAGGAGAAGGAGAAATAGGAAGAGTAGGAAGAGAAGGAGGAGGATAAAGAGAAGGAAGAGGAGGAGGAAGATGATGAAGGGGTGAGAGAAAAAGAGAGAGAGAGAGAGAGTGAGAGTGAGTGAGTGAGAGAGAAAGAGAGAGAGAGAGAGAGCAAGGAAAGTGAGAGAGAAGAGAGAGCAAGGAAAGAGAGAGAGAGAAGAGAGAGCAAGGAAAGAGAGAGAGAAGAGAGAGCAAGGAACGAGAGAGAGAGAAGAGAGAGCAAGGAAAGAGAGAGAGAGAAGAGAGAGCAAGGAACGAGAGAGAGAGAAGAGAGAGCAAGGAAAGAGAGAGAGAGAGAAGAGAGAGCAAGGAACGAGTGTTGGAGTGCAGGTTGGCTCCACGGGAGGAAATGCTATTGACCAGGATGTCGCTTCGGCGGCCGCCGCCGCGTGGCGAGTTGGTTGCCGCCGCCGCCGCCGCCGCCGGCCGGGCTCGGTGACCGGGAAGGAAGAGAGGGAGAGGGAGGGAAGGGGAGAAGAGTGAGAGGAAGGAGGGGAGAGGGAGGAAGAAGGCAATCAGGGAGAGAAGGAAGAGGAGGGAGGGTGAGGAGGAGAATGATGGAAAGGAGGAGGAGGGGAGAGGAATACAACAGAGAGAGAGAGAGAGAGAGAGAGAGAGAGAAGAGGAGGAAAGAGTTTAACGAGGAAAAGGAAAAAGAAGAAGAAGAAGAGGGTAAAGGAGGAAGAGGGGAGAGGAAACATAATAATGAGATAAATGAATAACAGAGGAGCGTGAGGAGGCAGAAGAGGAAGAGGGGGAGGAATTAGGAAGAGTAAGAAGAGAGGGAGGGAGAGGGGAAGAAGAGGGAAATTGAGTAAGAGAGAGAGATAGAGAAAGGGAGAGAGAGAGAGAGAGAGATAAAGGAAAAATAAAGAGAGGCAGAGGAGAAGAGAGATAAGGCGAGGATAGGTGAAGAAAAGAGTGAGAGAAGAGGGAAGGAGAGGAAGAGGGGAAGGGAGAGGAGAGAGAAGATGTGAGAGAGGGAGGGAGGGAGGGAGGGAGGTGAGGAAGAGAGAGAGAAAACGTAGCATTACATGAGATCGACAAGTTTTGGGAGTTTGGGAGATGGGAGCCTCTCTCTCCCTGCTTGCATACAAGCACAGCCAAAACTCTCCCACTGAATGCTTGCTATGATCATTTATTATTAGTTATCTGTCAATTTATCATTATTTACTATTTACCTGTTTGTATATTATTTAACTATACCTATGCATTCATCTATGTATTTTATTTGTTATTTACATTATTATAGTTTTTATTTATCAATTTATTATTATGATTTTTTTTTCGCATCCGACCTAGATATGGACCAAGAGGTCTCCTGTCGGCATGCTCCGCCTTTGTAATCCTTTGTAATCACACGTCTGGATAAAAATCGCCTGCCGGCAGCTAAACACGAAACAGGTGTCCTTCGGTGATGAGAAAGAGGCGGATAAGCTGGGATGGCAGGAAGTAAACAATGGGAAGAAGGAAACAGAGACAAGGAAAAAGAGGAGGAAGAGGAGGAGGAAGGGGAGGAGGAGGAGGAGCGGGAGGATGAAGGAGGGAAGAGAGGCTGGGAGGTAGGGAGAGGAAAGGAAGAGGAAGAAGAGGAAGGAGGAGGAGGAAGAGTAGAAGGGGGAAGAGGAGGAGAGAAGAGGGCCTGAAAGGCAGGGAAAGGAAAGGAAGGGGAAGAGGAAGAAGAGGAAAGAGGAGGAGGAGGAGCGGGAGGAGGAGGAGGGAAGATGCCTTGAAAGGCGAGGAGAGGAAAGGACGGGGAAGAGGAAGAAGAGGAAGGGGGAGGAGGAGGGAAGAGAGGTTGGAAGGCGAGGAGAGGAAAGGACGAGGAAGAAGAGGAAGAGGAGGGAACACGTGTACGGAAACAAAAGAGAGGAAAAGAGGAGGATAAAGAGAGAAAGGATCGGTGGATAAACAAAACAAGTATCTTACCCCAGGAGACACTTATTTGCAACTAAGGTCGTCATCTTTGCCCATTGTGTTAGGACGTCAAGGGGAGACAGAAGCCACCGGGAGTTACTAGATTCAAACCAGAAAGGCAGGTGTTCGCCCTTGAGAACTCACTGCAGGATCCCCGGGCTATCCCTTTGGAGAACGACACAGCCCCTGCACCTCACCACGATTGAGATCAAACGTCTAAAGACGAATGAGAAGCTTCCACCAGGAGACGCTTGTCTATGACCTCAACCTGTGCCCAGAATGCTTGGATTGCCAGAGCAAGGAGAGTAGAGGGGACTCTCACCGATAGCTACTGGATTCGAACCCGGGTTTGCATCTTGTGGAGCGAGATGGAAACCAACGCACCACAGCGGGAGAAAATCAATGAGAGGGACCAAAGAGGTGTAATATCTTCAACACGGTGACTTACCTTATTGATTTAATTCAGTCTAAAGTCGAGTGATTTTATTCAGCTTGCATGGGTGCAGACTCCACATTGAAGGGTGGGGGTCGCGATCCTCTGAGGTCCCTCTCAGGGAGGAGTCCCTCGGCTGCATAAAATAGTCTGTCTTTAACCAGAATAAAATAAACAAGGAACGTCACCGTATTGAAGGGGTTAAAGCATATCCCGTAATTTATGGACTGCTGTTCCTTAGGCTCCTGTAGATCACTTCAACACTGAATTGTATCACTAAACATCCACTAAACGCCACTAGTTCTCGATTAGTGGTCCCATCTGGGGAGATCTATCGGACCCCTAGGGACCTCAGGAGTACCTCCAGGGACACCAAGGGTACCCCTACGGACCTCCGGACCCCAAGTGGAAAACCCATGTCCAAAAGCATTTAGTCTCCTGGTTCCGTCCAATGCCTGGCGATTTAACGAAGAGAAACTTCTCTGTGATCTCGTGGTGGGAGAGGAAAGTGATCCTCGGGCAAGAAAAACTTGACGAGAGAGAGCTATAGATGCTTGGAGTGCAACTTGAGAGCGTTGGAGTGGGACTTCTTGAAGGGCGAAGTGAGGAGGAGGGAGAGAGAGGGGGAGTGGAGGACCATTGTGCGCTCAAGAGAAACTCACTTATCTTTTTATTCTTATTCAGTTCTATTCTTTATGAGTAGTTATTTTCGATTGTGGGAAGCACGTTTATTCAAACAGTCTATATTTGTCTCGAGGCTCTACGTCCCGGAAGAGATGTACCAGTAGATCTTTACGGGAAGAAACGTTAGGCTTCTGTCTAGATCGATTGCAGCTTAGTCTAGATCTACGTCACCGGCACGTAGCGTAATATGAAAATGATGTGACCAGTCTCAGGTGTTTCCCTCGACTGAATAAAATCACCTGGCGGCAATCAGGAAAAGAATTAGAAGTATGAGTATTGAGGATGGATCAATACAGGTACCGTACTAAATATTTTCGATGGAAGTTGAGAGAGAAGGAGGCCGGTGGGTAGACGCAGAAAGAGATGGAGGGAAGGAGTGAGGGGAGCATTTGAAACAAGAGGATTAACAATAGAGTGTGTGAGGAGAGGAACTTGACGAAGATCGTACCTGGTGAAGAAGTTTTCGTGGGGCACCACAACTGACAGAGCATTGGACCCGTCTTGTGTATGGAAATGTGATAAAGTAGTGAACTGCAGTGTAAGGACGCTTAGCTGAAGTAATCGATTTTCTCTTAGGATCCCAAGTTTATTTATTTTTTCTTTCTTATCTAAACGTCTGATAAATCTCTCTCCATACACCACAAAAGTATTTTGTTGGGAGGTCTATGTTCGTGAGGTCCTGTCTCTTTACCTTCAGTTGCCAAACTTTACTTTAATTCTATTAATTTCATCTATCTAGATTGTTTCTTCTTTTAGATTATTCCGCGTATTAATGCAGTCTTTTTTATATATACAGTATTCTTTCGTCCCATAATAAAAGATATTCTTTTGCAAAATTGGTCACAGCTTTCATATATCTAAATACAACAATTATGCCGTCTCTATATTATCTTTATTCGTTTATTCGTCCATTTATTTATTCATGTATCTACTCATATTGTTATTCATTTGTTTAACCTGTTTCTTTGTTTATTCATGTTTTTATTCGTTTATCTATTTACTTTGTGAATTCTTTGTTATTCATTTTTTTTGCTAATCCGTTTACTATGGATGTATTCAGTTATCTATTCATCTATGTATCAATGTCATTACCAAACTAATTACTTACCTATTGGTATACTTACAAAGTTACTTATCCATTTATTCATTTGTTTGTTTGTTTATTCACTTATCTATTTGTCTACTCATTTATATATACCGAATCAATTTTCACCTATTTACTTGTCATTTTTATTTAGTTATCCATTCCTCTATTTGTTTACCTGTTTGTGTCCTCTTTGATCCCTTTTTTCTTTTTCAATCTCTATCCGAGGTCTTTATGAAGGTAAAGGTCAGTTGCTGGTTTGTTGTCCCTTCGCAAATCCATTGTAAACCAACGCTCGGTCGCCGCTAGAGATGCGAGCGTGTCCGGGAATAGAAATGAGCCCATTGTGTGCTAAACGAGCAGTGTGGATATGTATGCGTCTCTACGAGTGTATCAGTCTTTGCCACTTGTCGGTTTGAGTTCCTCAAGAATTTCTGGATTAATTGTATTTCTAGTTGAGCATTTATTCATTTATCTTATCTTATTGATATTATATATTTTCCATGAGGTGAGTAGGAGAGAGGGAATAGAGAGGGAGCTGACAGATGGGGTTGATGAAAGATTATTGGGATGGTTTGGGCACATGGAAAGAATGAATGAAGAAAGGTTAGCAAAAAAAAGTGTAGAGGGCAGAGGTGGAAGGAGTGAACTTGAAGGGACGACCAAAATTGAGATGGATGGGGGTGCAAGGAGCATTGATCAAGAGGGGAATGTCTGTTGAGCAAGGAATGGAGAAGGCAGGGAATAGGCGTGAGTGGAGAATGGTTGTGTATGTATGGATGATATTTTGATGCAGACCGAAGGGATTTTTATTTATTTGTTTATTTATTTATTTATTTATCTATTTATTTATTTATCTATTTATTTTTCTATTTTTAGGGGACGAGAATGGAAGATCACTGTGTAAATGAAGCGACTGGTCCTACTGCGGATGTGCTGTGCCTCGCTGCATTGTCTCAGGCCTGGGCACTGGACAGGATACAGGGATGACCTTTCATCCAGGAGGAGCTAAGATGGGAGGGAATATGATGGGTGGTGGATGGGTGTGGAATGAGTAGGAGTGGGTGCGTGCCTTGTCTGGCTACCCCCCTTATATGGTGGGAAGAGGCCCTTGGTATATAGATAGATAGATTTAGTTGTTTTTCTTTTTTATACACTAAACTATTTTAGTTCGTCTACAGTCTGAGATCTTATACTATCTACTTTGGTGTGGAACTCCACTGAGCGAACTGAATATGATGATTATTATTATTATTATCATTATTATTATTATTATTATTATTATTATTATTATTATTATTATTATTACTATTATTATTATTGTCATTATTATTATTATTATTATTATTGTCATTATTATTATCATTATTGTTATCATTATTATTATTATTATTATCATTATTTATTATTATTATCATTATTATTATTATTATTATCATTATTATTATTATTATTATTATTATTATTATTATTATTATTATTGTTATTATTATAATTTATCTATCTATTATTTTTTATCTATTTGAAACTGGACACGCACTTTGCATGGTAATAATTCGACATCACCATTTTTCTTCCAGTATAATTATACCCAGCGTCCTTCCTTACCGTTGGGCACTTTTCTTTTTACTTTGCCTGTCGTCAGGGTAATTTATTAAACTAGACGTCATCCCCAAGGAAACCGGTAGAGGAGGGATATGGACCTAATCAGTTACAGAAATAAATGAGTATTGAAATAGGTTCACAACAAGGAGTGTGTTCTTCATATACATATCTCCTAGTGGCAGCTAGTATAAACGCAAAAAAACCGAGAGGTTCGAAATATCAACATTTTTCTATTTGAATAAAAAAATATATATAGCATCTAGAAGGGATAGTAAGATTGCAAAACGTAGCATAAATATTGAAGTATATAAAAGACGGAGGAATTTCAATTTAGTCGATGAATTCGGATGCGTCGTTGTCGACTACAAATTATCTCTAAAGATGGCGTTTGAGAACGCGACGAAAATTTAAAGTTTGTAAGATTCACTCGAAGGAACGCCTAAGCATCATGAAGTTCTGCCTGTCTGTTGGTTATTTTTATTTGCACGTTTTCTTTTCTTTTCTTTTTTCGTCTGTGTATTTTTATTTTATATTTTTCTTCCATTTCCGACCCCTTAATGCCAACAATTTGCAACACAATTGTATTGAGTGTCCCACGGTAGCACCTTTGATACCTTATCGACAATCAATTCTTGGTGTTTCTAAATATTTGTTTGGAGGTGATCATTTGGAAGTAACCCTTTTGCAACACCTGCACTTTGGCGGTCGTTAGTTATGGTTCGAAAGTGTCTTAAGTGTCACTAACAACTTGTAAATGGTTATCGTTTTTGTACTAGAATAGTTTAGGTCCACCAGCTGCTACTGCCCTCCTACCCTCTAACAAACAGATGATATTAGAAACTCCCTGTTTCCCTACTCGCCACCGTAGCAATGCTGAGATGGCTCCAAGTCTGTCCATTCAGCACTACGAGAACTTTCTTCCTCTTCCACATACGTACAGATGCAGTGGACTTCTGGCAAGACGGTACGAGTACACTGTAGTGAGTGCCCGCCTCAGACCCGGCAACTGCACAGTGTGGCAGATGGACGTGCCCAGTCATGGGGGCTGCGAATCGCCCCTTGTGCTAACATTTAGCTGAACTACTGTCTTGAATGTCCTGCGGTACCATACATCAACAAGTAGTTCTTAATATTTGTAAATATTTGCCTGGATGCGATAATTTGGATGGAATTCTTTTGTTAACACCCTCACTTTGGCTGGTGTTAAACTGTTCTTACTCGTAATTAATTCCGTCAGTTTATAAGTTGAGAGTTTCCTGTGTGTCATTAGTAGTCTATAAACAGGTACATTTTTGTACTATGACCATCCTTGAGCATAATAATTTGACCAAAATAAATCCACTTCCGACTTCATTGTGAACCCAAAGGTATCTGTCGACATCAGTTGTAATCATTGTTGTAGTATTTCCTCCCGAGCCATAAACCTCTTCAATACGGTATCGGTCCCCTCGCTTTAACACTATCGCATGGTCTTAACCAACTTATAATTCCTGAAAATATGTAACCGTGTTGAAGAACTCGATGGAAATTTTATTTTTTACGATGACAATTGAATAAAAATCATTTGGGCGTCAGTCAGAACAAATTCCTCAGCATGTTCAGGAATGTCGTTTCATTATGGTGGAAACAACAATTCACAAGACTACTCGAGATTGGCAAAGAAAGATTTCATCAAAGGTAACTTAATCAAGAAAATATCTGAAATATTAAGAAAGCAGACTTCTTGTGTAGAGAGAAGTAGAGAAAGGGAGGGAGGGGAGAAGGCGCAAAAAGAAGTATAAATCTAGATATTGTATGCAATGGATCTCCCGAATGCCACGCCGCGTCAGGCTGTGGAGGAGAGACGATCACGCCTGATGCATTTAGATTGTTTTTATTCACTTAGGCAATGCGTCGTAATGTTTCACACACACACACACACACACTGTTTTAATTCTAAAAGTTTCTTGTTTTTTCCGTTTCCTTGTTTCTCTATTTCGATTTTTCCTTGTTTTCTTTTGGTCCTGCGTTCTTTTTTTTCTGCGATATTTTGTTTTTGTTTCTGTTTCTTTGATGCTTTGTTTGATCAGTTTCATAGCTTCTTTTTCTTGATTTCTTTGTTGTTTCTCTGTCTTTTTTGTTTATTTCCTTGTTTCGTAATTATTGTATTATTTTTCTTTTTCTTTTTCTTTTCGTTTTTAATATTTATGATTTGTTTCTTTGTTACTTTGCAGCATGTCGGTGAAATGGATAAAACCATCGACAAGAAACTCTGAAGATGAATAATTAGGTCAAGGTCAAAGTCATCAAAGACATAAACAACCGATGTTTGAAATTCCTAAAAACAATCTCTGTTCTCTTTAAACGAACACCAAATTTACATATTTCCTATTCTTCAATCATGATTTTATACATCACAATAGTAGTAAATTATTAGTTAGGCCTTGATTTACTTTCAATATCATGAGTATAAACTTGTAGAGGTCTTCATTCAATAGGTCACTAATAGAATGTTATTATGTTTACTGATAGTATACTAACGGCAGTGTACAAGAACTCAAACGTGGTATATGACAAGTTTTTGTTTATATACCTATTTATTTGATTAATTTATTTATTTATCTACCTGACATACTTTTATTTATCTGTTTATTTGTTATTTGATTATTAAGCTTTGTAGTTATAAGGTCTCTTGTTGAATTTTGTTTCCATTGTACTCCAATGTCAACCTCAGAGGACGTGACTCTGGTATGTCCGTAGAGTGTGGATGAGGGTGGTGGTTGGGTAGAGGTTTGGTTGGCCTAGTCTCCCTTTCCGGCGCGCTCTCTACTTTACCAGCAAGCACGCACGCCGTGGGCATTGTTGAACCAGACTTACAATAAAAACATTCTGCGTTCGAGTTAATAACATTCGGCGCGGAAGTCATAATGTTATTCTTTCCAGATTATCTCTCATTAGATCGGCTTGTGATCTAGATAGAAGGTTTATTTGAAAAATATTCATTAATTCTGTGAGTGTGAGCATAAAGAAAGTTATAAACAGCTCATCCGCCCTTGCCCTATCACCAAATCTTGGGGCGAGCCCGTTTTCTCTCCGATGCCCAGACGGACCCGCCTCTCCGAGATGAATCATGCAGGGACGACATTGAATTTAACTTCGGTCACACTTGGTATAAATACAATTTAAATCAGGACTTACTGCGTCATCAAGCTTTTGAAAATAGAAATGATGGAGTATGATAACAATATAATGTTCAAATTGTTTATTTTTAACATTGAATATCTCTCGTTTTCATTATTCGTGTGACTCAAATGATGAAGTTGCCAGGCAGTCACGAGACGTTGCATTTCGTTCAAACTCGCACGTATCATTTGGGGATAAATTTAGAGCGAATATGCGGAAAAGACTTAACAGTATACCTTGGAGATGCAGAAAAATCCTTGAAACGAATAGAATAATTTGATGGTCACCAGAATTGAATTACAATACCCCTGGAGCAATTGAGGTTTTTATTACTAGCCAAATAGAATTTTTTGCTAGCCAGGATTAACAGAAAACGACACCCACGGGCAGTCCTATTTCAGCTGGGAGGCATACAATATTTTCGAACTGTACTGTAGGTCTCTACACGTATATCTCCTCGCCATATGGCCCTACCCGAACCAACCAAATTGAAAGTCAAAAGTTTGAACCAATCAGAAACCACAAACAGCTTGCTCTCCAATCCGTTATGTGAACTGGATTCAATAACTTTGATATTTTATCCAAACATTTTCACTGGAATAGAAATATATACATGCTGTATGTATGTGTGTGTAATATCTGATACGCCTGTGAACTAAGAAGAGTACAATATACAAGTGAATGTGATAGCATGACAAGTGAATGTAGAGGTGATACACAACACATACAAACACACACACACACACACACACACACACACACACACATATATATATATATATATATATATATATATACACATATATATATATGTATATATATATATGTATATATGCTAATAAGAACACGGGTACGTGTGTTCACTTATGCAAAGTAGACCACTTGGAAAAAGAAACTAACGAAGCAGAGCGCTTTCGTATATTACATCTTCAGTGCAACAAGTCACTTGTTGCACTGAAGATGTAATATACGAAAGCGCTCTGCTTCGTTAGTTTCTTTTTCCAAGTGGTCTACTTTGCATATATATATATATATATATATATATATATATATATATATGTGTGTGTGTGTGTGTGTGTGTGTGTGTGTGTGTGTGTGTGTGTGTGTGTATAATATATATATATATAAAGTATATATACACATATATATATTACATATCACACACACACACACACACACACATATATATATATATATATATATATATATATATGTTAACATCTCTATACTCAACGAGCTGACCATCTCCCTTCGATGCCTAGCGTGCACACGCGCGCACGCACGCATATGCTCAAACGAACATTTAGCTTGTAGAGTACTACAATTGGAGTTGGTGGTGAAAGAAACTTGGGCGGAGTTCTTCGCTTTAATCTTCCAAGTTTAGTTCTGGCTACAATATACACGGCAAGCTCCAAGGAAAACTCGGAGGGTTGCCAGAAACATATTCTATATACATATTAACAAAGGTTACAAATCATGGAATAAGGAGGCTGTTGCCACACCAGTTATAAGGGAAATTTGGGAGGCTGGTCGCGTCGGTTGAGGCGCCGGCCGGTGGCATGCAGGTGGCTGACCCAAGATGCAGGAAGACCATTCTCCAAAGTAGAGGGCTTACCTGAGATGCTGAGAATCTATTGTTCGTCAAACGGGTGTTGTCAAGAAAAGTCGGTGAACTTGGTCACTGAACATTGAATGTCTCAAGGGAGATTCTCACCGCTGTCGAGACTACCACGTTGTAGCATATATGTGCGTGCGCGCGTGTGCACGTTAGGCATCGAAGTGAGATGGGCAGCTACGTTGAATGTATATATATATATATGTGTGTGTGTGTGTGTGTTTATCTAGTTGTATTTTACGGGACGAGAGCTATGCTCGTAGTGACCCGCTTTTGTATCTCTCCGCATCCAGTTTGTTCTTAAAATCTTGTTAGTTTTGGCACTCACTGTTTCCCCGTTTAGTTTGTTCCAGACATCAATCACTCTGGGTGGAAAGCTATTCTTTTTTCAAAATGTGTGTGTGTGTCATAACCATTACTGACATACAATAACATTTTTTATTCCAAAATTTATCTAACTTTCTCAGCTGTGGTGTTCTGATAATGTCAGTTTTCAAATTCACAGACTTTAATCAGATAGTAACAAAACAGGACATTGTAAATAACACTTTGATATATTTCCTCGGTGACACTCATTCGGTGCAACATGTAAAAAGCATAGGAATACATATAATAGACTATATTATCGCTGGCCTAAATAATATGATAAATGATGTAGGAGTTTGTGAAAACACACACAGTGAAGAAAACAGGCCTAAGGTATAAAAAGTCGGTTTAGACGCATGCACAAGTACTATGTAATAATGGAAGTAGGGGGTGGGACGCAATGGGACGGCGTCAAATTTCTTTTAATTAAGTCCAATTTCTATAAATAAGAAGTCAGAGATGTTCATTAGCTATCCATCGTCAAGTGCCCAGTAATTAGAAATGACTTGTTTATTTTCTATAATCATCATATATTTTGCTCAGCTCTTATAAACAATACATGAATTATCACAAAAGTTTACGATTATTTGGCATCTGTGACGTCCTCAGAATGGTACGAAATCACAATGGAAATTAGTTTACATGCTTTTTCTTGTGTTATCCTCGGCAATTGTAATTGTTATTTCGAACTATGTGTTCTTCTCTTCATCTGCACTTTATGTATATTAATTCATTGCCAACTAAAATCATTATTATTATTATCATTAATCATTATTGTTATTATTATTATTATTATCATTATTATTATTATTATTATTATTATTATTATTATTATTATTATCATCATCATCAATAATCATCATCATCATCATCATCAATAATCATCATCATCATCATCATCAGGCTGTCGACGTCACTGATGGTAAACTTCTGGGGATTCGTTGGCAAAATGGCAACCCCCCCCCCCCATGCCCACCCACCCCATCCCCGTCGATTTGTGTTGTGAATCAGTATAGAAATCTCGTCTTCCTCCTATGGGCTGGTGCAAAGCCGAACAGAAGTATATGCCAGCTCCTGGGGCCAAACAAAAAACCTGGTCACCAACACACAAATCAGCAACTCAGCTAAGCGGACCACAGTTCACCTGTAAGTAGACGAAACTACGGCCACCATACATCACTAGACAGCAAAAGATGTGAAAGCAGTCTTCTTGATAACACTGGGTGTCGTCATATCATATTCCCTAAATGTCTCTCTTAAGCTAAATTAATATCTTAGCTGTATCCTTGAAATCAATTATACACAACCTTACGCACGATCAAACACATAGTTACATATTGTTTTGCACTGACAGTATACATATATGACCTACACATCAGTCAGTTGGAGAACCTCTGGCCAGAAGTTAAGAGGGCGGTTAATTTCCTCCGTGACTTTGACGTCATCGATCACTGACCCTGCAGGACCAACATCATAAGGACATGCATGCAGACAGCCCACAAGGTAGTCTAGGCCCCAGGATAATCTCGATAAAAAATGAACAAGAGAAATAAATTAATAAATATGTAAACAAATGGATGCATAGATGAAAAAACAAGGTAGTCCACGGTAATATCGATAAAAAATAAACAAGATAATAGATAGATAAGTAAATAGATAAATGAGTAGATGAATATACAAATAAATAAGTAAATCAATAAGTAAACAATAAACAAAAAGATAAGAAAATAAATTAATAAAAAATAATCAATAAAACCAAATCACATACTCGTCTCCATGACCTCTGGCATTACAACACACACTCGTTCATAATATTTAGTCGTTCAATGGGTGTACGGAATATTTTGGTAAATAGGATAAAAATAATAATCCTAGTGATGTAATGTAAATATTTGGGAAGCGATGCCAAATTATATTATCAACAATTGGGACCTCACGATCTACACGGAACTCACAACACTTATTAATATTATACATACATACATATATATATATGCAGAGTCCACTAGGAAAAGGAAAAACACACGGAGTCCGAGCGCTTTCGTGATATATTCACATTATCTTTCTGTACTCCTTGATAATGTGAATATATCACGAAAGCGCTCGGACTCCGTGTGTTTTTCCTTTTCCTAGTGGACTCTGCATATTTGTGATTCGCGTGTGACTTGTGAAATTTGTGCATACATATATATATATATATATATATATATATATATATATATATATATATATATATATATATATATATATATAATGTATGTATATATACATATATATATATATATACATACATACATTATATATATATATATATATATATATATATGAGGGTGTCGATTTTAGATTTCAAGTGGATTCTCGTGTCTACTGTACCCTTTCAAATCATATTATAACACATTTATGTGTAGATGTAAAACGGCTTCACGTTTAATGATTTAAAGTGATATAAAAAGATCAATTATCAAGCATTGTTCTTTTTGGGTGTGTGAGTGTGATTATTTATGTGCATTTGTATTCCTGGACTCTCCTAAATCCACCATGATATATAGAATAGTGAAGTTATCACATTATTGTGCAACATTCACCCAGACTTACTGGTTATATGATAGGCCGACAAAATGTAATGAAAAAAGGGGTGATTATGGCGTCTAACCTTCCCCCGCCACTCTCGCCTCGCCCTGTCATTTTTAACATCATCATCTCAGACCCATCCATATTGAGTACCGACTGCATAAGTTTTAAGAGGTCGATGTTTTAGGTTCCTCATGATCTGATGTTCATCATGACCAGAGTCACGGATCACTAATATAATTGAAAGCTAATATCCATTAAAAAAAGAATGCCGATCAGTTCAATTTTTGTTATCCCTCCTTGCTGCTATTGTCCTTGAATATATATTTTACTGATACTAAGATTCCGTCTCTTTGGCGCGATATTGTCCCCAAACAATGTTCTGTTTGTCACATACACAATGCAAATACTTCACGGATCTGGGCGTTCCCCCTACTTCCTAAAATACATTTCCATCACTAACAATATCTGACCTGAAAAAAAGCTTATTTGAGTGGACTACGGCAAGATATATAGCCAATGGAGTAGGACACACTATTTGACAAAATACTTATGGATCAGATAATGGAAATATTTCAAAACGCAGTTGTTGAGACGTCCGTACCTATATTTGATTTTTAAACAAACCGCCATCGCTGGAGTCGAGACTTTCATGGTAGACCAAACAACTCGAATTCGAATTAAGTGTATTTGATAGAATTCCTCTCTTGAAATGTTATGATAAAGATATTTATCTATATTGTATTCGTTGTTTTGTTTTTTCGTGGTTTTGAGAACTGGAGTACAGGATCATTATGATTTGTTTACATTTTCATTGAAGCCGTGCCCCCATTGATAGTGACAGATCTTAGAGGTGGAGGGGAGGACGTAACAATATTTCTCGTCACAATGAGCATAGATCTAGGCAAGAACAAGGATTCAATCCTGAAGGCTTACAACGATGTTCTCAGTGACAAGACGGCTACAGATTGGTACGTAATATTCATCAAAATATAGAGAGGAAGCGATGAAATATTAAAACTTCCTCCACGGCAGCGGCCTATGGTGTGTGGAGGCTTTCTCTATCTTAGATCACAACAACCGAGGGAGTACTCGAGATGAAAATGGCTTAACAACTTCCGCACGATACTGAATGAACCTAATTAAATGTTTTTCTTGTGCCCCAATATTTTCGTTTTATTGTTGTAATATAGAGAATATGATAGAGTGAAAACATGAATTAACGTTTGTCATCTTAGTGGATTATTGTTTGTATAAAACGTTCAGTGCATAATGCATAAACGGAATGCAGAAGAGTAGTCGTCAAAATTTCCATCTGACATCATAAATGCGAGGGGTTAGACACACGGTACATCATGAACGAGTTTGTTAAGTTGCAAATTTCCTGAAATTTTGTGTTAACAATGGTACAGTAAACTTGTGTAGTAAATGAAAGAGATGCCTTCCAGTTTTTACTGCTAATTGTTTTTGCAGATCACTTCTGTTGTGTCGCCCTTACAAATTATGTTAGATATGAGTAGGTCAGTTTGATTCTGTTTGCTGTCATGGCAGTATTGATCATGAAAATGAGTTGTTTAGCACTGAGTTGTTTTTAATTAATCACTGACATTAGATATAATTGACAGCTCAAAAGTGCACAGTAGTTGATATTTATATTTGGATGGAAATGAGTTTCATCCTTGTTATTCTCGTGAGAGATCTTAGGTTTTCTGAGAAAATTATGTTGAGTAAGAAATTAGGAAAGTAACAGTAAATGTTTGGATAATACAGATCACTAACTTCCAAAAACAAATGTATTTGCCTAATCATATTCACCTGATTGTAGTATACAAGAAAGGAGCAATGCTCATTTGGGTCCCGTCTGTTGTTCTCTAATTGTTTAACTTACCTAGACTTGGATTCATGTACAGTCCTTTGTATTTAGATTTGGTCTCTTGTATTGTTTAAGTTTGGGGTGTATCACATGTAAATTATTTGTTTCAGCTTGGGCTATATCACATCTAAATTATTATGAGTTTGTTTGGATAGAATTGAATTATCTCAATAATGTTTTCATAACAAAAGAAATTTGGCCTAGTTTAGTAGCAGAAGGATGGGAAGGAAATTGTGCTTGTGGATTGAGTGTCTGTCTAGGATTTCTGTACCTATCTAAACAAATACCTAAATAACTGGAGTTTTTAGTATGGAAGTTGATACATCACATGCTTGACTATAAGCTTGCCACATATCCAATCCCTCATAGAGGTGGAAAGAACAAGGAAGAATGGTAAGATTCAAGAATGGCGCAAACACAAATACTTAACAAGAAACTCATGTTGTCCAGTACCTCCTAACCTTACCCAACCTAAACTAATGTAACCATTCCATAGGGGAAAAAATATATATAGAACTTTCAAATGCAAAAAAAGAAAGAAGTGAAAGATGTGGTTGCACGATACTGGAATAGAACCAGAAGAATAATACTATTGCCTCAAGTTTCACTGACATGGAAACCACAGCCCCACACTGGCTGGCATTGGCACTTGGGCCCACCCATAGGTCTTTAGCAGAGGTGGATGGAGTGAACTGAGGGGGACAACTGAGGATGAGACGGATGAATTTGGTGAAGGGGGGGCTTTGAGCAATTGAGGAGTGTCTGTTGAGAAAGGAAGGGAGAAGGGAAGGGATAGGGGAGAGTGGAGAGTGGCTGTGTATAGATGATATTTTGATGCAGGGGATAGGGGTGAGTGGATAATGGTTGTGTGTGGACAGTACTTTGACACAACCCGAAGGTATTTTTCCCTGTCTTCTCTAGTTTCCGCATGAAGGGACAGAGAAGAGGGGTTGCCGTCTAAGTGAAGTGGCTTTGTTGTGCATGGGCTGTCACCTTCTGCATTGCTTCTGACCCAGGCAGTTGGCAGGAGACAAGGATGACCCTTCATCCAAGAGGAGCTAAGATGAGAGGGAAATAAGGGTGGTGGATGGGAGTAGGTATACGTGGCTTTGACTTGGCTACCTCCCCTATAAGGGGGAAGAATACCTTGATACTGGTATATAGATAGATAGTAATGACAAAAACAGCATGAACTTTGTCGAATAATATATACATCTTATTTCTTTAGAAATTAGATAATATCAATTGTTTTCATTTATTTTGTATTAAAAATAATTTCCATAAAGAATAGATCTCTTAAGATTGAAAAATTAATCAAGTTAAACAGATAGCTGGCCAAAATGAGTAATTTGAAGTAATCATTTTCATAATGTACTACCATGTAACCCAATACTAGGAACAAATGGTGGATGCCTGTAAGATTGTCAAGGGAGGTGACCATTTTCAAACCCCATCTCCCTCACCTTCGTGACTGCAGCCCTGAGAGGCTAACACTCTCTGGACTGGGTTCAATATATCCTTCTGTCAACTTCAACTATATTTCTTACACTGTTGCATGCATGGATATCTGACAACTGGTGATATCTCCCTGCCCCCTAGTACTTTCATCTGGTGACATAGAAACAATCCCATAGCAATATAACACAGACCAGTCCAAAAGTTCTTTCTAGAGAGATATGTGGGAGGTCATGCAGATTGCCAGCTACTATGTAGAGGCAGGATTTCCACTTATTGAAACTTAAAGCAACAGTAATTATATTATTACAGCACTGCTACATGGTCAGGTTGTTGGCAACTAAACCAGCTTCACCCGTCTCACCACAAAGAAGGGTGTGTTGGACGCTCAGGCAGAACAACATTAAGATCACTCAAAGGGCAGATGAACTCCCTATAATTCAGTGGCCGTCCAACCCAGTGCTAAAAAGTGTCAGGTCATCTCAATGGAAACAAAGGTGACAATAATAGAAAAAATTAGATGGTGATGCAAAGATGGTCGATGTGGCACATGCATATAATGATGATGAGGAGTTAATCACCAGAGGTTGGGGAAGGGAGGCTTTTGATGTTGAAGGCACTGGTTGAAAAAATTAGTCTATGAGTGACTGGATCATTTTTGATCAAAGTCTTCAGTACGAGTTGAATTCTCACACACAGCATCAGATGCCTAACTTACAATGTATCACACTACTTGCATTATAAGGTATAATGTCGCTGCTGTACTACTCATTCTCTTTCACTCTGAGTAATAATAAACAGAAATCATGATCAAACCAGTTCACAGAATTTGGGGGGTCTCAACTACAACTACAAAATAGATATAATCAAAGCGCTGACACCGGAAGCATCGTATACCCCCTCGCACCTCATGACACCTATGTAGGCATCATCATATCAAAGAGGGTAATTTATTACTTTATTGTGTTATGTATTACTTTATATGTGTAGTAGCATGTATGTGCATAATACTGTACATTGGTGTGAGCCTGTAAACTGGTAGGGCCCATATCGACCAAAATATCAACTTACAAACAATTCAAGAAACAAACAGCCTTCTGGAATGTATCTTGTTCATAAGTTGGGTAGCCTCTATATATTTAATAAGTTAAAACCATCAAACAGACGGTACAGATCACCTCATCCTGCAATCCCTCTACAGCAGCACAGTATTTCTTCCTTGAGTTGCTTATTGGCCTGCTTGATGGCCATAGCCAGTTAATTGGGATTTATGGGTCTCCTGCAAGAGAGACCTGGAATAAACGACCGACTGATTCATTGCTGTTGATAGTGAAAATATGGTGTGTAACTTCGTTGAAAAATACAGTGATAGAATCTCTCCGTCCATAATTCAACCACATGTCTCTGAGAACCTTAGGGGTTTTGACAGATGACCCCACTGTGTTCACCCACTAGCCTTGATAAAAGCTGAAATATCACTGTCCACCTTAGATGTAACTGGCACAATTTTCCCAGTGTTGGCACCCCCACAGGCTCCCTAGATGCTCCCACTGGTGCCTGTGCTTTGCTTTAGCTTTGCTCTCAAGGGTTCAAAAACATTTTGTCTTTCTCTGACATAAATAACTTTCCAAATTATTTTCCCAACTTTTTGTTGTTCAGGTTGTTGTTGTTCCTTAGACTGTCTATCCGAGCAGTCCCGTCTCCCCAAGGAATGCCACAGCCAAAACGGGGTTTTCCCACAAATCCTTTATGGAGTGATATGTTGTGTTGTTTGCGTGCATGATTGTGTATAATGCAGTCTTCCATGATGTGTTGAATGGTATGGGGTGAAGTGTTACATCCTGGGCATTTGTCCACAATGCAGTCATCCAGTCTCTTCTGTTGTTCAGGTTTGTATTGATGGCTTCCATTGTGACCATCAGTTGGTCAAGGAGTGGTGCCTGCTTTGGCTTTTGAATCTAGATCTTTTCCTTCCTTTGCTCTGTTTTTTATCCGCTAAGTTCTCAGCTATTCTTGTTGACTTTCTTTCATTCTCCTTTCTCCTTTTTTATCTCAGATTGGTGCAGTGCTCTTCCACCTTTCATTTTAACCACACTGCTCCAATATCTACTTTTTTTTTTACTTATTTGCTATTTCCTGCTTTGCATTTGTGTTTTTTTTTTTTTTTTTTTTTTTTTTACTGGTTTTCATCTCATGAACAAGCCAACAAGACAGTTTTGGGGTGCAGAATTTATTTTCTTAAATGCATCCACTACTGTGCTTATGCTGGACTTTCACCCACTTCTCTTTCTTGTCTTGGTGGACCTGTGGCAGAAGTAATGATAGGAACACCTGGTGAATCACTTGAAGGTTAAGTATCATGTTCATCCCTGTCTCTTCTCTCATCAATGTAATACTTTGAGACTTTGTGATATTTCTAAAGGTTGGTCATTCTTGCATCTCCCATGGTTTTCTTGTTCTTGGTGATGACCCTCCATGTTGTTCTTGTGATATTCTTCATACTAATGATGAATACACATAAGTGGTGGTCCTGCGAAGTGGATGTTAGAATCATTTACCTGTCACCCATCTTCAAAACTCAAACACCCTCATCCCCACTTGGAGGTGCTCCTCAGGGGAGTTGACAGTTTGTGAATCAGACCCAACTTCAGTTGTATTTCCTCCACCATTTCACATAAGGAGAAATGACAATTGTGACTGCTCTCTTCCTAATACTCATAAGCTGGGGATATAGAAACTGACTCACAGTGATTTCTCAGAGAAATCTGTGGTAGACCCAAAGAGCTATTGCCAGCCATTGTAGGTTTGTAGGTTTCCAGTTAGTGAAACTCAAGGCAGAAATTACTATCCTCCAATCATTTTCCATGTTCTTGAATGTCCTTCCAGTCAGTGACACTTGAGACATCAGTTATCAGCCTCTTACCATTTTATATGTTCTTGAATATCTTTCACGCTCAACTTCCTACAGTTGTTTAGTTCTCTTTTATTTTCCCTCTGAAATGACTTCCATTACACCTTGTTTCAGGCGAATCTTCATCTGTGATTGTGTTTCTTCACTCCTTTCTTTGGACAGGAATCTTTCTCATATTGTAACTCCCTTCTCCCAACAATAAGAATCATCACCATGCCATTCATCTTTGGAACCTATCAACACTCTCACCAAAGAACCAACACTGTCTTTGAACCAAGCCCAAGATACAATGAGTCCTCCTTATACGGTAATTCTTTATCTGGTAGATTCACAGTTACAGTATTTGGTAATTACTACCCTCGATTCTATTTACGGTAAGAAAAATTCACAGATACGGTATCCATTCGTGTTTTGAAGAGGAAAGAGCAGGGAGAAGGTACGTCAGCCATATCCTATTTTTACATGTTACAATGGGTTCGGTATATGGTAATTTCAATTTGCGGTTAGGTTTTCAGGAACGCATATGTACTGTATAACGAGAACTTACTGTATCTCTATTAACTTTGTATTTCCTTCACCTTTTCACATAAAAGGGCTGACAGCTGGTTGCTTCTGTCCTACTATTACAGTATAATCCAGTGACTTGTAAGGAGTCCCACATGTCTGAAGGATATGAAAAAATACATTTTCCACAGAAATGCTTAAACTCCTGAAATGGCCCAGATGATGATATAGCTTAAGCTAGAATAATTTCTATCTATATACCAAGGGGATCTTTCCCCTTAAAAGGGAAGCAATGAAGTCAAAGACACACTCCCACTCCCAACAGTAATTTCTGTATCAAGTTTGATTGACAAAAAACCCTATACCTAATAGTGGCTACTAAGTCTTAAGATTTTCCCTTAAATCTCTCAGGGATGGAACTTTGGATTGTTATATTAGTATATGTACCTAACTGTAGCATATAGGAAGTGAGCTATGCTAATGAAACCCAGTTTGTCATATATTCTTCAATTATCATACCTAGTTTTAATTTCATGTACGATGCTAGCTAGAATCATACATGAATTTAAAACTAGGTATGTTAGTTGAACATAATAGATTAGCCCTTGTTAACATAGTTCACTTCCTGTATGGTACAGGTAGGTAAATATTCAAATACAACAGTCCAAAGTTTCTTCCCCCGAGAAATCTATGAGAAGACCTGGAGACTTGTTAGCCAACATTAGGCTGAGGGTTTTTAGTCGATACAACAATTGTTGTTGTTATTGTAGTGATACTACTGCTCCTATACTGTGATTGCCTAATGCACCCGTATTAGTTTTACATTTCTCAAATTAACCTGTGCCCAATTCCATCTTTTCATGACCCAATTATTTCATTCAGTTTCAGTATGATTTACAAAGGAGGAGTATGCCGACAGGAGACCTTTAGGTCTGTAACTAGGTCGGATGCAAAAAAATTCTAATAATAATAAATAAATAAATAAAGTTTTTAATAATATAGATAATAATAAAATATGTAAAGTTAAATAATAAACAAACGGGTAAATAGTAAATAATAATGAATTGACGGATAACTAATAATAAATGATAATCAAGCAAATAATAATAAACAGACAATAACAAAGAAATAAACAAATAATATAAAATGGCAGGCATTACAGCATCTTGCTTAGGTGTTTATCTAAATGAATCTTAAAGCTTCAAACTGAACTACACAGAAATAAGCATTGGTGAATTACAATTAATTCTTGAGTTATGTGAGGGTTATTTTTCTAAACAGGTCATATACCTCAAAATTGTATTTTAGATGTTCTCATAAGAAAGAATGGTAATGGGGCGGTGGATATTACATTCTTGAACTCCGGAAAAGTCTACCTGTTTGAGGGGTTTACTACTCTGATGATTATTCGTGCCTGGCTAGACTGAGTAAACAACGTAAACTCTCATTTTTTATTTACACTTTATACACTATTTGTATATGTTTTTCACATAGCAAGACCACTTAAAATGCATGAATTTAAAATAATACATATTTCAAATAAATATCTTATTATTTTGGCTCAGGTTTGATTAAAAATGTACAAGTAAAACTCGTGTAAATGTAGAGTTAACTGGAGTATTAACAAAATACAAAACTATGCACAGTGAGTGAATGGAAAACACTTTCCACAGAGGCAGTTCCATTATAAACTGTTATAAACCATTCTGTATGTGGTACCAGCTCTAGGTATTGGTTGATCTGCAAACAATTGACAACATTGGATATATTTAGACCTATCAAATGTAATATCAGTTTCATAGTTTCCTTTATTAGACTTATCAAATGTAATATCAGTTTCATAGTTTCCTTTATATGGTTTTAGTCTGTAATCATTACATTATTTTTTTTATTTTATTTTCAGGGCCCTTTTTGGCTATGAAGGCCAGAGCAATGTACTTAAGTTGGTTACAACTGGAGGTAAGTATCCCTGTCAAACATTTATACATGTACCGGTATGTGTGTGTGTGTGTAATTACCTAGTTGTATTTTATGGGAAGAGAGCTATGCTCATAGTGACCCACTTTTGTATCTTTCATCATCCAGTTTGATCTTAAATTCTTGTGTAGTTTTTGCAATCACTGTTTCCTCGTTCAGTTTGTTCCAGATAGCTACCAATCTGTGTGTAAAGCTACTCTTTTTCAGATCTCTGCTGTAACTATCCATTTTAAATTTATTTTCATGTCCTCTTGTTTTTCTTGTATCCCACTTTAGTAAATCATCTCTATCAAGGACTTCCATCCCCTTCATAATTCTGTATATGGTTAGTAGATCTCCTCTTTCTCTTCTTTGTTCCAGGGTTGGTAGTTCGAGTTTGGCCAATCTTTGTATGTCACTTTGGAGAGCGTTTGGTGTCATCTTTGTTGTTGCTCTTTGAATTCTTTCTAATTTCTTTGTTCTTTTTAGTACTGGGTGTCCATGGTGTCGCAGCATACTCCAATCTTGGTCTTATCAATGTAACTAATATTCTCTTTACCATTTCTTCTACCAGGTAGTCAAAGGCCTCTTTCATTGCTCTTAGGAAATTGAAAGTTTCTTGGACTATTCTGTCGATATGTTTGTCTGGTGCCATGTCATTGCTGATAGTTACTCCTAGATTCCTTTCTGAGTTTACTTTTTTAACTTCCTTTGTACCAATTTTATATTGTTTCTATATTCTATTTTTGCTTTTTCCAAATTCCATTATACTACATTTATTGATGTTGAAATTCACTTCACACTTTTGACTCCATTCCCAGACTTTGTTCAGGTCGTTTTGTAGTAATTTACAATCTTCCTCTGTACTTACTCTTTAGTAGTTTTGCATCAGCTGCAAAGAAGTTCATATAACATTCCACACCTTTATCCATGTCATTTATATATATGGCAAACATTATCGGAGCCAATACAGAACCTTGTGGGACTCCACTTATCATTTCTTCCCAGGTTGAGTTCTTGTCTCTAAGTACCACCCTCATTTTTCTCCTGTTCAAGAAATCTTTCATCCATTCCAATAACTTTCCTTGTACTCCACCTATTGTTTCAATTTTTCTTAGTAGCTTTTTATATGGTACTGTGTCAAATGCTTTTTGTAAATCAAAGAAGGCACAATCTACCCATCCATCCTTTTCTTGTATTATTTCTATTAGCCTCGAGTAGAAGCAAACAGAGTTTGTGGCACATGATCTTCCGTGTCTAAATCCAGATTGTTTTGGATTTAGTATATTATTCTCTTCCAAATGTTTAATCTATTTACTTTAGATAACTTTTTCGCATATTTTTGCTAATTTACTTTATATATATATATATATATATATATATATATATATATATATATTATATATATATATATATATATATATATATATATATATCTATATATATAAATCATTCAGTCAGCCATTTCAAGTCCACTACTGAACAAAAACCTCTCCCAAACAATTTTTATGACTCGTAGTCTGTGCCAACTGCTGCTATATCAATCCTGTAAAATTCTCCATTATCTCTCCATCATCTGTCTGGTCTCCCACTTCCATGTTTCCCATCATGCAACTTCCAATTAGTAACACATTTACTCCACTGACCACCATTCTTTTGGTCTAACTTCTGTGCCAATTTCTATCATCTCTCGTTTATCGCTCCAATGTCTTTCACTCAGTCTGCTTGCTTACTCAATTTAGCCTATTCCCGTCTTTCAGAGATATTCTCAGGATTGATCTCTCCATTCCCTTCTGTACACTCCATAACTTTGACTCAATTGCCTTCATCTGTACATTATAGGTGACATTGTACATGATTTTGAATTTCAGGCTTATTGGTAAAGACCCTTACATGATGTTTTTATATTTGTCAAACATTTTCCATCCAATTGTGATACATTTTTATTTCATTGTCATGATCAAAGTCAGTTCCAGTATTCGGCCCAAGTAATTATACTTTTCAACATCTTCAAGACTTTGTTTTATTTATTTATTTTTTATTGCATATCTGTTTAATCAGTCTGTGTTATTTAATTTTTATTGCATATATGTTTAATCAGTCTGTGTTATGCTGTATTATACTATATTAGATTTACCGTTTAATGGTGCTAAATTTAAACATCCTCACTGGCCAAGTGGATTAGGGCATTGTTACTTGCGACGGAGGTTGAGGAGACAGTGGTTCATACCCTGCTGAGAGTTAGTCATACCAAGGGCATGGTTCATTAAATTCCGTGCTACAGATTTCTCTGTAAGAGGGCACTGTCCTAGATTCCTGAGGGGGGAGTTTTGTGATGTTAAACCAAATCATCAGTCATTGTGTTTAAAGATTTGATTCATAATGACTTTTTGTAATGTACACGAACAGAGGATGGGCTGGAGGAGTTAGCGGATGACCTGAACAGTAGCAAGATTATGTACGCATTTGTTCGAGTCATCGACCCAAAGACCTCGAGAGCAAAGTTTGTGCTTATTAATTGGGTGAGTGTCCTTTGTGTTTTGGTTTATCTTTCTCTTGATTTTTTATTTTGAAACATCAACTAAGAAATCTGTCAATCTCTCTGTTGTGTGACTTAATCATCTTTCTGTTGTATCAAAACTTAACTATTTATCCTTTGATTGTATGTGTATATTTACTGCGTATTCCAAATAGCAAGGAGAAGGGGCACCAACAATATTGAAAGGGAGATGTGCCCGCCACCTGCCGGAAGTTCACAAGCTGCTTTCAGCAGCACACTTGACAGTGAATGCTCGTAATGAAGAAGAAGTAGAACCTGACACCATAATGGCTGCAGTGGGAAGATCATCAGCAACTACCTACAATTTCAAGGAGAGAGCTGAAATTGCTGATCATAATACACCTGTGGTATGCTTACAGTACATTTCATGGTGATGTAGCCTGTACATAAAGGTATTATTGGTCTATTACAGTGGAAAGATTCACATTTTAATTTTTTTATTTTTATTTATTTATGTTTCAATTAAGTCTGAGATATTTTTGCATAAGTAGGATTTCAGTTGCTAGAATTTGTAAACATGAATTCTTAGTTATAGTTGTTTTATTTAGATGATTCTGTTTTTCTATGTTTCCTTAAGGTACAGTTCATTTCACTATTTGGTACATTTCTTAAATTATTTTTTCTTTCCATACTTATTCTTTTGCAGAAAAGTTTAGTGAATCAATTTGTTTCTGGAGACCACATTGGTGCGATGGTAAAGTGAATTAGAATAGTGAGGAGTGTGACTTTGATGTTGTCAAGACTGGATTGGTTATTTGAACCATGCTAAACATTCCTCAAGTGATACTAATGAGAAATTACTAATTAGCATGTGATTATTTTTGTTTACTATTCTCTATGTTTTGTCAGTTCATAGACTTAGTATCAGTTTTGGTTATGATATCATCCAAATAGATATGTTTTACCCCAATACTTAATTCTATACCACATAAGTATTTATTCCTCATTTGTCGTCTGGGAAACCAATTGAACTTGATAGTGTTGTAGTAATGAGAACATATCAGTAGAAGTTAAAGCTCTAATTGACATTTGCTTAAGAAAATAGGTAATCATATATCATGGAGAAATAGAGATGTAGATAATTTTATGTTTAACAACAAATCAACACCAAAGAAATTGTTTTATATTTGTTGAACATTTACTGTCATTTAGTGGGGACTATTGAATGTGACTCAAACAAGAACAGATTTTATGTTTATTTTACAGCACAGTACTCTGTTGACTGAGGTGAATAAATGGACTGTAAGGTAGATTTGGTGACATGAATGAGAAACTTGCAGTTCATTCTTGTGCTGAACTGGTTTAGTTGCTTAGCTTATCGGGTTAAAGTGGAGTCTTCATATGTGGTGTCTCGTCCTGCATCAGCCATTGCTGTGAATGTTCTCATGTCTTGCATTACCTGGCTGTTCTGGTACCATACATCCAGTGCAATTCTTTATTTATTACTTAATATTTTATTTAACCCCTTAGTGTTGCAAATGTTGCATGGCACCACGTAATGATGCAAAAAAATGGTCACCAAAGTTTCAAGTAAGTTCTCTGTAAAAACGGGTGTAACCAGAATTTTAGGAAGAGGATTTCACACCTTGACTACGACTTTGGAAGTAGGTTGGGAATGATTTTGCCATGTAATGAAGTAGTAGGGGTGAACCAGCTTCAGCTGTTGGGCCCTGGAATGAAGGTCTTAGGTCTTGCTGCATTGTTTCTGACCTAAGCAGTAAGTAAGGGGAAGGTGATAATCCTTCATCTATAGGGAGATGAGATTGTGGGTATTGGGGGATAGTTAGCGGGTGGGATTTGGTTTGTTGTGTGAAGGATGGGAGTATACCTTGGCTAGGCTACCTCCTCTATAAGAGGGGGAGGGGGGTCTTTTTGTGTATATACATTTTCACATCAAATCAACTATATTATAATATTTCCATTTGACCAAGTAGTTTTCTTGGAAATCATGATAACTGAACTACACAACACAACATAGACATGCAAGAAATGTTGAAACATAGAATTTATTTTTGCTTCCAGGCTCCATGACAACACTTGTTGAGGTGTAAAAGTACATTGGTGATGTTTTTGGGGTATGTTAGTGTGAGGGGCATATAGTTGTATGAGGGAGTGATTGCATCCATAGCTGTATGGAGCAGAGACTTGGTATTTGAAAGAGGCAGAAAGGAAGAGGTTATCGGTAAATATATTTAAGATGAAGTGTTTAAGAAGCAGAGTATTACAAGGATAGATAGAATGAGAAATGTGGAGGTGAGGCAGTGAGAGAGGGTGGAAAGAGCTGTGGAATAATTTAGATCAAAGAGTGCTGTATTGGAAGAAAGACTAGCAAAAACGTGTGAAGAGGAGAAATGGACAGGATAAACTTGAAGGGAAGAGCAGGAACGAGGTGAATGGTTGGACCGAAAGAGGCAGTGGGGTTCAAGCGGAATGTCTGTCAAGCAAGGAAGAGGGAATACAAAAGGTAGGAGTGAATGAAAGTTTTAAATAGTTGAGAAAAAGTCGCTCAAAGGGATGTTCTTATCTTTTCTGTAAGTTTTTTCAAGTGTATTAGGGTGGCGGAGGATGGGAAAGGTTTGCTATATATGAAGTAGTGGTAAACCAAACCAGCATTAGCTGTCAAGCATTGCTGTGGAAACACTATACCTTACTGTATTGCGATAGACCAGAGTGGTGTTGCAGTGGACAGGGATGACTTTTTATTCACAAGGTGTGAAAGTTGGAAGGACAACGAGCGAGTTTCAATAGATGTAGGGTTCTTTACTCAGCCGTCCTCATATAAAGGGGGAAGGGGGAAAAGCCATATGGTATGTTTACCTTTATGTATGACCCAATTGTATTCAAGAAGTGGTTCACACTTTTAATCCACATACGGGCCACACTAGTCTCGTTCAACAATGTGGAACTCACTGTCGTGGATTGGGAAGTCCTACTCAGCACCTAGGGGTTAAATTGCCTAATTTTCTGCAAATATATGAATCCTGGACATTGGTGGCTGATTTGCGGATCATTTTATTCTTTTTATTGTCAGGATTTTTTTTTTAAGAAGCTCTTTGATATCATGTGCAACTTGAATCTTTAGAATTTGTACATCTAAATTCAAAAGGTAATTTAAGTGTATATATTACACTATACTTATGAGGTTCTGAGCATTTGCAAATACTGTTGTGCTCTAATAGGAACCTGGGTAATGATAGTATCATGCTGTAATTGTGTTAATGATTTGGTTCAATGTCATGAATTCCCCCCCTCAGAGAGGTTAAGACAGTACCTCCTTATGAAGGGTTTTATAAAGCAGAGAATTCAGTATGAAATACCCTTACTATGAGCTCGTTTTCTGCTGGCAGGGTTCATTCCACCTACACCCTGACCTCACACCCAAATAGCAACACACTAAGCTGCTCAGCCAGTGATAACCCCTAAAGTTAAACAAGCACAATTTTTAAGAGCAAAGAATTATACTGAATGCATTTTAAGATTTGATTATTTAACTTTCATTGTTGTGATGCTTGTATGATTGGCTCGTTAAGAATTGTGTATGATGAGGTAGTTATCTTCTCATGGTAGAGCACTGGGTCTTAGTGATGGTGTGGCATGTATAGATAAGAAGCTGGAGAAATGTTTGTGTTGAGGCTAGTCATGCCATAAGACTGAATTGGAGCCTCATTTTAAATGGAATGAGCTTTTATTTGCACTTGCATTCTCAGCCTGGCTTTTGCCTTGAACTTTGCCATGTTATACATATATGATATGGGCTTACATTGAATGTGTATGGCATTGACTGGACAATTTAAAGGTCATACTAATTCACATTTTTAATACAAAGGTAATCCATAGCTTCCCCCAAAGTAGAAGTGAACAAAGGTAATTAGGATATTTTGAATAGAAAAATAATACTTGGTGCAGTTCTTATTTGTTTTGTTTCATAGGCTATTCAGAACTAGTAGCTACAGGCACAGAAGTGTAGTGCCAGAACAAGGTTCACTTTTTTCCTCATTAGTGGGTATGTAGGGTCAGAAATTGTACAATGGTTTTTGCGGATATGATGTATCAGTGATACAGTGATCTGCATGTACTATGGCTAAACTAGTACTTTGTGGTTATTACAATCTACAATAGAAATAACAGCCAAACACAAAGACAACGTACCTCTGACAATTGCATACCAACAACACCCAGAGGATACACATCTCAACTGCAGTCACTCGATGAATTAACAAACCTTATACTGGGTATTGGTGGTTTAATCAGAAGCATACTGGTATCACCCTCAGTTACGAGTTCAAACTTCACACGCCTCTCAGATTCCCAGCAGTGATTGTTACTTGCCCCAAGAATTAAAGCACATAGGGCAAAGGTGATAGCTTTAGCTGCAGCTGTGCACCTCCTGGCATAGGCTTCTCACTTTCTCTTGTACTGGGCAGAGACCCAAGTGCACACGACCATCCGAACACACTGGTACACACGCACATACCCAGATCACAAAACTAACACTTCACATTATGATGCCAAATTCTGTTTTTAACCAAAATCCCCCAGAAATCAGCCTAGCAAATATTACACCCAGGACAGGCAAGAATTGCAATTACATGCCTACGTTTAGGTCACCACCCTGCTTTGAAATAGCTCCAATACAGATGCAGTCACCACACAAAGCACAGAGCACATTATGTATATATATATATATATATATATATATATATGTATACATATATATATATATATATATATATATATATATATATATATATATTGATTTAAACTGTGACAAATGTAACTGAAGGTGGAGGAAGTATACAAGGAATAATGGAAGAATTTTACTGCCTTAACATTTCGACCCTTAGGGTCTTGATCACAAAGCTTAACAATAAAGTACAACATGGACATTTTATACACAGGCCTGTCATCTCACAGGGTGCCTAGGAAAGGTCATCATGCTTGGAACATGTTGTACTTTATTGTTAAGCTTTGTGATCAAGACTCTAATGATCGAAACGTTAAGGCAGTAAAATTCTTCCATTATTCCTCGTATACTTCCTCCGCCTTCAGAGAGAGAGAGATATATATATATATATATATATATATATATATATATATATATATATATATATATATATATATATATATATATATATGTATGTATGTATGTATGTATGTATGTATGTATATATATATGTATGTATGTGTGTGTGTATTCATGTATGCATGTATGTATATATATATATATATATATATATATGTGTGTGTGTATATATATATATATATATATATATATATATATATAGATATATAGATTACACTTTTCCACACTTTCTCTCATCAGACAGCAAAACAAAATTTTCATTGAGTGACTTGCAGGCCTGACTGATGCCATAGCCTGCTTCTATGGGGCTGATAGATCTTCTGTAAGCCCGGGCAACAGGTTGATTTGTTACAGTTTTAAGAATTTAAGAAAAAAAATTATACTCAATTTTTAAAGTTGAGCAATGATACAAGTACACAGTACTGCTGCTGTTGATTTGCATTTCATGCCAAAGTTAAGACAATGTACTGTAATAGTTAATTCCCCCTTATTAGAAATGGTATCATCACATTTTAGACAACCCATACTGTATACTTACTGGAAAACTAAATCATAGCTCACTTATGTGGTAAAGACAAAACTCTGCATTCCTACTCAAAGAACAGAGCTCATATTTAGAGGACTTATGTAATATCCATCACTTATCTGCTTATTACACTTTCTTTTCATTATAAGTTTTTCAACATCTATCTTGATTTTATCGTTTATGTTACCTGGGTCCACTACAGACCAGAATCACACAATACTTTTTTTTTTATGCATATTACTTTCTACTTCTACTATCCGTCCTTTTTACTGCTCTCTATATATTTCCTATACCACATGTAAGACTCCACCTTCTCTGTGAACTATTTTCCCCCAAAGACATATGTTCTGGCTATCAGAAACAAAGTACAAATTACCTTGATCCTGAAATTTCTATCAGGTATCGATTGCAGTAATTGCACACAGATGTAGGAAAAGTATGCTACGTAAAGGAGTATTTAGTAGAAATATTGTAGAGATATACAGGCTTCCCCCATTTATGAATGATCAAAAAATAAAAAAATAACAAAAATAACAACTTTCCCCTCCAGTCAGCCATGACCTTCAAAGCAAGGCAGCTAGGCATGGAAGAGGAAAAGTTTTTAGTTCCTGTTACGCATGTTCCCCTTCACTCCTCCCTTGTTGTTTAAACATGTGAAGATTGCACCTTATTGTTTCCCCAACATTACTCAGTTCATTCCTGGTGCACCACTCCCTAGTCCATATATTCTTCCCCAACTGTCTTTTTCTTCTCAAATTATATAATATATACTTTTTACTCTGAAATGACTCCTGCATTCATAAATTTGGGACAAAGATGCAGGTGATTTTCTTTAGTTTTGAAAACTCGTAATTGAAAATTTCATAGATTGGAGTGAGCCTGTATTTTCCCCCTACAAGTACTCACAAATCACAAGACTGACTATTGAAGCTACAAATAAAGAGATTGAAATGTATTGCCAGACTGCTGTGTACCAACGAAGATTATTAATTTGGTGGTGTCTGTAGTTCACAGTATTAGCTTACGTAAGAATATTGACATAGTGTGTGACTTAGTTGCCTCTAGTGATAGGCAGAGACTCGTGAATTATTCATGCAGCTCTGCATTAAGGTTCATAGATTAGGTGTTTTTGCACTTAAAGGGTGGTAATAGAAAGGAGGGGTAGAACAGCATATGGTAATATTTAATGATTTGGGTGTAAGGATAGAAAAAATTGATATAATTATGATTGGTATGCCCAGAAGCCTCACTTCACATTCTGTCTTTTCATTGTCTTCAAGTTTACTGTATTGGTCTACATTTCTTTACTAAGTTAACATATTGTGGTGTCTTAAATAGCAGCCATGATGGTTCTAATGGCTACTACCTGATTGCTAATCCTACTCCTAATTTCTTGTTCCTATAGTAATTTGCACTTCCTTTAAACTTACATTGCATTCAGAGTCCAGTGGCAATGTGGTTTATGTGTTTGTGTAGCATCCATGAGCAAAGAGCAGATTCAAACCATGGACAAGACAGATTATCTTTTCCAACAGGGGTACTCTGGGGAATATAAGGGACATTTCATGTTGATATGACTGAATACTGCCATGCTATAAAATCTAACTTGTCCTCTTTGGATCTGCCTTTGGTGAATGTGCAGAAATGAGCTAGTCATTGTATATAGATAACTTTTTGTCTTGTAGCTGAGAGAAGAATGGGATGGTTCTCAAGTTTTAAGTGTGAAGCCTTACAGACTCTGAATGCAGTGGTTTATGTTTTAGCCTGGCTCTAGAGACTGTGGCGTAGAGAGTGGTGGAGGCTCCCCTTCTTATCCCACTAAAAAGCAAAAACCTAATCTTAAACTCCAACTGGTAAGTCTGCTGCTATGTTGTTTGTTCCAATGTATTCTCCTTGACATCAGTCCCTTATTATTCATGCTTTTCAATTATTTCTAATGGAGCTACTTGCATTAACATTTGTACTTCTTAATTCTAATATGAGAAAAAAAAAACTGCCTCAGGAACTCTCACATGCAGAGCAACACACTTTACTTTCTATTGTCAGGAACTTGTATTGAATGATTAATTTTTTTTTTATGTATGCTTGGGTATTTTGGGCTGTTCTGCTACTGTGGCTCAAGCTTAGCATATACAAAGTACATTGTTTTCAGGAATTGTTGGATAATATATGCCAGAACTTTGCTAATCCTTCTGCTCATGTGGCTTCTATGCAAAATAGATGACTGGTGCTTTGGGAATGAAAGATTTGAGTGCTGTTTGGCTGAAGTGACAACCTAACACAAACTTTGTTTGGTGTCTAAGGGTGTTGATAGTAGTGACTACTCAGTAAACAACCACCTCAATACAGTGTTCTCAAGCAGTGCACCAAATAACGTAAGTGTAGAATATAGTTTCAACAAGTCTCTCACCTGTACACTTGCACAGTGAAGATGTCCTTTTATATTAGGGGACCAACTACAAGAGAACCAACCCTCTGAAGGAAATTGATTCAAATTCGAGAAACAAATTTTGGCAAGAGCAGGAGGCGGAGGAGCGAGCAAGACAAGCGGAGGAACAGCAGCGGAAGCAAGTAGAAGCTAAAAAGTTGGAAGAAGAACGCAAAAAACGGGAGGTATGTGTGTACAGTCATTAATACGAGTTTTGTTTTTGCTTGTTCTAATGATGCCCAGTTACTGTTTATTAATGCCCACAGATAATATGTGAAATGTAGGAAAAGTATACTATGCCTCACAGTAACCAAATGTTAAAGGTGATGGTGATTAAAAAAAAATAGAGATGGCTGCATACGTACACAACAGTTATTTTGTGACTTACAATACGTGAGTGCTCAAAAGACAGTACAGTAAACATCTTCCTGCAATTTATATTTAAGACCTATCAACACCCTCACCTTTATCTGGAGGTGCAGCCTTGAGGGGTTGGCACTCCATCAGGTCCCAAGTTGTCTTTCAACTTCAATTGGTCTCCAGACTTTGTCACTTAAGGACAGCAGACATCTGGCAATTTATCCTCCTTCTCTTCATTTTCCTACCCCTCTCTGTCTCTCATTTTCTTGTCCTCTCACTCTTCCTCGGCATCCATATTAGGCTACATGATGTCAAAAGGGTTAATATTGGTTATGAAAGTCCAGTGTGCAATTCTCTATCAATTATACATTAGTAGAAGGACCATGAGGTCTTGGCATGTTAACTTTTGGTAGTTAGATTACATAGATAGCAGTGCCGAATTCTTTTGACTGGTTTACTAACTGTGGTTAACGAATGGAATAGACTTAGTAACCATGTAATGAGCACTGAAACAATTGGATTTTTAAGAGAAGGTTAGATAACTTTATGGATAGGAATGGCAGGTGGTAAGGGACATGGAACTGCCTAGTGTAGGCCTTATGGTCTCTTGCAATCTCCCCCATTCTTATGTTCCTCCCCTTCCCTTTCTCCCACTAATTTCTACTCCCCCTTCCCTCCTCCTCCTCCTCCCCTCCTCTTCCTCCTCCCCTCCTCTTTCTCCTCCCCTCCGCTTCCTCCTCCCCTCCTCTTCCTTCTCCCCTTCTCTTCCTCCTCCCCTCCTCTTCCTCCTCCCCTTCTCTTCCTCCTCCCCTCCTCTTCCTCCTCCCCTCCTCTTCCTCCTCCCCTTCTCTTCCTCTTCCTCTCTTCTTCTTCCTCTCCTCTTCCTCCTCCCCTCCTCTTCCACCCCTCCTCATCCTCCTCCCCCTCCTTTTCCTCCTTTTTCTCTTCCTCCTCACCCTCCTCTTGGTATTATATGGTGGCATAGAGAAAGACCCACACTAATGCAGCACAGACAGCAGTCAGTTTATTTATTTTTCTCAGATAGATCAGTGGGAAGGCCCGGACATTTACTGGGTACCATGGGGTTGAACATGTCCTGTCAGCAAAACTGAAGGCAACTTCCAGTGATAATAGATGTGGCCTCAAGTATCACAGAATGGAAACCTTCAGCTCCACACTGGCTGGCAACAGTCCTCAATCTCCCCTCTAAAAGTCTGGGAAGAAATATTGGACTGTTGTCTACATTGTAACAGTGTGGACCTGTTTCTGTGTCACCAGGTTAGAACAAGAGGGCAGTAGTCACTGGATGTTAGCTCCTCTTGCGAGTAAAAGTGAAGAAGGAGGAAAATTGTTGTCTCGAGTTCCGCTGACTGGAAACACTTGGTCCTTGGGTTCTTCCATAGAGCTTTCTGGGTAGAAACTTGATTGTTGTTTGTGTTGTATTAGTGTGGAGTAGGTGAGTGAATACCCTTCAGTGATGCACTACCTGATGGAGGTGAGGGTGTCGATGGGTTTTGAAGATTGGCTGTAGGGAGATGGTTCTTGCTGAAATTGGTCTCACTGTGCCATCACTTACAGGTACTTGTCATTGGCCCCCGGTAAAGATTATTATTATTATGGGTAGGAATGTGCACATAATTTTTGACTTGGCTACCTCCCTCATAAGGGGGAAAAAGCTCTTGGTATATAGGCTATCATTAATATGATTTCTTGTAAAACTTTTGCTATATGTTGTATTTTGGTTTCATACATTTCTGGGATATTTCCTCGAGACTAAATAATTTGGTTTTCTACACTGCTTTAGATTGCTGATGCAAAACAGAGAGATGCTTTAAATAAAGAGCGAAATGCTAAAATTAATGCAAGCAGACATGCTGAGGAGCAAGCGGAGAAAAACTTGAAAACCGATCCTAGTAAAGTCTGGGAGCAGCAGCTTTTGGATGACCAGCGAGAGGAGATGGAGAGATCACGAAGAGCTGAAGATATGAGGAGTCAAAGGAAAAAGGTTTGGCTTTTTGCTTTTTGCTTTGGGCTTTAAACTTGCTTCTGGCTTTGTCATTGCACAGACTTAATATGTGAGACTAGAGACCAGTGTTGCCACTGTGATCTTTGCCAGTTCCCACAGATGAGTGAGATTTTTGTAGTGGTATGTCATTCTATTTGGTGAAAATGCTCATCAGTGAGAGAATGGATGGTATTAAGAAAACTCCAATTCTCTTGGGACTTGTTTATTTGTAAAATAATGGGAGTATAGGTGAATTAAGCTGATGTCTTCTTGGCAAAACGTAATTCTTCATGCAAGAAGAACATGATAAATATGTAGGAGCACCGCAAATGGTTTGGTTTGCGTAATACTATTTTAACCATACAGAATATTACTACTAACATAGACATTTACATATTGATATGTGCAACATAAAAGTGTTAACAAAGATATATTTCCGTAATGTATGGCCCAGCATGGTGACAATTATTAATACAGAAATTAATTATGGTACACACATTTCTGTAGAAAAGAATTTAATTTTACCACAAAATTTCCACAAGGAAATCTGGATTTCCATATATTTTCCCCCAAAAAGAAGGAATTATTATATGCACAGATAAGTTCATTGCAGCATATGATTTCCTCACAAAACTTTCCATGTGAGCAAATTTCTCCCACAAATTTGCGGAAAATTCCCACAAAATGGCATCAGTGCAAGAGACTCCCTATTTTCGTATTTTTCCCCCACTTAGAGTCAAGGCAGACATTTAACGTGACCACTCCCTTTATTAGGGAAACAAGGTTTTTTTATATGTACCTTAGGATGGGGTAATCGGGCCATCACTGAGATAAATGGGCCATATAAAAGTTATTCATGTATTAAAAATTTTGTTACAACTGGTAAAAAAAATTCTGGTAAAATGGAGGTAGGTATTTATTCAGGGCAAAAGTGAAATATTTTAAAACCAATTTCAATTAAAAAAGTGAATAATTTTTATAAGGCCCATTTACCTCCAGTGATGGCCAATTACCCGATCCTATGGCATGTATATATCAAACAGTTCTTTTGTTTGCATGCTTCTTGTCACATGATTATTCATTTTGTTACATGATTAAAATTATCACTTTTTTCCAAAACTCGTTTGAAAAGTCTTAAAAGTAGAATTTGGCAATGAATAAAAAGAGAAGGTTTTGTGAAGGAGTCACTGTACTTATAGTGCTATAAGGAGCAGAGATGGATTATAAGGAAGACAGAGAAGATATTGTTCAGTCAATCTCTTGCTTCACCATGGCTGTTAACAATCATCATGCCCTCCCACAGATCTCCAAGGAAAAAAAATTTGGATTATTGTTTGTGTTGTATTAGCATTAGACTGGTTCTGTGTCACCAACTGAAAATGGTAAATGAAGGAAAGCAGTCACTGGTTAACAGCTCTTCATATATGAAAAAGTACAAAAATTCAATTTCTCCAAAACTTCTTTCCTATCAACATTGTTCTTATTACCAAGGATAAACATAATCGTAAACACTTGTACCTCCTAACCTATTCTCATTATTACTCGCATTATTTAAGATGACAATTCCGTTCAGCATCGTGTGTCTTGTCACGAACAGAGACGCACCTGCCTTCCCTCACCCTTTCTCTGCTCGAGGCACCCTATGTAGCACACTCCTAAAGTCAAACTAGCCTTTCCTATTCAGTTGAATGTCACTCATTACTCATGAACATATCCATTCTCTTCTTTATAGGTCATTTGTTCAATATCAATGCATTTTCAAAGACTTGTTTACTTGGGTTCTGATTGAAATCGTCCTCCCAGATCTTCTTTTACCCGGAGTCTTTGCAGGAAGAAACAGAGAGAGGGAGTCCTAGTCCCCTTACTTCATACAACACAGAAATGTGGTGGTGGTATTCTTAATAAGATAAAAAAGAAGAAAATAAAAAGGTTAAGACTTACAAGTGGCTAAGGATAGATTCAAGGGAGGCAGCAGAAAGGAAGGACAAAGGGAAAAGAAAGTACAGTAGCTCAGCGTAGTTCTGAGTGGAGATTTGTCTCAGACATGTGAATTCCATGTGGCTCTATTGCTTAGAGTTTCACCCTCAGTAATCTCACCTAAAGTATTGAAAGGCTTCTCTGTATACAGCCTGTACTCCAGTGTAGGGGTTAATGAAAGGTAAAGTCATAGGTGATTCTCTTGACTGAACACCTTAAAAATAACACTTTTTATATTATTTTGATATGGCTAGGCTAGCCTCTGTGTAAGGGGGATAAAGCCTATGTTATATGTATGTATATTTGATACATTAGGCATTTTTTCATATATATGTTGTCCTTTTTTTGTGTTGTAGGAGGCAGAAGCGCTTATCGGACACGCAACCCACAGTGCCAGGGCCTTGTTTGAATCGGGAGCCACACACTCCGGTCAGCCATCTGTAGAAAAAACCCGTCCTCCCCCTAGAAAGTTGAAGGAATTTAATCCCATTAATTTCAATGGGTAAGTCATGGGTTGTATGAGTTTGTATGAATTGTATTTGTAATAGAAGGAAAACTGAATGAGATTGTGGAAATTAAGTTTGATCAATGGTTTAATGAAGTTTTGTATATCAGAATCATTGTTCCATACTATAGATGACTTGTTTATTTTTCGTATAAAAAAAGACAAGTATTACAAGTATGGTGGTGGTTACAGGCATGTTTAGAGTTAGAAATATCAGTTAAGCAGAGAGCTGTGGTACAGATAGGATAAACCAAAGAGTGTTGGGATGACATGGGTATACAGAAAGAATGGTTGAGGAAGAATGAACAGAAAGAATGTGGGAAGCAGAAATGGATGGAGGGAACTTGGGTAGAAGACCATGAATGAGGTTGATGGATGGGATGAAGGGGGCATTGGATGGGAGAGGAATGTCTGTTAAGCAAGGAAGGGAGAGGGCAAAAGATAAATGTGAATGGCGGGTGATTGTAAAAGGATTTCTTCTTGTCTGCTCCATATATTTCTTGAGTGGATGGATGGGGTGAAGGGGGCTTTGGGGAAGATGGGAGTGTCTGTTGAGGAAGGACGGGAGAGGACAGAAGACAGGGGTGAATGGAGAATGGTTGTATATGGATGATGTTGTGATGCATGAGGTGGAATGGGCGGGGGGATGAGGGGTGAGGTAGTATGTGTGAGCAAAATTTGACGCAGCCCGAAGGGATTTCTCCCCGTCTTCTCCTTTTATGCATGGGGGGACGGAGAGGGGGGGGGGTCGCCGATTTAATGAAGCGGCCATGCTGTGGATGTGCTGTGTCTTATGACACTGCTTCTGACGGGCAGTGGACAAGGTGCAGGGATGACCCGTCATCCAGGAGGTGCTAAGATAAGAGGGAGGGTGGAGGGATGTGGAGTGTATTCAGGGATGGAATGGGTGGGAATGATTTTATGCCTTTTCCTTTTTGGCTACCTCCCTTGTAAGGGGGAAAAAGCCTTGGTATATGTTTTTTTTTTTTTTTTTTTTTTTTTTTTTTTTTTTTTTATCTTTCTTTCTTTCTTTCTGTGTAATGAAGTAGTTGGAGTAAATCAACTTCAGCTGTTGTGCCCTGCTTTGGAGGTGCTTTGTCTTACTGCCTTTGACCAGAGCAGCAGTGTTGTAAGAGATAGGATGAGCCTTCATTCATAAGGAGCTAAGATAGGAGGGACAATGAATAAATTTCGGGTTGGGTTTGGGGATGGTTGTGGGCTGTGTGTGTGTGTGATGTGACTTGGCCATCCCTTTACAAGGGGTAAGGGCATTTTGGTACATGGATATGTGTGGATGAAGAAGGGATGTGGTGTCGCCAGGTAATGAAGAGATGGGGTAAACCAATATGTAGTGTCAAACTCTGCCGTATTGCCTCTGACGCTAAACTAGCGTTTCTCAACCTTTTTACCCTTGCGGAACCTTTAAGATAAATTGCGTGTCTCAAAGAACCCCAAGCGCAGCAAAAAAACACGTATACCATATCTTTCTCATTTTATTTTCATTGTAATAATAGGTTAGATAGGATGATGTCTGTATTACATTATTACAATAACCAAGAATATGTCGTGCATTTATAATTACATATGAAATTAAATTAAAAATCAAAAGTGCATTAGCTTACCTCACTTGTTCTTGCGGAACCCTTAGGGACCTTTTGCGGAACCTTAGGGTTCCAGGGAACCCTGGTTGAGAAACGCTGCCCTAAACAGATCTGGTCGAGAAACACTGCCCTAAACAGATCTTTCATTCCTGGGGAAACTAAGATGGGAAGGACAATGCACGAGTTTTTTGAATTGGTTAGGGTTGAGTGTAGAGTGGCTTTGAATCAGCCATCTCTCTTGTAAGGGAGAAATGGGCTTTTAGTATATGTATATATATACATCTGTAAAACTACTAAAAGTAAATTAAACCTCCTTAGCATTTATCCATTTGTTTAACTTTTCTTGTTGTAACAAACTAGTATAGTAATGTATTATCTGTTTGTTTATTTATAGTGTACCTGTTCATTTTTGCAGAATTATATGAGATACATTTTTTATATTAGTTGAAGTGTAAAAGTGATAACATTATTCATTTTTGTGATTGAATCCTTCAGCGAAGAGAAGGGGACTAAAGCCAACAGCAGTGTACCTACTAAAGGTGTTGGTGCACGTTGGCCGCCAGTTGGAGATGAATTGGCAGCTCCTCACCCATCAACACCACCAGCAAGAGGTATTTGTTTTAATTGTTTAATTTTATTTGCATTATTTTTATGTATTGACACGGCCCGAAGGGATTTTTCCCCATCTCCTCCTTTTCTTCATGAGGGGACAGAGAGGGGGGTAGCCGAATTTATGAAGCGGCCTTGCTGTGGATGTGCTGTGTCTTGTGACACTGCTTCTGACCCAGGGCAGTGGACAGGATGCAGGGATGACCTGTCATCCAGGAGGTGCCAAGATAGGAGGGTGGAGGGGAGTGGAATATATGGGAAATGAAATGGGTGGGAGTGATTTCTATGCCTTTTTCTTTTTGGCTACCCCCCATGTAAGGGGGAAAAAGCCTTTGGTATATGTATGTATTGTTGTATCTCTATATACTCATTAATTCAAAGTTAGGCATGATAATTGAAGAGGAAGAGATAGAACCCACAAGCATTGCTCCTTTCCTGTACTCTACAATTGTGTAAATACACATAGCAAAATGCTAAATGCACAACTATCACAAAATATAGGGAAGGAAACCACCAAGAGAGAACAGCATCAGGCAGTGGCGCAAGGCTTTTAAAGAGACTGAAATTTTTTTGAAACAAAAGCTCAGATTGATCAAGTCCAAGTTCAGATATTATTGAAGAAGTTCATGAATTCAGTGAAGCTTAAGAAAATCAATGTAACAGACATCTTGAGACCTCAGACTACTAACAACTGCTGTACACAGGATGTTATATAAAAGACTGAAAATTTGTGCTTATAAATTGTAGGTGCTGCAAGAACTCAAACCCGTTGATAGACCTAAACCAACCTGTGCTAAAGATATGCTGTCACATAGGATGACAAAGATTATCTGGAAAAAAAATCCATATACCAAGAACTTTTTCCCTCTTATAAGGGAGGTAGCCAAATCAAAGTCATGTACCCACTCCCACCCATCCCACCCCTCTTATCTTAGCTCCTCATGGATGATGGGTCATCCCTGTATCCTGCCCACTGCCCTGGTTCAGAAACAATGCAGCAAGACACAGTATATCCATAGCAAAGCTGCTTCATTTAATCACTTAATTATTATTATTTCATTTATATATATATATATACTGTATATATATATATATATATATATATATATATATATATATATATATATATATATTATATATATATATATTTTATTACTATTATTATTTTTTTCTTCTTCTTCTTCATCTTCAAATAATAATTGTGTTTACTGACAATCTCCTTCCATGTATCTGAGAAAGTCAGATGATTCACATACTTGTTCAACAGTATACACTTGGCTGTCTGCTTTTCTTTTTCAAAACACACCCAGTTTCTTTTAGGACCTTGTACCTCTTTGATGAAGTTCTGTCATAATGATCTTCCATATTGTGCATGACAGTTGTGCTCAACTTATGGAAAGGATCTGGCCTAGATTGGCCATTACATGTTGCTTTTTACTTGTGAAGTTGTCATTTCACTAACTAAACTATCAAATTTACAAACCAACAAAGTTTTACCACTTTTTTCATCAAACACAAACAGTACCATTATGTCTTCTGTGATTGCTGAAATAATTTAAATGAGTATAGGTCAGATGATTATGGAACACCCTGTACTTTAATTTCTCCAATTCCTCCAGGCTCTTTTCCTTCTGACTTGCATTCATCATGCCATCATCATCATTCCTTGTACATATCATCACCTTATTTTTGACTACATTTACTAGTTTTCTCTTCTCTCATATTGAAACTTTCACCACCTAATTGAACCTACCCTCTGACACAGCCACAAGTGCATTGTCATCCACAAACATTATCTGGCTCACCTCCTATTTACCTCCCCTTTCACCAATTCCAGATCCTTGTGTGTGTGTGTGTGTATATGTGTATGTATGTATGTGTGTATATATATACTTGTGTGTATGTATATATCATACTAACATGTAACAAAAATTAATAAAAAAAAAAAAAAAAAATCCTTAAAGGGAGAGCAACTCCCCATAAGCTTTGCTTCTCGCTCTCCCTTTTCAACAACTAATTTTGTAGAAATTTTGTATATATGTATGTATAAATTGTATTTTATATTGTTGAATAAACCTTAACTATCTATCTATCTATCTTGTCAAGAACTCTCAAGTTGACCTCCCACACCAACCCATCCATGTTGAACAGTCATGATGACATCACACAACTGTGGTGAATCTTTACCTTCACCACAAACTCTCTCCAATCTTGACCCTCACACAAGCTCTGCCACTTATCCAGGCTACTTAGAATACATCATTTTCAGGAAAATTGCATGTATATTAAAACAATAAAAGAATTGATAAGTTGATCAATTTGACTTACAGGTGGTGCCTCGGTTATTGATTACAAAGTGAACGAAAACTTTGGAACGCCACCTGTTGAAAGCAACCTGCCACAGTCTTCACCACCAGCTCCGCCTTCCAAACAGCCTCCAACACAGCCGTTAGACTCAATACATCACCAGGTAGTTAGTGTAAAGGACATGGATTGTGTGTTAGCAAAAGTTAAACATGATATAGATTTGTGCAGGTATGCAGCACATATGCATAAACACATGATAGAGAAAAAGAGACAGGACCTAATGAGTACAACTCTAGTTCTGCATATTACATTGAGGTAAATTCACAGAATTAGGCATGTTACTTACAGCACTGAAGGGGTATAGTAGTTCAAGCAAGTAAAATTTTAGGATTTGGACTTGTTTATTTTTTACAATTCTCAACTAATTCCAACATTTGCTGTATGGAAATTAAATTCACTAACAAGTAGCAAGCTATCTTTCATGTGATAGCATTTATGATAGTTCTTTTTTATGGAAGTTTGGTAATAATTTGACCATATGCAAAGGGGTAATATTGGTGACATTGAGTAGATGCATACTGTTATTATACTAAAACAGATATTAAAAAAGGATTTTTTGTCATAGACTAGAAATAGATTTTTAATCCTTTCGGCATGATGACATACTTCTTTGATCTTGATTCGTACTCATGCCAGATGATTTTGCTCCACTGAGGATGTAATATAGTTTAACATCACAAGCTCATCAGCAGAATAGAATCTTCATTAATTCAGAATATATATATGTAAAGTATATCACCTCACTGAAAGGGTTGAAAAATTAGCATGCCATTTTGATTCCACTGCATTTGTTATATTATTTCAATAGCTTGATATGCTTGTAAATTCCGTTAACCTTTTAGATATAGTATTTTTTGTTTGTTTTATTTTCCAACATGATTTTGGTTTTTCATATTTTTTCCTGTTGTGATTTTAAGTTTGTGTGTTGCATGTGCCACTCTTAGTCAAAGGTGGAAACAGGTTATATTCGTAACCTGATGAAGGAAGGCCTTCCAAAGCGGAACTCGGAAGACGAGACGGAAGAGCAAGACTGGGAAGAAACGACACCCTCTACTCCTGCACATGTTCCCTCTCCCAAGTTATCACCAGATCCTGATCCTGTGCCCACACCCGCAATTCCTCCTGGTATCACCACTGCTCCTGATGTCCTGTCTGATGACCCAGAAGTCATACCTGCCCTCCCAGTCAACCCTCCTCCGCTAGTGACTGTACGTTGGAGTGACTTATTTTTGGTTCTGCCCTGCCTTGCTTGTGCATTATGTCATGCTTATGGCTTTATTTATGTTTTCTTTGTTTTACTTTTGAAAGGATTACCATTTGATGTTTTTGGTCAATGTGTGTGGGTAGAATTGTCGAAAGTGTTTGTTTGACTTCATGCATTTTATATCTTGCTTAATGCTTGTGCTTCACCACCTAAGCTTGATAGCAAATTATTGGGAGGACAGTATTACTGCAAACCATTTTGCACATGTTAAGGGCAGATCACGGTATTGGGAGGTTTATGTGAAGACATGAGATCATTGTTAGAACTGTAGAACCAAAGATATTAACGTAGAATTAAGTATTCAAGAATTTATCTTTGCACCTACAAAAGAATTAAAATGCTTTTGCACCACTTAATAGACTAGAGTATTTTTTGTGCTTATGCTTTAGTTTGCTATCTTCTCTACATTCTTTTCATTTTATTAAATCAAGAGTCAACTTGATAGCAAACTATAAGAGTATCAGAACTCGAGCCAGAGCAGGCAGTCAGTTTCTCTCTCTCACTCACTCTATCTTTCATTTTTATTCTCTGTCTCTCATTTATCTTTCATTTTTTCTCAGTATCTTGTTATCTCTTATCATTCTTTCTCTCCCATTGTCTGTCTCTTTCTCATTCTATCTCTCTCTCACACACACACACAGATCAGAACAAGGTCTGGGAATGGAGTCAAAAGCTGGAAGTGGACTTTAACATTAAGAAATGTAGTATAATGGAATTTGGAAAAAGTAAAAAAATGAATAACAGGACAACATAAAATGGATGCAAAGGAAGTAAAGAAAGTTAGTTCCGAAAAGGACCTAGGAGTAATCATCACCAAAGACATGTCCCCAGACAAGCAGATAAGCATAATAGTCCAAGAAACCTACAATTTGTTAAGATCAATAAAGGTGGCTTTTAATTACTTAGATGAAGAAATGGTAAAGACATTACTAGTCACACTGATAAGACCAAGACTGGAGTATGCAGCGACACTATGGACACTCAGTACAAAAAAGAATACAAGGAAAATAGAGAGAATCCAAAGAGCGACAAAAATGGCCCCAACACTTTCAAAATTGACATACAAACAAAGATTGTTTAAACTGGAACTACTAACCCTGGAACAAAGAAGAAATAGAGGTGATCTATTGGTCATTTACAGAATCATGAAAGACATGGAAGTCCTTGACTAAGAAGACTTATCAAAGTGGGATAAAAGAAAAACAAGGGGACATGAAAAGAAATCAAAAGGAGATTTATAGAAGAGATCTGAAAAAATAAAAGTTTTTCACACAGAGTGGTGAATGTCTGGAACAAATTAGATGAAACAATAGTGTGTGCAAACACCATACAAGAATTTAAGGACAAACTAGATGTTGCGAGATACAAAGATGGGTCACTAAGAGCATAGCTCCCCTTCCCATATAATGTGATGGTTTGGTTTAACGTCACAAACTCCCCCCTACCAGAAGGCTAGGACGGTGGCCCTCACAGAGGGCTTTGTAGCGTGGAATTTAATGAACCACGCCCTTTTTTCAACTTTGCCGATGGCAGGATTCGAACCGCCATCCCCTCGACCTTTGCCAACAGGCAATGACCCCCTAACCCGCCCAGCCAGCGAGCTTCCTCCCATATAATACAACTAAACTAGGTAAACACACACTTGGGGATAAATTTACATAACCCCACTTCATCATTATGATGTCTCCAAGAATAGAAGGGCTTGTAATTGACAACAAAATACAGTACAATATTCTATCTGTCTCCTATTTCTTTTTCCCATTTTCTGTTTTCTTCCTCATCTCCACCCACATTTGTTTTCTCTTTTCATACTAGTCTCTTTATTTTTCTCTCCTTCAACCCTGCCCTGTCTTTCTCAAGATGGAGTCTCTCTTACAGAATGGCTATTCAAATGGCCTTAGTAATCCTGAGCCAACTACAGGGGCTAATATTTATCAGCCCACTATAATCTCTTCCTCCACTACCCACGCCATGGAGAAGGATCCCCTTTCTACCTCCACAACTACCACCACCACCACTCACATTGTGGAGAAGGAGGCTCTCTCTTCCAACCCCCCCCACAACACAGAGAAGGAGACCCTCTATGAGCCAACCATTGTGTCAAGCAATGCTAACTCTGCTACGACTCCTCCTGGTGCGATGACTTTTGAAGTAGATGTAAGTGAAATATTTATGTCCTGCTCTTGGGAAATGTACATTTACAGGTATTCGTAAGTTACGTATGAAATGGGTGGGAGTGGTTTCTATGCATTTTTCTTTTTGGCTACCCCCACCCCCGTGTAGGGGGAAAAAAGGCTTCGGTATATGTATGTATGTACGTATGATTTTCACCGAGGTGTCTTTGTGTAAAATTAGAACGTACAAGGGGTTTGCTCCAAATTTTAGGTTGAAGTGTAATTGCTGAAATCTTAGTGATATTTACATTTTTTTTTTACCCCAGGTAGATCAGTAATTTTGTACATATGAATTTTATAGAAATTTTTATTTCAATTACTGGTAGAGATTTCTGCTTGGATGTGCATGTTTCCATAAAGGTACGGGATATTTTTGCAATTGCTCATTTATCTTTTTAAAGGATTGAAAGGATCTTTAGATTGCTTACTTAAAACAGACTCCTGTCTTCAAGGTTGATCAAATTGTTTGCTTGGAAAGCATAAATATTGGTAGGGGTGTGCCAATGAATTGGCAAGAATTGGCATTGTTTTGGTGAATCGGCATCGGCAAGAATCTGCTTTATATATATATATATATATATAGAATTGGCATAGGTAAAATATTGCCGATTAAGTAAATGGCAATTCTTGGTGCTGCCAATTCACGAAAAAAGTGCCAATTAATTGGCATATCCCAAAATATTGATAAATGTAGATAACCTACTTTATTCATACCCCTTCAATACAGTGGTGTTTATGCACATTGCTTGGGCTAAAAATGAGGATTTTAATGCAGCTGAAAGCCCAGAATGGTGTGAAAGTAGTTTTACCTGATTGAGAACCTTTCATGGTGCAAAATGTTCCCCAACTTCAAAGAATCACCTGTCTTTGGACATGACAAAATGTATAGTGTTGTCATGTTGAGGTTAACTAGTTTCTTTTTCCACTTGATAATTTTCGTTATTCAGCAAAATTGTGAAGATACTTAAAGTAATTTATATTTTCTCAGGTGGGGGGGAGTGGGGCCTTGGCTGACTACCCCCAAAATAAGGATGAAAAGTCCCTTGGTACATAGATACTTTCTCAGAATTTATGCTTTCCAAACAACATGGGTTTTTATAGTTAGTCCTCGAGTTTTAAGCCTTTTTTTGACAACCATTTACCACGTGAACTTGCGTGCCACTGTGGGTGATTGGATGGATCTCGCTGTGTGTTGTACCAATTTGGTATTGGACCCAACAGCAGCCAGTAACCACTGCATGCCCTGACAGCCTGAGCACATAGGGCAAAGGTGACAGCTTTGGCTACATCAAACTGCTTCCTGGCACAAGCCCCTCGTATACTTTTTTTTTTTTTTTCCTCCATTATATATGACCACAATCCTACTGTGGCTGTTCCATTTTAGTAATTTCGTTCTAGTTGGTGGAGAATGGCAGTGTATGGATGATACTCCTGATTAATGGAAGGGAGTGGATGGGGGTGGGGGAGGCTAGGGAATGGTTATATGTGAATGATATTTGATGCAGCCTGAAGGGATTTCTCCCTGTCTTCTCTTTCTCTGCATGAGGGGACAGAGAAAGGGTCACCAATTGAGTGAAGTGGCCTTGCTGTGGATGTGCTGTGTCTTGCTGCATTGCTTTTGACCCAGGGCAGTGGGCGGGATACAGGGATGAGCCATCATCCATGGGGAGCTGAAATTAGGGAGGAAAGGGTGATGGGTGGGAGTGAATATGCCTTTGATTTTGGCTACCTCCCTTGTAAGGGGGAAAAAGCCCTTGGTATATATATGTATGTACCTATTAATATTCCATTTTCTTTATATTGTATCTAGTCTCGTAGTGATTGTTTTAACCCATATATTTTACCTCTTATAAATGCTTTATTGCCAACCTACTTCAGTTATCTATGCTGTCATCCAGCCAAACAATGCATGCAATCTTTTAACAAAAAATTTTGACAGTTGTGGAGTGAAATCCCAGTCATTCCTAAAAATGCTTATTTCTTTTATTCATTGTGCTCTCTGCTGCTTTAAATAGTAAGAATTTAAGTGTAAATCTCTACTTTAACCAATCATACAGATGTCCATGTTTTCAATGGATTGGATTGTTTATGATTATTGTTTATATTAAAGTCTGTTCTGTGAAATGGAAGAATTGATGATCATATAGTAATGCATATTCTATTTGCTGCACTGCCTCTGACATGAGGCAAGGGATAGGGATGATCATGTATGAGAAACTAAGACAGGAGGGACAACAAATTATTTTTTGGATGGGTGTAGTATGATTGTATTCTTTGAAGGGGGAAAGGCTTTGAGGTATATGTATGTTTTTATTTATTCTAGACTTGTCTACATATCTGTTTTACTACAGTTGTAGAATATCTATCATTAACTAGTTGTTTATTCAACAAAATAAAATACAATTTATACATACATATATACAAAAAAATTTACAAAATTACTTATTGAAAAGGGAGAGCGTGAAGCAAAGCTTATGGGAATTGCTCTTTCTTTAATGAAAGAATTATTTTTATTTTATTTTTTTATTTTTGTTACATGTTAGTATGACACATACATATATATATATATATATACATATATATATATACATATACACACACACATATACATATATGTGTATATGTGTGTGTGTGTGTATGGTATGCTGATTTCCTCTTTGACATGAAACTGATAGGGTTTTCGATGAGTGGGTGTGTGTTTTGATTTGGCCACCCCCTTTAGAGGGGAGAAAAGTCCATATGGTGTATATATTATTATAAACATAAGAGGATACTTAAATCTGTGTAGATGTGGTACAGATGAGAGTAAAAGGGAAGAGATAGATGGTGTGTTTGTGAGAAGAAAGTTGGATGTGTTAGTATTGAGTGAAACTAAGTTGAAAGGAAGGGGTGAATTTGAGTTTGAGGATGTGGTGGGTAGAATGTCAGAAGTGATGTGGGGTTGAGGAAAGGAAGGAATGGCACTAGTAGTAACTGATAAGATATGTGAGCACATGGTGAGTGGAGGGAAGCGTCTTTGAGGATAATGTTGACAAAAATGAATTTGAGATGGGAAATATGGTTTTTTGTTAGTGCATACAGTTCTTTTGGGTGGAAATGGGTGGGAGTGTTTTTGTGCCTTTCCCTTTTTGGCTACCTCCCTTGTAAGGGGGAAAAAGCCTTGGTATATGTATGTATGTATGTATGCATACAGTCCTGATAGTGAGACAAGTAAAGAGGGGTAGCTTTTTGGATTTATTTAAACGAGTATGCTAAAAGCTTTGGAAAGAAGATAAATGTAGTGATGTTTGTGAGGATGTGATTGTACCTACAGCACTGTATGAAGTAGAGGCTTAAAATATGAAGGAGGCAAAAAGGAAAAGCCTAAATGTGTTTCATTTGAAGTGATCAAGAAGTGTGGTGAGGGCACTGGGGGATGGATATAGTAAGAAATGTGGAGGGAATGCGTGGAAAGAGAGCTGGCAGAAGAGATGGATAAAAAAAATGCTAGGATGGTTTGGACATACTGATTGCGTGAAGAAAGAGTAGCAAAAGTGTGGAAGGCAGAAGTGGATGGAGTAAACTTGAGGAGAAGATCAAGAACAAAGTGATGGATTGGATTAAAGGGACATTGGATGCAAGGGGAATATCTGACAAGCAAGGAAAGGAAAAGGCAAAAGATGTATGTGAATTGGTCAGTTGTGAATGGGAGGAAAAGATGTGGCCCAAATGGTTTTCTTCTTGTCTGCCTCATACATCATTGTAGTGGATGAGTGGGGATGGATTTCCGTGTAATGAAGCTGAAAGAATGAACCAGCTTTATCTGTTGTGCCATGCTGTGGAGGTACATTGTCTTGCTCCACTGGTAGCAAGCAGTGTATTGGGTGATAGAGATGATCTTTTATTCACGAGGAACTGAGATGGGGAAAAAAATGAATGGGTTTTTGGATAAGTAAAGTATGGGGATTGGATGGGTGTGTTTTGACTGCCACTCCCTCATAAGGAAGAGAGGGCCTTTTGGTATGTATGTATGTATATATGTATTTATATTGTATAAGAAATATGTATATATTGGAAGCTTCATAGAACATCCTGTAAGTAGTCTTGCTAATCGTAGTATTGTTGTATCCTTCCTCCCAGGGTGTGCAGTACCAACTCCTACCAGAACATGGCTTATGCGCTACCGCCCTTTATGATTACCAGGCTGGTAAGAGTTTGTATTGCTTTCTGTTGCTAGTTACGATTATCCTCAATTTTATTGCGTAGTTCTTTGCTACACACTAAGTATGACAACTGGAGAATATTATGTAATTAGCTATCTTATACAGATCTGCATGTTAAGTATACAATACTTGGGAGAATGCTACGAGGGTCATTCAAAAAGTTCTGAGCCCCCCTTCATAAAATTTGCCACAGTGAACAAATCTTGATCAAACTTATAGGTCCTGATTGTATATGTGTAATGTAACATTGAGCTGAATTTTGTTAAATATACTCATCATTTACTAGTATAAAGACGACCTTAATCAACACACTTTGTTCCATTTCGGAAATATGAGCTTCTCAAAGGAAGAAGTACGTACGATCATCAAATTTTCGGTTCTTCTGGGCAAATCTGCTTCTGCCATCCACGCAGAACTTGCCCAAGTTCTTGGTGAAGAATCTGCACCTGGCCTTTCCACTGTGAAGCGTTGGGCGGTGAAGTTTCGTGAAGGAGAAGCAGAAGTCTCGGATGCCCCCAGAAGTGGACGACCAAGAACAGCGACCACAGACGACAATGTGGCGCTGGTGCAGGAGCTTTTAGCAGAAGATCGGCATCTGACAGTTCAGGAGATCAGCTTGGAGGTTGGGATATCTGAAGGAAACGTTTGGGATATCCTCCACAACAAACTGCAGAAGCGGAAGAAGTGTGCGCGGTGGGTTCCACACCTCCTCACCGACGAGCAGAAGGCCTGCCGCATCACACTGGCTCGTGCGCATCTTCGACGGTTCAGGAGGGAAGGAGATGCTTTCTTGGACAGAATAGTAACCGGGGATGAGACCCAGACCTCTCTCCATGTGACTTCCACCTGTTTGCAATCCTCAAAGAGCCGCTGCGTGGTCAACGATTTCAGGACGAAGAGGAGATAAACATCGCCGTTTCCAACCGCCTGAAGACCATCCAACGTGAAGGCCTGGGAAATGGTGTTCCCAAACTTCCTCAGCGCTGGGAAGCCGTCATAACCAAGAATGGAGAATATATTGAAAGTGACAAATAAAGTTTTTGTAATAAATCTTCTGATTAAAATTTTGTGAAGGGGGGGCTCAGAAATTTTTGAATGACCCTCGTATCTTTACCTCTTGTCTTCATCAGTTTTATCTTTCTTTTCTGATGTGTCTCACTAGCTTTCTAGCTCTCTGCCTCTGTCACAGAAAATTACTGTCTCACCATGACTATAGAGTAGAAGAAGTCTTAATTACTTAGCTTATACAGTAAGTCCTCATTATACAGTACATATGCATTCCTGAAAACCTTACCGCAAATTGAAATTACCATATACCACCATTATAACATGTAATAATAGGATATGGCAGACGTACCTTCTCCCTGTTCTTTCCTCTTCAAAACACAAATGGATACTGTATCAGTGAATTTTTCTTACTGTAAATAGAATCGAGGGTAGTAATTAACAAATACCGTAACTGTGAATTTATCGGATAAAGAATTACCGTATAAGGAGGACTCACTGTATATCTGTGGTGGAGGGAGAAGAATACAGTACAGATCCTCCATAAACATAGCACCAAAAAGTGATTGTGAGGAAGCGTATGAGAGGTGTAAAGAGGGTGGAGGAAGCAAAGCATAGGTTGAAGAAAGTGGATGTATTTACCCTAGTTGTATTATACAGGAAGGGGAGCTATGCTCGTGGTGACCTTTTTTTGTATCTCACAAGATCAAACTTTTTCTTAAATTCTTGTATTGTGTTTGCACACACTATTTTTTCATCCAATTTGTTCCATATATCTATCACGGTGTGGAAAGCTGTTCTTTTTCGGGTCTCTTCTGTAGTTATCTTTTTTTGAGTTTCATTGTATGTCCTCTTGTTTTTCCTCTGTCCCACTTTAATAGGTCCTTTCTATCAAGGCAGGTAGATGCTTGACAAGGATAAGAAGATTGACAAGAAGTGAAAGGAGCTGGAGAGCGAGTTGAGTAAATTCACATATACCTTAGCTCACTTCTTCATAAACTAATGCCTGGCCAGGTCATATATTTTTCTTTATATTCTTCATAATATCCCAAGTTCACACTGTCTCTTTCTGCTTCCAATCCTCATTCGTTCATAACTAACTTGTTTCCCAATTTCAGTGTTGCCAATTCACTTATTCGAAACCATTCACTTTGCATCATCAACATTCGTACGTCTCGATACGTTTTTGACTCCAATATTTATTTTCATTTCATTACCTTTTTTCCTCCATAATACATATCACAAATATGCATATATTTATTTATAATCTTAACATAGAGGATATGGAGGCTTTGGATGTAGCAGTGGTATTATAAACCAGTCAGTCAATCCATTGCCCCTGAACTCTCTTGCAGAAGACCTATGGCCTCCAGGAATTATGAAGTATTATTGTTATAAAATATCATTAGTACTGTATCATTAAATATTTTTTTCTCTTTTTCTATTTCCAGCTGATGAAACAGAGATAACCTTTGACCCAGGTGATATCATCACTAACATTGATCAGATTGATGAAGGATGGTGGCAGGGCATTGGTCCTAATGGAATCTTTGGACTGTTTCCGGCAAATTATGTAGAACTTATCAATTAAGCAGTATCATGGAACACTGTGTTTGCTTCACAATGTGTCTTTGATTGAAGATTACGAGGAATTGATTTGATAAATTTTTCATGGAAATGTGTATTCTTTAAGGCTATAAATATAAGAAATAATTCATTTTGATGCAAGGAATAATAAGTGATTTAAAAGTAAGTAAGAGAATTCATGGGCAATACAGAATTTGAGACATGCCATTTCAAAATTAATCGGTAAAACTCGGTTGATTACTTAGTGCGAGCAAACTTTATTGTTTTCATTTGAGAGATATCACTCGAGGGAAAATAGTCTGAACCTTTGCTTATCACTACGTAGAGTTTAAGGAGGTTGATATCAAAAGTTTCTTAAAACCTTTTCTACATAAGACGGGTGTTTATACAAATGTTAAGGCTGGAACATGTACATTTACATCAACTTATGTTTGGATTTTAGATGTACAGTTTGGTATTCATGGATGAGAGTTGTGAAAGGGTAGATTACATATAACATGCCATCAATTTCTGAGTTCTTTGAAACATATCACTCAGCCTTCCTGTTTTATCTCTGATTTTAATCTTGAACAACCATAGCAAGTTCATTTGATTTTTTTTAATCATTTCAATTTGTAAGCACATGTAGAGCTTGGCTTCAGTGGTGAATACTGATGGACAGATCTCTCCAAGCTCAAATACATCTGTTGAATTGAAAATTCGCTCTTGTGCAATGTGAAACACAAAATGTTTATCGGTAATAAATTGATGATTGAAATAATTGTTCCCTCGAGTTTCACTGATGAAACTTGTGGCCCCACAGCAGCTGGTAACAGTCCTCAGGCCCTTCCGTAGAGTTCTCTGGGAGAAAATATTGGACTGTTGGTGCGGGGATGTTTCTGTGTCATTGGTTTGTAGTAGCAGAAGGGGAGTTGTTTTTGGTTTTCAACTCTCCTTATGTAAAAAGGTGGAGGAAATGTGGTTGAAGCTGATTGAGATCTTAGGCCAAGTCCAGAAATTATATTATCCCCTTGGGACTGTACCTCTGAAAAGAAGCGAGGATGTTTTGGATTTTGAAGGAGCTGAGGTGGCAATTATCTTAGACTGCTATCACACAGGACCACCACTCATACATGCCCATCACAGGTACTGGTAGCTAATTAGAGACATATGAAAACACAGAAACCTATGCAGAGCCAAGAGTTTAGGATAGCTGATCACAAACAATCTAATTAAATTTCTCGTTTTTACCAAATTGTTTGTTGTTTCATACACGGGCATGGCAAACAGTTTGTTATTGTAAGATAGAGTATTTGATGGTTTGATGCCCTGTAAACTGGGCAAGGAAAGTAAGGTTATAGACGGAAAATGTCTGGAGGATTGCTAGGTGCTAACAAGTTGGGTAGAAGGTCCTTTTGTATTTCATTATTTCCTTTTATTAACTTTTGTAAAGTCATAGCATTAATCTCTCATTCTGTGATTCTTAGAAAGATTCTCACACTAGTAGCCTCATCATTCAGTTTGTACTTAATTTTTCATCCCAGCATTTCATCTTTCCTTCAACCATGCTTTTTATCAGGCAGGATTTTCAGTGTTGTTTGTTTTCATCCTTTTTCTGTAATATTAATCAATCACCTTTTGGTATAAGAAATAGGTTTGGGCCAGTTTTAATTTGTTCCATCATTTATAATTGCATTTATAATTCTTGTCATTAAGTAAGCTTTATATTTTGAAATAGAGTAGCATATTTAGATTCAAAGTCAGTTTTGAAAGGAATGTCTTGAATCCCATTCAGTTGGCTTTGCTCAGGAGATAAAAGATTTACGTTTGTGGTGATGGTAACTCAGTCATTATGAATATAAGAATGTGTTCAATTTGGTAGTATAAAGTCGGTTGTGAGAAAAATTGAAAAGATGACGTGATACAGGTGCTTGCCATAATTTCTGTACTCCTGTTCTCACAACTATAGTAAGTCATGGAATAGGTTGTATTTTGCTTTGACAAAACCATGAACACAAAGTGTCCGAATGCTAAAAGAGCAATCGGACTGAAAGTGTCCGAATGCTAAAAGAGCAATCAGACTGAAAGTGTCCGAATGCTAAAAGAGCAATCAGACTGCGGAGTCCATTTTTTGTTGTACGAGCATGACAATTGAAGATGTAGTTCCTTGTTAGAATTAACCATGACATCATGAATAGGAAGGTAATTGAAATTAAGAAGGTAATGGAAAGCATAAGAAGGTTTCAGTCATCGAAAATGATATGGACATACTAAGGTGATGCCACTGGAGAAATATTATTTCTTTTAGAAATATGGAGGCAGACATCATTATAAGCCACACCAAATAAAGGTGTAAGATAACCAATTAGTATTTAAGATGTGTACATTGATGATATTTTATGTTTGGATTTGAAAGTCCAAACCCAATAGCGGTGCAGATGTGAAATGTGTACAAGAAAGGCTAAAGTTGTGCTTGATAAGTGAGGATGCTCGATATGTATACGGAGGTGAAGGTACTGTTTGTATTATTTAGATAAGAAGGCTGCAATACATATACATTTGTATATGTGTTTAGGAGCTAAGTGGATTTTGTAGGATGTTGGAAATGGTTGTGAAATGTTTAGGTTTGGAATTGGATGTCGTGTTGGATTATTGTGTGCATAAACCCATTTGTAGGGAGAACAGCATTGTCATTTGTGGAATTAAGGCCTTATTAATCAGTTTCAATAGTATCCTCTACATTGTAATTTTTGCCTTAATGGGTGATAATGGGGTTTTTGGTATAAACAAGTAATAGTTATTGAAGGTTTGGTGACTCATTATTACATTTGATTTAGGTCACAGTTTCATATTGTTCTGTTCACATATATTCAGATCTTGAAACATGGATGAATTTCTTTAGCTTTGGAAGTAGGTGAGAGGAGCAATTTTGAACAAATACAATTTATATTGGGCACAGGCAGTGGTGGCTACTTATGGGTCTTCAAAGTTTGAGGTTTTCATTTAAAGATAAGCTGCACTTATATTTAGTAATGCATTAAGTTGTATTTATTCATATTAAATATTTTTAGCTGTAATGTATAAGTGCTTCATTGACTTGTGTCTACAAACTATTTTCACTATAGTAACGCGTGTAATTAATTTCATTCCCGTGAGTTTGAAATCTTTTGATTGCATTTGAGCATGGCAGTCAACTCCCCTTTCCTTGAATGCAATAGTAATTTGAAGCATTGTACTTCCTTCACACGACTCTATTCACTGGCAGTTCCAGCCACTACCAAGACCTAGTCGTCTCTAAATGCTAATATGTGAATGGTACTTTTGTAAATTCAGAATGATTGTTATTGTTCCCATTAAATATTTGACTAGTTTACCAATTGACAGTGTTATTTTCCTTATACAAATCAATAAGTTTTGTAAGCTTGAAATTCAATGGCTATGCAGAGTATACTGTACAAGTAATCGTCTATGATTTAACTGATTACCTAATTCTAGTATATAGGAAGTGGAGGAAGTACGGGAGAGGACAGAAGATAGGGGTGAATGGAGAAGGGTTGTGTATGGATGATGCTGTGATTCATGAGGGGGAGATGGGGGGTGAGGAAGTATGGATGAGAAAAAATTTGACGCAGCCTGAAGGGATTTCTCCCCATCTCCTTTTCTGCATGAGGGGACAGAGAGGGGGGTCACCAAATTTATGAAGCAGCCTTGCTGTGAATGTGCTGTGTCTTACGACACTGCTTCTGGCCCAGGGCAGTGAACAGGATGCAGGGATGTCCTGTCATCCAGGAGGTGCCAAGATAGAGGGAAGGAGGAGAGTGGAATATATAGGAAATGGAGTGGTTTCTATGCCTTTTCTTTTTGGGTACCCCCCATGTAGGGGGAAAAAGCCTTTGGTACATGTATGTATGTACATAATTCTAGTATATAGGAAAGGAGAAACTCTCATTAACTCCCGTCTCCTACGTCTCCTTCATGCAGTCTTGTGGTGGAGGACAAAGACTCCCATTGTATTCCACCTGTATGTCATAAAAGGGAACTAAATGGAGTGGAATAGGAGGACTAAGAACTTTTATTATTTTTATTCCACAGGGAGTTCATGTCTGATTTTGCAATTCCTGTATAATTGGGATTAGGGCCTTTATGTATGTGAGGAATCCTGAACTAGGAGGCAAAGAGGGAGTGCTTATACTTAGATTTATATAGTCTTGGTCTTCTGATTGTTAATGTGCTACCTTCATATGGTGGCCCTATTTGAAACAAGGCATGTGAGTGACTGACAGTATTACTATCCCCTGTAACTGGGCGTTAGGATCATCTCTGCAGAGGATGGGAAATTACTGCCACACCACCTTGTACCTTATGGGAGGTGACAAGATTTTCCTTTTTTAACCTCTTCACTCTGGGGCACATCGCACGTCTGGCAGCATTAGCTGTCCGACGTGAGATGTTGCATCATAATAATAGCATTATAAAAAATAAAGTCAGTGCTCAATCGTTTGTTCTCTTTCACCTGTGTATTTTGATAACCATAGAAAATATGATGAAGCCAGTTTAGAGAGAATGAAAGTTACGTAGGTACGACTACAATAAATATAATCAAGATGGCGACGTCGGCATCATCGAGTACCCACTTGCTCCTCATGCCGCCTACGTAGGCGTCACCGTATGGAAGTGGTTAAGAATATCTAACTGCTACTTAGACACATACCTTGGTGCCCTCTGGGATCAATTATAATTATTACCATGTTAAGTGCGAGATAGTGACTGACTGACAGTACACTTAATACTTTTCCTTTAATTAGAATAATATTTCTATTCCCTTTTTATTAATGAAAGTCCTGCCATTAATAGTGTATGACAGAGTTGGGGGCAGGAGATGATAATCTCTGGAACTCTGAACTCTCATCCAAGAGGGTACAGTAAGTCCTCATTATACGGTACATATGCATTCCTGAAAACCTTACCACAAATTGAAATTACCACATACCGAACCCATTATAACATGTAATAATAGGATACGGCAGACGTACCTTCTCCCTGTTCTCTTCTCTTCAAAATATCTAGCGGATACCATATCTGTGAATTTTTCTTACCGTAAATAGAATCGAGGGTAGTAATTACCAAATACCGTAACTGAATTTACTGGAGGACTCACTGTAATAGTTGTTGATCACAAATCCAACATGTGATCCAAGACTGGTGAATCAAGAAGAACCTATACGGCTCATCCCTTTAAGTCCACCACATCTCCCACCCACAAACCTATTCCCCCAGTTCCCCTTGCCCACCCCACCACCAACAACCTTAACCTCCCTAGGAAAATACCCAGCTCCCCAAAAGAAACCATAGAAATTACGATGATATGGTTTAACATCACAAACTCCCCCCTATCGGGAGGCTAGAATGGTGCCCCTTTACAGAGGGCTTTGTAGCTGTCCCCGTGGTCCCCATGGTCTAGGAGGGGAACTGCCTCTTGCGGTTTGAGTCATCAGCTCCGTAACCATAGAAATAATGGGGTATATCTACTATACCACGCTAGTAAAGTCCCCATCCCAAAAGCACCATCACATCGTTCCCTCTCTAAGAGCCAAGGTAAATCTTCATCCACAATACCCATCAGAGCACATGCAGCCTCGTGACTGGAGGTGGGAGCAGAAATTCATTTTACCCCAGTGCTATCCATACTTACTGACACGAGACCATATGAAAGCCTCCACACATAACATACCCTCCACCAGACCCAGCTGGAATGAATGAATATTTGTCAAGCTCAGACTCCACCTTCCTTCCTTTTCCAAGGAACAGTCAAATACATTAATGAATCCCTGACTGCAGCAACTAATCACCAGCCTCCATTGGTACATACATATACCAAAGGCTTTTTCCTCCTTACAAGGGAGGTAAACAAAATCAAAAAGGTATAATTCCTCCCATCATTACATCCTCACCCACTCCACTGCCATTTACCACCCCACCCTCCCTCCCTCCCTCTTTTCTTGGCTCCTGGATGACTGGTCATCAATGCATCTGGCCCTCTGCCCCGAGTCAGAAGCAATCCAGCAAGACACAGAACATCCACAGCAAAGTTGCTTCATTTAATAGGTGACCCCCCCTCTCTGTCCCCTCATGCAGAAAAAGAGATGGGAAGAAATCCCTTTAGGCTGAGTCAAAATATCATTCACACATAACCACTCCCTACCCCCACCCACTCCCTTCCATGCATCACAGCATCATCCATACACAACCATTCTCCACTCACAAAGGATTACAAAGGCGGAGCATGCCGGCAGGAGACCTTTTGATCCATATCTAGGTCGAATGCGAAAAAAATCATAATAATAAATAAAAACTATAATAATGTAAATAACAAAATACATAAATAAATGCATAGGCGTAGTTAAATAATAAACAAACATATAGTTAAATAATAAACAAACACACCTATCCTCTGCCTTCTCCCTTCTTTCCTCTACAGACATTCCTCTTTTTTCAATACCCCTTTTGCCCCATCCATCCATCTCATCCTTGGTCAATCACTCCTGTTTCCTCCATCCACCTCTGTCTTTCACACAATTTTTTTCTAATCTTTCTTCACTCATTCTTTCCATGTGCCCAAACCATCCCAACACTCTTTCATCAACCCTATCCCCCAACTTTTCTCCCCTGCTCTCCTCCTCACCTTGTTTCTCAATTTATTCAGCCTAGTCACCCCTATCATACTTCTCAGACATTTCATCTCAAATACATTTAAACTCTTTCTTATATTCCATGTTTCTGCCCTGTGCAATGCTGTACGCACAATCACCCTTCATACAATCTCCTTTTAGCATCCATTTCCAAATGTCCATTTCTCATTACACTTTTTAACCCCCCAAGGCATTTACTTGTTTCTCTCAATCTACATTCTACCTCAGCCTCCACTCCCTTTCCCACCACATGCACTCCCAAGTATATAAAGCTATTCACTTCCTCCAGCCTCTCTTCTGTGATATTCACTTCCAAATTGCTGCCATCCCCTCCCCTTGAACATCTCACCACTTTACTTTTACCCACATTTACCTTCCACATTTTCCTCTTGCACACCTTCCCAAACTCCATCACTAACTTTCTTAATCCCTCCTATATTCCTGCTACAAGTGCAGTGTTGTCAGTAAATAACAACTGGGTTCTCCCATTTTTCTCCATTTTCTCTACCTCCAACCCCCTGCCCATTACCCTTGCATTTACCTCTTGCACCACCCCATCCACGTGCACAATGAACAACCATGGCTACATAACACATCCCTGGTGAAGTCCCACAACCCAAATCAACAACCATACCATACCAATGCAGACAACAATGCACTCCATTGTACAATGGAAGTGCCAAGGACCCATACCAAATTGAAGAACTATTGCATCCTTCTCCAGCAATGCAAACCAGGGGCCATATACACAAAACTTTTTTGTTAGCCTTAACAATCTCTGCTAGCTAACAGAAAACCACTAAAAGTTATACACCAATGCTTAACTAACAACTGTTAGCTAGCAAACAGTTGTTTGTCAAGTACCGCTAAACAGCGCTGAAGTTAGCAGCTTATGAACATGTAAATGGACGTATTATCAAAAATTGCACACATAAAACAGTGTTATTAATGCAGTTGTTCAGAATTTATTAATAAAGTATCATGATAGCACATAGATATCGTATGTATGGGTTTTTAGAAGTACTTATTAACCAACGACAGATATTTTTGGACGAAGGCGCATTGTACAGGCGGCCGTGCCACAGACAAATCTTCCGACAGAAGACTCAACAATAATTTCAGAGGACATAGACATGGCAGAAGAAACACAGAAAAAGAAAAGGAAGCCAAACTGGTCACAAGAGGAAACACTCCTCTTGATCAACGTGATTATGGAGAAAAAATAATAATAAATGGGCGATTCAAGCCAAGTTTAAACCACAAGGATAAGAGGGAGGCATGACAAAGCACGTTGATGCTATGGTATTGTTTTCTGTTTACATATAAATGTTCATCGACACTTGGAGCCCCAATTCTAATGTTTGTGCCATCTATGGTACCCACAACACCGGGAAACCTACAGTTTTCCATGAACTCTGCTTGTTTTACTTGCACTTCTTGGCGAGTCAATAGGAATTTTACAAACTGAGTTACAATATCTGGTTCTGATAGTGCATCAATTGTTTGAATAATGACACGGCTGATTGATGCTTGCGAGGTCCCAAATTCGTCACTGCTGCATTTTACCTGTGGCTAAATATCATAGGGTAATTGCCACCTTCGTCTCAGGACTCAGTGGTCGATTCCGTTCTGTTCGGGATTGAAGTTTGTCCCTCACTAAATCAGCCATTTTTATTATACCAGCACGGTTCATTCTGAAGCGTTTGATGAGTTCGTCATCATTGTACTCGTTAAATATGTCCCGTCGCTGTCGATAAACTCGCAGTCATCTTTTTAGTTGTTGTTGCTCCGCCATCTTCTCTACTAACAGGAACTTGTTAAGATCTTAATAGTCCTCCTCAGCACTTTTATCTTAACAGTACTTTTAAGGCCCTAACAAGTTTTCTGTATCACTGTTAGTGCTTAACAGCTAAATGTTAGCCTTAACAGGAATTTGTTACCCTTAACAGCTATTTGTTAGTGCTAACAAGTTTTGTGTATACGGCCCCTGACTATCTCTTTACAGGAAAAACAACTAGGAACATGCTCACACACACACACACAAAAGGTTATATATCTTACCTATCCCTGCATCTCTTACCCATGCCAAATGAGGACATAAAGTAATATTTATCTGTCCAGGCATCTCATCACTATTTACAGTCCACACCCCTCTTCAAGCCACTGCGGCTGAACTAATCCTTCATTGCCCAATAACTATCCACTCTATACCTCTCCCATTAGGAAACATTACTTTAGAAACGCTTTCAGACCTTATCTACCCACCCCTACTCATATCTTCTACATGGAGACCAGTTCAAGTCACTTCCTTTGGGGAGATATCACCGCAATTCCACGAGGCAAACTAACATCTTTACTATAAACAAGCCACTCCCTGTTACTTTACAATACAGACCAACCTATAGCCTTTCACCACCAAACAGTGACCTACACGCCCATTTAATTTATGCATATTAAATCTAAAATATCAATGGTCAGGAGGACCAGACAATTGCTCCAGGTCTAGATAATATACACTATGGCATACGACACTTATACCCAACCTTGGCATCCTTTACATAACCTCTTCAACCTAAATATGGACGGAAAGCACCATCCCAACCGCCTTGAGAGAAACCATTAAGGCTGTGTTTACACCAAGCGAATCTAATCGATTCAGTTGAAGAATCAACACAATTCATGAATCGTGTTGATTCGCCACACTAGTTTCAATGTAACCGTTTACACCACGTGAATCGCCATTATTTGAATTTACTCGATTCGCCTAGTGAATCAACACGATTCATGAACAGTGTTGATTCTTCATGAATCGATTCGATTCGCTTGGTGTAAACGCAGCCTAAATGGCTTCTCTCCATGGTCGCCTTTGGGGAACAAATGGGCCCCCACTTCTGAAATGTTTAAATTGTTTAACTACCCCCACCAATACACTGCACTGCTCCCACAAACTACAGGTCCCTTCATTGGGTACTCTAGATCAATGTATTTAAAGGGAAACAATGTACCTCGTGAGGGATTATAAGTGTCTAAGGCATATCACAAAATAATGTATTATAGTACTTCTCTTTACTGCCCGTCCCCTCCCTGGCTTGGGCCAGCCTACAACCGTGCATTATCCCCTTCCCCAACCCAGGAAAGGATATAAATTATCCTAACAACAACTGCCCAATTGCGCTTATAACTGCCTCTTCAGGCTCTTGGAAATATGGTACCATTCCAATCCATGGCAATTGGAACGCCATTCTATTACCCCTTCAAACAGCAGTAATATGTACTCCATGGCAGCTTTCAGAATTTCACGTTTAAAGATATCTCGCAATTCTTCAGGGTTCTCAAAAGTGCCAAATACAGTGCAATTTCCATTTGCGAACCCCTCCGCACGCGAACGAAATCAAGTTATGAATCGTCGCCCGAACGAAAAATACAAACCTCGTTCCTGGATACGAACGCGTTTCGGCGGAAATTTTCTTCTGGCTTGCTTTCTTGCCTGTCACGCAGTGTTTACAAAAAGATGCGAACGTGAAAGTAATTCGCTGTGTTTGTGTTTTCGTGTGTGTGTTATTGCTTTGTCAGTGACATTGTACTCGTACCAGTTCAGTATGGATGCTAAGAAAGCAGAGAAAAACAAGGAGGCAATCACGATCGAATTGATGATTAGCGAGAGGCACGTCAATGGCGCTCGCATTGTTGATCTTGTCCGTAACAAGTTGAAAAGGGTAAAAGTTTTCAGCAAGCAACAACCTAAGGTGAGGGAACAGGTAGGGAAGCGGTTGCTTGTCTGGATAAATGATAAGCAATTTGTGGGTGATAACGGGTGGTTCGACAAGTTCAAGAAGAGAATAGGTATCCATAGTGTCGACATAGCAAGTTATCCTTTCCTCCTCCCTCCTCACTGACCCTGCAAGCTAAGATCCGCTGAAAAGGTGGGTTTTATTGTTCTTTTTCAATTTGTAATATTTCATGCTTAATAATGTTTCCAATTTAAAGATATATTTATATTGTGTTTAATGTGTACACAAATCACAAACCTACTTGCATATATAAAAGTAGGATACTTTTTTTAAACAAAGTAGGGTACTTTTTTTAAAGTGCACACCTACGCGACATAGCAATAGAAAATTAAATATTAATTCTGTAAATTATAATACATAAAAGTAATATACGTCTTTATTGGTGGAAATAAAAAAAATGCTAAAAGGGAATACACTGCCGAATGTAGCTGCAACGATATCTAGTCCCGTCCAAGGTCTAAATATACAGGTCAGACCGTTTGAATTCTTCTGCGCAGCTTCTGACGTCATTAGGCTGGGTCCGTTTTCTCTTTGTGAAACACTGAAGAAAAATGTGAAACGCCAAGGAAGACAGGAACTATAATATGTTATATATTATATATATATTATATATCATATATATTATATATTCATATATATAGACAGGAACTATAATATCTTATATATATTTATATATATATATATTTTATATAATATTTGTCAGAATATAACTAATTGCGTGGAGCGGTGCGAGCGAAGGTAACGACATTCACGAATGACGCGCCAGCTTCAACTGACAGCTATAGGGCCCGCGAACCCCACTTTGAACAGCCAGGTGACGTTCACGGGCCCGCTGCGCCAACTCCCTCGAAATTCGGTCGGAAGTGGTTAACCTTATATTCTTAGATCTTGGTCCCGTCAATGTCAGTTTGACGATGACGATGTTGTGTATCGGATGTTCTCCCACTCCAAGTGACGTCATCATTGCCCATTTGTTTCGGATCGGCTAGGTTCGAGTCCTCAGCATGATGCCGTCTTTGTTTCTGAACAAGTTTCTATCGAGGTATATAACCCTGTTAGTCTCGATCGTGTTTGCAAGGAATCAAAAGGTAAAATTTTAAAAGGCACACCTACGCGATATAGCAATAGAAAAATTAATATTAATGTTGTAAATTGTAATACATCAACGTAATATTAATTTTTATAGGCGGAAATCAATAACAGAAAAAATCTGAAAAACTATACTCGAACATAGCCGCTGCGACTACTTGATACGCCAACGATTATTTGGTAGATGCGGAGGTCGAAGAAATATGATACATTTCTCTATTCTAACCTAACCTGCACTTAGTAATATGGTACCTGTAATTCTAGAGGTCATCAGAATTGTCGTCATCGTCCTCAACCTCCGAATCTATCAAATCAAAGATGGCGTCTCAAGGAGTCGCCGCGACTCCGTTCGTTTGTGTATCGCCTTTAGCAACGTTTTCTGATTGATTTTCTCCAAGAAAAACGTATATTGCGTTGATGTATTATAATTTACAAAATTTATATATAATTTTCTAATGCTATACAGAGTAGGTGTGCACTTCTTAAGAAGAAAAAAAATAGAATGTTAATGTTGTTGATAAGGTGAATATATGTGTATTGGTGACCATTCAGTATCTGTTAATAAAATCCCACTTGTGTGCGTAGGATGGCTAATCATGGTAGTGATGGGTTGAGTACAAAATTCATTCATACGTATGTAACGAGCATACATTTATTAGAAATTATGCTTAACTTATAAGTTAATGGGCATTTATTAGAAATTATGCTTAAGTTACAAGTTAATGGGCAGTGATTTAACCAACTCAGCTTAGTTGGTTAAATCATTGCCCATTTGTTATGTATCGGCTAGGTTCGAGTCCTCAGCCTGACAGCGTCTCAGTTTCCGAATATGCTTCCATCGAACTACCTACTCCTTTTAGTCTTGATTGTGTTTGCAAGGAATTAAGATGGAAATAAGTTAATGTGGTTGATAAGATGAATATCTATGTTCAGTATCTGTTAATAAAATCCCTCTTGTGTACATACTACCAATAGCTGTTCATGGCAGAGATGGGTTGAGTATAAATTTTGTGTATACGTATGTAACTTGAGCATACATATATTAGAAATTGTTCTTCTTATATTTCTCTTGATGGCTGAGTTGGTTAAGTCACTGCCCATTTGTTATGTATCGGCTAGGTTTGAGTCCAGTCTGATGGTGTCTCAGTTTTAATAAGCATCCATCAATCTACATACTCCTGTTAGTATTGATTGTGTTTGCAAGGAATTAAAATGGAAATAAGTTAATGTGGTTGATAAGATGAATATCTGTGTACAGGGGACCATTCAGTGTCTGTTTATATAGGTATATATGATATATATATATATATATATATATATATATATATATATATATATATATATATATATATATATATATATATGCAGAAGAAATCACTTGAACGCGTGATACATATGGCACTGGGAGAGATCCACCTTAACCTTCTGAATATATATACTTGTCTCTTTTATGTATCTATACCTTGAAAATGTCTGAATAGACGAAAGCGCTCGGTCTCATCTCTTTCATTTTCCCAGTGGTTTGTCTGCATATATATATATATTAACAGATAGCTTACGAAAGTTGTGAGTAACAAAGATAAGCATCAGGAATTTGTGAACTTAGGAAGTTGCACAGAACTCATGCTACCAGCTAGAAACATAACCTAAACAACTATTAAGGGTCAATTTTGTATACTGGGAAAAAAGAGAAAACAAAACTAAAATATTGGGTAAAATTTGCTTTTATTGGGAGCAGTTTGTACAGGTCACTATTAACATTTATTGCCACACTTGGAAACAAAACCACATAGTAAGTCAGATCTGGTTGATACACTTGTGCTAACACTAACACAATTTTGTAACCCCAAGGTGTCGCAGAAATAGGATGCTTTGGCAATTTGAAAGATACTTTATCTAATGATCATTGTCTAACCTTGAGAATATCTAAATAAACAATGAAATCGACAACTGGCTTCTGAGTCTTAAGCAGTCAGGAGGGAAACACAAAGATTTCAAAAAGCAGAAACATTATAACTTCTTCCTTCGTGCCATTTCCTTCCGTATTCAAAAACATGCATACAATATATCACACAAAAACTAGAAGCAAGAGAAAACTCCTCCATATATGCTTTCTAAGCTTGTCTTTTGAATTAGCTATATTATTCCAGTAAAATATATGTACATATATATTTGAAGAACAGTAATCATAAACATTAATGGAAAGGTTGTTTACCTTGATAAAGTACAACTGCTTAATTATTTCAGAAGCTCAAACTCATTCAGTGACTGGAAGGCGGGAAATCATATCATTCTATACTAGAGGAACCCTAATTGGCAAAAAGATGTTCATAGGTTGCATATATTTTTATTACAGGACATTTCATCAGTATACATTCTGGATTTAGTGAAAAGAAAAAAGTTAAGACCAGAAACCCAGCCCAGGTCTTAAGGAAAGTAAAATTGCACCAAATAGAAAAACAAAGAGAGGGAGAGGGAAGATAAAACAAGAATTCATATATAAAGATCTTTTAATTTAGGAGTGAAAACTATCCAAATCACATTTCCTTTACTACATTACTCCATGATACATTGTTTTTCAGGAGGGCTTTACACATGTCTTCAATGTTTGAATTCCAATTATCGAAGCAAGACCAAAGATGGGTACATGTATGTGGTGGTTTTGTAAGATGGATTTTGGAGTGAATCATATAACACCTCCATCCATCTTTAAATCCCATCAACCTTTCCACATCCAACTGGACCAAGATTTCCTTCAGTCAACTTCAACCACATTTCCAGTCACTACTCCCATCTTCGTCCTCCTACCAGCCAGTGGCATGGAAAGACCCAGAATAATAGAATTCCAGAATAGTCCAGTATTTCATGGTAAAATATGGGAGAAGGAGAACCCAAGGATTGTTGACTATTGGGCTATGGGTTTCCAGTCAAACTTGGGACAACACTTTTAAGTACAAATATTATCAATATCAAGGTAGAGATGGAAGGGAGAAAGATATTTTTTGAAGGACAGTCATGGCTGATAATACACATATGGTATTGGTTGAAATTAAATAAAAAGCAATGGTGGGCATGAAATACTGTTATTGGTGGCAGAAAGATGGGAACCACCATTATGAACGTGCATCAAGGATGATGAAAATCAAGAAAGTTTAACTTTGGTCATTTTACCCTTAGATTGTCATGTGCCATCCACTTCCAGTGTCTTCTTGCCTTGATCAAACACACTGTCTCATTCCAAGAAAAGAAGAATAAAGAGTAAATTATAAATTATAATTTTCATAAAGTGTGAGATCATATTTTGCTCTTGTCATATACACAAGTATATGCAAACATCAGAAGTTTGCATTAGTAGACACATGTCTGTGACCATAGCCATCACATTTCCAATGTGTACTTGGAATATCAAGTCAAGTGACAGTCATTGATAACAGGAATCCAATTCCAGTTGTTAGGTACAAGGCAAATTAAAAAATAAGCTCCCTAGTGACACACCATGAGTTTAATCCAAGGTTGATCATTGTCTTAGGTTATGTCATCTTATGCACCTATTCTGGCTGTAAAACAAGTATTTTCATTTAGCTATGGGAATGCCCTCACTGAGACCATAGATGAGTACCTGCACATGATGGTCCAGTGAGATGGATATCATAGACCCATCTTCCTGCTGCCTGTCTTTAATTTAAGAACCCATCAACACCTTCACCTTTATCTGGAGGGATGACCCCAAGGTAGTCAGAGACTGCTTTCCTCCTCTTACTAAATAGTGACATAGATTTACATAAATAAACATAGGCAACAATCTAACGTTTCTCCTTGCAGAGATCTAAGGGAGGGGCCATGGGCCACTACTGACTACTGTGGGACTGCATGCTTCCAGTTAGTGAATCTCGAGAAACGTTTATGATCATAAACTCCTTTACCACCTGATGGGGTAACCACATCTTGCAAACCAATCAACACTCAATTGTTGAATATGTTTTCTAAATTATCGGTGTCTTATTGTTATAATCATATGTAGCCAATGACATGTTTTACAAATTGTGAACCACAATTGACAGGCTCTTACAGATAGATGAAGCAATTTATTACAAAAACCGGAGTTATACTACCATAGGTAAAGTCAAAATTTCTTGTTTGAACAGTACTTGATTTGCCTTGGTTATGGATCACTATTATTCCATTATAGCCTGTTAAAAATTCACTGTGTCCCTTTTAATGATATGAAATCAATTTTGCCACAGCTGCTATGGTGGTTCCTTGTGGCAATGGGTGTTTCAAACATTTCACAGAATTTCAAAATGTGACTTGAACTAAGACATGATATTTAAAATACCTCAGCCTGGAGGGTGAAAATAAAATTGCACCAACATATGGACCTATTATTTCACTGAAGTACAGGGAGAAGTGAAGGTATCAAGGCCAAAAAACTGAAGGCGCTCATTATTATTATTATTGAAAACCTCCATTTAGCAGAAAACAGTAAGAATGAAACAAGTCAAAGATCTTAGATAAGAGTAGGACGGAGATATCATAGACTAGTGCCAAGTAGTTGACTGCTGAAAGTTCTTAGAATCTGAAAGTCTAATTAGTTGTAATATGTTAGTGCAAAGTTCTAGAGGTTCACTGGGGTCATGGACATGACAGTACTGTATCAGTGACTGAGTCTCAAAATTCAATGATTCACATACAATACTGAATTTGTGTAACTCTTCAGAGAACATCATCAGGTTTGAATATTAGTTAACGAGTTATAAAACTCAAGTTCAAGTAAGAGTGATGGAACTTAATAAGCGCCCTAGAAGAAAAGGAAATGTAATTAGAAAATAGATTGAAATACTATCAAGTACAGATCAGTAATCAAGATGATTGGTCATGTCTATGTCCTTATTCATTCTTTCCATGTACTCAAATCACTTGAACATTATGGTCCACCCTATCAGACAGCCTTCTTCTAAAACTTATTCTCTGTCTCACCTACACATCTCACCTCACTCTATCCATTCTTGAAACACTTTTCCTAATTCTTAAGCCAGGTCCACACTTGTTGCATTTCCACATATTGTATCATCTTTGCATACCACCTAGTGATACGATATGGTGCAACAGGGTGTTGTACCCACTTGTTGCGTATCTGCCTGCTGTATATGGATACACAACAAGTGGGTACAGTACCCTGTTGCACCATATCATATCACTAGGTGGTACACAAAGATGATACAATACGTGGAAATGCAACAAATGTGGACCCGGCTTTAAATACCTTGTATTCAGTAGATTCAATCTGTTCTTTTCCACCTCTGTTACGTTCCAAGTTTCTGATATGTACAGCACTTTAAACACAATCATTTATACAACCCACTCTTTGCATTCATACATATATATTATCCACCACACTTTTCATTACACCCAGACATTTGTTTGGTATTTTTTACTTAACGACTGACACCCACATGCACTCATTTCACCACAACATGTGACCCCAGGTAACTTAAAACTCTTCACTTCATTATATATCTTACCATTAGTACTCGTATTCAATCTGCCACCACCAATATTCCTTGCACAATTCATAACTTTACTTTTATGCACATTCACTCCTAATTTTCTTTTCTCAGTCACTAGCTGTTTCAGTCTCTCCTTAGAATCAGCTACGAGTGCAGTACCATCCATAAGAAATAAATATCTGTTTCTCATATTCTTCCATTCTCACCCACTAATTCCATATATCTACCTAACACTCTTTCATTTATCAATTCATCCATATACACAATAGACAACCATGGCATCATTACAGAACCCCGTTGCAATCTTGCATTCAACTCAAATTACTCTTTCCATTCTCAACCCTCAAACATGCTGTACTTCTCATGCAATTTTTTTTTAACACTTTCAACAAATATCCTCATAAAAATTTTCATAACACTTCTGTATTAGTCCAGTCATATGCTTTCTACAAGTCAATAAATGCCCAAAATATATCCTTAGGTTTAGATAAATACTTTTCATACACCCATTTTACCACAAAAACTTGATCCAGGGAGCCTTTTTCTTTTTTAAATACACAATGTTCTTCCGTAATCACTTCCCTGTTTATCCCTTAATTTTCTCAATCAGCACATATCCATAAACCTAACTAACAACTTTCACTACTTTTTTCATTCTTATTTCATTTCCTCTTGTATAGTGGGACTGTTTATTCATTCCTTCAATCACTGAAGACCCTTTCATGCTGAGAAACCTTACCAACCACCATGCTATCGTTACTCCATCCTTTCTCAGGTATTGTACAAACATCCATCTAATCTTGGTCCCTTACTGGCACCTTCAACAAACAGAACTCTCCCTTCCCAGAAACACACATTGAACAACCTCACCACCCACTCCACTATTGCTATTCTACTCTTTATTAGATGTTCCACATGACAGACATCTAATTCTGGTATCATACTGTATTTTTTCAGTGTTTCATTTATATCCTCTCGTAATAGCCTTATTTTCTTCTCATTCATTCGTCATTCCCTTAGTATCTTTCATAGCCACTTTCAAAAGCTATCATTTAGATGAAATGACAAGAAATTATAGTTTTTCAAACAAGAACATTTTATACCATGTAATGTTACTTAAATAGATGATAATAATAAACCAATGGACAGAATAGATGAAATAAAGTGTGAGAAGTATGACTGTCAACTATGAGTTCCTCCATAGGAACAAAAAAGTTCTTCAACACTGAAGATATCCAGAATTGTTAACAAAAGCCTAAATCCCTGTGCACTGATGAGAAGTTGATGTTGAGACTGGTGGCATGGTCTACAAGCTTTCTTTGGCCATATCTGTAGTTGTAGCAGTTGTACAGTAATTGAATTGTTTCACTGTAGAAGGAGAGCCTGGCAGCAAAGCTTGGGCACCTGGGAACTGTACAGAATTTTGAAGAAAAACGACTGTTGGGGGAAATAAATATGAAAAATCAGTAAAAATCAACATACATATGAGACTAAAGATTGATATGAAAAATAACATGGTTGAAGAAAAATGCCTACAAATGCTACCAGCATTATTCAAAAGATAAGTACACACTCATTATGGGGCACTATTTAATTCAATTATTGTCTCGGGAGTCTATGACGGGGAAACACTCAAACCCGCAATGACTGGCAATGGTCTTAACACTTTCCAATAGATTCCTAAAAAAAAAACAAAAAAAAAACACCATTTATGTTGTATGAGGGTGGAACTGTATCTATGTTACTGGTTGGTAGAAGGGAGATAGCCACCATTCCATTTGTCAATTCTTGTGAAAAAAAATGGGAAAATGGTGGAAGTTGATAGATGGATCTCGGGTTTAGTCCGGAGACCAAATGCCAGCTCCTTGTGGTTTTGCATTTCTGGATAGAGGTGAGGGTGTTGGTGGACTTTAGAAATGGACAGCAGGAAGACAAACCTGTCTGATGACCGTCTTATGGGATAACTTCATGCGGGTGCCCATCATCAGTCAGTAATAATATTAATAGAAAGTGAAACGGCTTTGGGCCGCGTTCTAGATCCTCTCTCTGTATGCCTTATTTCCTCTGCTTCGTTTTCTTGTGTAGATCCTCAAGTGGAATTCCCCCAGGAGCATTTAACTTTTATATTGGAGAGTTTAACATCAAAGAAGATTTGTTGTCCCATATGAAATAAATACCCCAGCATTGATATTTGCATTTAGAGGCGTTGATAATGGAATATAAATATACATCTCCGCTCAGTGACATGTGCGGCTCTACTCAAACATCTGTACCTGCTTCTTTCAGCAGCGGTGTACTTTACTTCTTTGTGTCTTAAGCTATGGTTACACTAGTCAACAGAATGGTTGGGTTACAAACATTCAGTTGGATTTCGTCCAAGGTTGGGAGATTTTAGTGTAATAGTAACCAAATCCTTTGCCTTTGCGACACTGCTTCTGACCCAGGGCAGTGGACAGGGTGCAGGGATGCCCGTCATCTAGGAGGTGCTAAGATGGGAGGGAGGGTGGAGGGGTGTGGAGTGTTTTCGGGGATGGAATGGGTGGGAGTGATTTTATGCCTTGTCCTTTTTGGCTACCTCCCTGGTAAGGGGGAAAAAGCCTTGGTATATGTATGTATGTAACCAAATCCTCCACCCTTGGACAAAATCCAACCTAATCGTTGGAATCCAACCATTCCGTTGACTAGTGTAATTGTAACTTTATGCAGACGAATCTCCTCTTATGCACGCCACTGCATTACCAGCGCCAACACTTGTCCCTCATATCTACTCATTTGGTAAGTCCTCTAGAGACCAATTGTTCCTTAGAGCTAAGGCGTCATAAAGTTCCTGTTTCCTCAGATGCCATAGTCACAGTCATCTCGAGTTGTTCCTTCTTTAGATCGAAAGTCAACGTTTTGCCTGAGGACACCATTCACACGCAGGTTGTTGGGGATCTCGTATGTGTGCTCAGCTAGGACATTTAACCTGTGCGTTATGTATTACTGTCTTTCGGTTGACGGAAGTGAAGAATGGGGGAAGGGGGAGAAGTCCTACCGTTACCTCCACTTGGTCCCCTCTGGTGAACACCAACAACAAAGGCAGCCTCTGCGACAAGCCGGATAAGAATGTCAACAGTGCTTGCGTCAGGAGCTGCGCACGCGAAACCTCAGAACCGGCAGGGCAGTTTCATGAACAGAAATGCCTGGATAGGCCTCGTGGGTGACAGAGGTGTGCACTAAGTGGTGGTTGGTGAGAAGCGAGGAGATGAATCGATGAGTAGAACTGTTTCATAGTCCACGTCTCCATAGATCTTCATTGTATAGACATTTACCTCTGTCCCTGTTCAGTGACTGGTGCTATCCTTGACGTCTTTGGCTATTTCCATTGTGCACTTTCCCTACAATTTTCTTTTTAGGGTTTTGCCAATATCAGTAGGTTTATATCCTGGATTTTTGTTAAGAGGAACAAAGGTGGTTGAGGGTAGATAAGTATAAATACTGACAGATGCTGCTACTCTCCTGGCCAGTGTCTTTATGACGTTACAAATGTTGTTAGTTGCATCCTCTAAGTTCCAATTGCTAGATATGGCTCTCGAGTCTTCGGTGTCGAATCCAAGCAGGTTCAATCCCACCCAGCCTTCAACGTTTTCCTCATTTCACCACTTCGTGATTCAGATCCGACGAGCTCTGATGCCTCGGGTTAAAACAGGATTTCTCAATATAGTTACTACCATTGTTCTTTAGTCTCTTGGAGACCACTTCAACACTGAATATAATCGTCCTGCATCCACTAACTTCTGATAGGATTTGGGTTGTAGCCTCAACTGTGGAACTCTCTGGGTCTCACTGGGTTAGAGGCAGGACCCCCGAGAGGAACAAAATGTGCTGGTGCGAGATCATTTCTGGGGCCCCTTTCCAACACCAGTCATGTCTAGATAATTGTGTTGCACCATATATGTTCCGAGGAATCGGGAATCTTTTTAAAAGGTCTGTGTACCATTTTGGCAAACTGTCGCTAAAATATTTGGCACATGGGAATCCCTATCAGCTTCAAAGCAACAATAAGAATTCATGCATAATTGTCCATTTCAATTTTCAGTTTTGATATTCATGGGCCCCTAGACTCTTATGGGCCCTGGTGTGGTGCACCGGCTGCACCACCCTCTCGAAGGGCCTCTAACTTGAGGGACCAGATAGCCAGAAGCTTATCCTGCCAGAGACCGTCTTCCGGCTGAAACGGTCTTAGAATGTCCGCTGGGAGTTGAAGTCGACCCTCAACAGCTCGTCTCTCCTGCATTGTCCATATATGCCTTACGGGTTCGTCTACATCTCCATCGTCCCTCCCCACCTTTCTTCGAGTGACGAAGTCGACATCGAACTCAGTTCGAAAGCATTCAGGTCCCTTGTAGCCCTTACGTTTCGTTCTCTTGTCACACACACACACACAACTTTTACCATTTTTATGTAAGTTGGGACGAATATTTTTAAACTTTCCTGACATTGTTAGTTCAAGGTGGTCAGCGTGGGTTAAGATCAATGCCGGAGAAGGTAGGGGGAAAGGAACGTGGGCGATGAGGTTGTAACAAACAAGACGAGGTAAGAAGGGAAAGAGGAGGAGGAAGAGGAGAGCATAGTAGGAGGGAAAAGAAGATTAAGGGAAGGATCAGGAGAGGGAAATGGAATAAACGAGAAAGGGTGGAAGGGAAGGAGGACAAGGGGAGGAGCGAGAGAATGACAGAGATGAAGGGAAGACAATGTGGGGGGAAGGGGCAACGGTTTAGGGGAAAGAATGACAAAGATGGAGGGTAAGGAGGGAAGGTGAGGGAGGGATGAACCGAGAAGGAGGGAGGGAACGGGAACAGAAGATAGAGAGATGGAGGGAAGGCAAGGGTGAGTTAGGGTGAGAGGCACATGGGGAGGGGGAACAAGGGAGAAAAAGGGGAAGAGGAAGGAGGGAGGATGGGAGGGTAAAGGGTGGAAGAGGGCTCAAGGGATGTATGGTGGGAGGTAAGAACAGGGAGGGTGATGTGGAGGGAGGGAAAGAGGCGGAAAAGTAGTGAGGAATCGGGAGGGAGAAAGATCAGGAGAGGGGAAGAGTAAAGGATATAGAATTAGAAATAGTTGAAGGAAGGGAAGAGGGAGAGAGAGAGAAGTGGGGAAGAGAGAGGTTGGAAGAGGAAGGGAGAGAGAGAGAGAAGGAAAGAAAGTTGGGAATAGTTAAAGGGAATGGTAGGGGAATTGGGTCCAGGGAAGGACATAGGGGAGGAGGGGAGGGGGAAGGGAAGGGCCGGAAGGAGAAGGGGTTAGGGGGGAAGAGAGCAGGGATAGGAAGGGGGGAGGAGCGTATGTAGGGATGGGAGTGACAGGAGAGAAGGGAGAGGGAAGGATAGGACGAGAATAGGATGTACGAGTACATAGGCGTGTGTGCGTACGCAGCTCTGTGTGTATGTATGCTACAGACGTTATTCTAACAAACGCCAGACGATTTTATTCAGCCAGTGGGACGCCAATTTTTTTTTTTGGGGGGGGGAGGCTCGTACTTGCTCCTCATCTGATGTCATGCATACATTGATCGTCGTCATGCGATCTAGTTCATACAAGAGAATCACTTTATCAGATTCCTTGTTATCTAGGAGGACTTTATAGAAATTATCGTAACAGCGCCAGACGATTTTAGTCCTCTTTCAGGTGACCCTAGGCCTGAACTGGTCTGGGTCTGGATCCCGTTCGTTTTCACCCCTGTGGATCAGGGTCACACATCATACATTAATAATTGAGATTTATTAAAAAAAAAAGTATGTGCTGTCTTAGCTTCCGCCATCCGCCCTTTCCATTTCCTGTCACCATTTCCATCTAAGACTCCTCTATTTTGGTGTGATAATATCCCCCTTAAATACATCTATATGAATACTATCTATGTACCAAGGGATTTTCCCCCTTATAAGCGAGGTAGCCAAGTCAAAAGCCACGTATCTTCTCCCAACCCACTCCACTCCCATCCACCACCCTTTCTCCCCCCTCCCATCTTAGCTCCTTGTGGATGACTTCCCTTAACGCCCGTCTCCCCCGCATCACTGAAGACACGAGTTCGATCCCGTACCTGACGAAGCGCTTGTCGATCTTACCTTAACCCCTCTGGCCTAGAAAGTACGATGGGACTCTCTTCTCGACGTTGCTGTCGACCATGGCCAGCTCGTCCTCCAGTCCCCACTCGTTGTTTGGATACTGGTTGTCGAGGAGGACCTAATGAGGGGATACAAGTGGAAGCAGAGGTATGAGGTCGTCCTCCATCGTCGAGGAGGACAGCTTCGGTTATGGTGTGAGGTCGTAGCGTGAATCTGATTGGATGCTTCGTTAACAACAAATGATTATTGTAATCCCATCTTCATAAATGTATTTTAAGTATTTTGTATGGACAGAATGAGGCAGATCTCGCGTTCATTATTGTTATATTTGTGTTTACATTAATGTACTCTTGAGGATACTTGAGTCTGACTCACGGATTTGTCAGAATTATGAAAAGATATTTGATGCTGGGTTTTTGGTGTAATGCTTTATACAGTAGTTCCCGCGTGGGTCAGGATTGGGTGTCCTCAATAGTACAGCCACATTCGGATGTGCTCACACAAACATACACATGTGCACATACGCACACATGTACACATACACATATACATGTACACATACACACACATACATACACATGTGCACATATGCACACATGTACACATACACACATACATGTACACATACACACATACATGTACACATACACACATGTACACACACACATGCATGTACACACATACACGCATGTACACAGTCATACACACACACACACACACACACACACAGTCGTAAGCACTCGAAGAGGAAGGAAGTGTCAACAGCTGCTCCGAGGTTCGAATTAGCGCTCCGATTAGCGCATTATCGCTAAAACAAGAATAACGCCTTGTTGCCATTTCGTGGTGAAACAATATGTTTTCGTGGGACCGGCAGGGTATGTATCCGGTCCAGTTCTTGGGTAAATAGTTTAGCACAATATGGAAAGCAACAAAGATGAAGTAAGTACTAACGAATCAACCAAGAGAGGACTGGATGAATCTAGAATTGAGTGCCCGTGGGGAGTGATACGGGAAAAAACGAGTCTAAATGATACTCCGAAGACGACTAAAGGGCCATTTACACGGTCAAACAGTTTGACAAACCCGGTTTGTCAGACAAGTGTTTGAAGTGATGTTTGACCGTGTGAATGGGGTATTTGGTCGTCAAACACGTTTGTCGAACGTGTTTGTCAACCAAATACCCTATTCACACGGTCAAACATCACTTCAAACACATGTTTGACAAACTGGGTTTGTCAAACCGTTTGACCGTCTAAATGCCCCTCAACAGGTACGTAAGTGAAGAGTGCCTCTCGCGTTTTAGGAGGCAAAGGGAAACAATGGACACTGAGAGAGATTTTAGGATTAGCAGAGCAATAAGAAAGAGAAATTAACAACTTAGCAGATGAAGTGATTGGTTTAGAATTAGACTATAAAGCGTTGCATCTACTTATGTATTTTATTTGTTATTTACATTATTATAGTTTTTATTTATTATTTTATCATTAATATTTTTTTTCGCATCCGACCTAGATATGGATCAAAAGGTCTCCTGTCGGTATGCTCCGCCTTTGTAATCCTTTGTAAAATCCTTTGACTCAGTGGTTCTTAACCTGTGGTACCTCAGGTCCCAAGGGGTACGAAACCTTGAACCCCGGAGGGGGGGGGGGTACGAGACCTGATAGCCAGTGCAATGGTACTGTATATTTACAATGAGAAACCAAAGTTAGCTTTGTATCACTATCCTTTTCATATGTTTGCATTGTATTTGTATTGGATGGAGGTACGAGAATTTTTTTCTGAAATATCAAGGGTTACGGGCACTGAAAAAGGTAAGGAACCACTAATCTAGAGGTATCCAACCTACGTACAGCTAACGAAGTGATATTAAGAGAGTTCAACGAGCTAAAAAGTGAACTAAGCGCGATAAAAAGAGAAAATGAAAGAAAGGAAAACGAGGTTAGAAATACGAATGAAGAACTGAAGAAAGAGGTCAAAGGACAATTGAAAGCAGTAATTGAAAAAATGGAAGAATCAGTCAAAGAGACTGATATGAACGAAATAAAAAATCAGTGGAAAAAAGAACGCGAAAGTCAAAAACTCTCGTTCAAAGAAATAGTATAGCAGCAGGTAGAAGAGAATGCAAAGGAAACGGTGATTAAGGTGATCAAAGAAAAGGAAAATTGGGTGAGAGACACAGTGGACAAAAAGAAATGCATTGTGGTTTATGGCATAAATGAAAAACGCAATGAACACAAATACCAACGAGAAAAGGAAGAGAAAGAAATTGCTAAGGAGATACTAAAAGCGGTTCAAAACAAAGGACAGAATATAGATACAGAAATTGATGACGTACATAGGATACATACATACTTAAAAAAACAAAAAACAAAAAAAAAAAACACCAGACCAATGAAAATCAAACTAAGGATGCAAATGATAGAAGAAATACTATCAAAATTGGCAAAACTAACAAACAATGAAAAATACAAAAATGTATGGATAAAAAAAGAAATGAATGAAGAGGAAATCGAGAAAGATAGGGCACTGAGAAGTGAAGCCAGGGAAAAAAAAATGAGAAAAGAATGGAGACAGATTTTTTTTGAGAGAGAGAGAGTGCTGGATCTGAGACTGAGAAAAATGGTACATCAAAAAAATGGAAACTTAGAAAAAAGAGAGAGAAGAAAAGGAAAAATCAAAAGTGGCATTTACAAATATGGACGGTATCATTTCAGGTTTAAATGAATTGAATGACAATTTGCCATTAGAGAAACCCGACATAATGGGAATTGTGGAGACAAAACTGAAAGGTCCTATACAATCAAGTATTGTGGGACAAGGTCGAAAAATAGGTTGGACAAACGGGGTGGGGGGGGAGGAGTCATGCTATTGACTAGAAAGGACCTAAGTGTAATAAAGGCAACAGAAGGAAGAGACACTGTGGAATTAATCACAGTTAAACTCGAAAATAGCAGTATGAAAAATAGAAGGTTTATAGTTGTATAGTTGATAACCATCTTTAGAATTATGAAAGGGATGGAAATCCTTGATAGGGATGATCTACTTAAATGGGACTGAAGAAATACAAGAGGACACGAGAAGAAACTTAAGAAGGACAGTTACAGAAGAGATCTGAAAAAGAACAGCTTTGCACACAGAGTAATAGATACATGGAATAAATTGAAAGAGAAAACAGTGTGTGCTAAAACTGTACATGACTTTAAGAAAGAACTGGATGCGGAAAGATACAACTGCGGGTCTCTACGAGCATAGCTCTTCTCCCGCAAAATACAACTAGGTAAGTACACACACACACACACACACACACACACACACACACACACACACACACACACACTTTCAACGAACGGACGGCTTGAAGAACGCTCTGAAGAAAAGTGCAGATTGTGGATACCAACGCAAAGAGAAGTGCCTTTTTGTATTTGCAGGGGGGGGGGAAATTGCTCGTGAGGTAGTAGGAAAGTAAGGAAAGAGGAGAGGGGGAGGGATTGCTGGGGAAATGGAAGGTAATGAGGAGGTGGAGGAAATGGCCCTGACGGGCCGCCGTAAGGTAGACAAACGACCCCAAGACGAGTTGGATGATAACATGTCTAATAGGAATGTGAAGATTAGAGGTATAGATAGGAGCAATATAGCAGAAAGTGATGAGAATATTTTCAAGGGATTTAAAGAGAGTGGGGGGGACACAAACCCCCCCCGACTGACAAGACTAGAGATGAAGGTTGATAAGGTGATCGAGGACTTGGAGAGTAGGTTAGGTCATATGAACACCATTTTAAAAAGGGTTGAAAGATTGGAAGAACTGGAAAAGGCGAATAAAAACTTAACTGATGAAATAGAAGAACTAAAAAGACAGTTAAGAGAGGTAAAGGGGGAGAATGAGGAATTGAAGAAGAATAGTAAAGAAAACAGAGAAACAATAGCTAAAGAAAGTAAAAATTGGAAGCAAACCCAAGAAGGAAATAAGATTTCATTCACTGACATAGTCAAACAGCAATTGAAAGAACATACTGAAGACTCAGTTATTAAAGTGATGAGACAAAAGGAGAATATAGTAAGGGATTTAGCAGACAAGAAGAAATGTATAATTATATTAGGAATGGAAGAGAAACACAACACAGATAGAACCACAAGAATCAAAGAGGAAAATGAAAAAGTAAGCCAATTACTAGAATCAGTTCAGGAAGATGAACCAGGAATTATGAAACAAATCGAAGAGAAATTTAGACTCGGAAAGTATAGCACAGACAAGACCAGACCAATTAAGATTAAATTCAAGTCACAAACAACGGCAGAGAATATCTTATCCAAAACAGGGAAACTAGCAACAAGTGAACAACACAAAAAGATATGGATAAAAAGAGAAATGAATAAAGAGGAAAGAGAGGAAGAAAAGCAGAAAAGACTGGAAGCTAAGACAAAAACGAGAACAGAACGGAGTCAGAGAAAGAGAGATTCTATTGGAGAGTAGTGAACATGAAACTAAGGAAGTTCGACATACAAAAGAAAAACATAAGGGAAACAGAGAACACAATGGAAGTGGCAGAAAACTAAGAGTGTCTTACACAAATATAGATGGATTAATAACAGGATTGAATGAGCTGAATGATTATTTGAAAGAAAAAGAACCGGACATAATGGGAATTGTAGAAACAAAATTAAAAGGCCCACTACCACCCAACAGTGTAGGACATGATGCATACAATTATTGGATTAGAAACAGAGAGGAAAAGCAAGGGGGTGGAGTTATGTTCCTGACTAAGAAGGATATAAACGTGAAAGGTGTCATATATGGAAAGAATACAGTAGAGATGATTATGATAGAAGTGGAAGACAGAGATAAGAAGAGCAGAAAATTTGTGATCAATTATGTGCCTCCGAAAACAGCCTCATGGGAGGAGAGTGAATATAAAAGTATGCTAGAGGACACAAAGATAGCATTAACTAAAATAATGGAAGACGGAGGAAGAATAGTTATGATGGGCGACTTTAATTGCAAAGAAATCTGCTGGGAAGAAATGACAGTAAAGAGTGGTGATGACTCATGGGGAAATGCTCTACTTGAGATGATTACTGACCATTCAATGACACAATGGATACAAGAGAACACTAGGTATAGAAATGAAGAAGAACCATCGAGGCTAGACTTAATAATTACATCTGAACCTAGAATAGTGGACAAGATTGAATATAAAACACCAATAGGTAAAAGTGACCACATATTGATTGAACTGGAACTTAATGAAGAAAAATATATGAAAAGAAATGAACAATATAGAAAAGGAAGAATGATGTATGAAAAAACAAACTTTGATAAAATAAGAGAATTCTTCCAACAAGAAAACTGGGAAGAAATATACAAAGAAGAAACATCAGTGGAAGAGAAATGGAATATCTTGACAAAAATTTACAAAAAAGGAGTGGAAAAGTATGTCCCAAGACAAAAACAAGAAAAAGAATATGTAAAATGCTGGTACAACAAAAGTTGTAGGGAGTTAAAAGACAAAAGAGACAAAGCCTGGACCAGATGGAAAAAAGACAGAAGACCTGAAAAATGGAAAATATATACTGGTTATAGAAATGAATATGTACAAAAGTGCAGAGAGAAAAAAAGAAAATATGAAAAAGATGTTATAGAAAAGTGTAAAGATCAACCAAAACTATTCTACAGATTTGTAAACAATAAACTGAAAAACAAACAAGACTTGGAGAAATTGAGACAAGGAGGAGTTGAATACACTGAGGAAATGGAAATGGCAGAAATTATGAACAAACATTTTAAATCAGTGTTTACAAGGGAAAATATACAACCTGAAGAGATTGAGTGGAAAGAAAAAGTCCCCCCTATGGAAGAAATAGAAGTAACAAAGAATGAAATATTGACACACTTGGGTAATTTTGATGTCAGAAAATCGCATGGGCCAGATGAAATAGCAAACTGGATTCTGAAAGAATGCAGGAATGAACTGGCAGACAAAATACATAGCATAATAAGCAGTTCCTTAAAAGAAGGAAAAGTTCCAGAAGATTGGAAAAAAGCAAATATAGTACCTATATATAAAGGAGGAAATAAAGAAGAACCTACCAACTATAGACCAGTCTCTCTAACAAGTACAATAGCAAAAATATGTGAAAGAATTATCAAAAGTAGATGGGTAAAATACTTGGAAAAAAACAACGTACTAAATCCAAGGCAATTTGGATTCAGACAAGGATGGTCATGCGTCACCAATTTAATATGTTTCTATTCAAGGCTAATAGATATAATACAAGAAAGAGATGGATGGGCTGATTGTGCATTTCTAGACCTAAAAAAAGCTTTTGACAAAGTACCACATAAGAAGTTGCTTAAGAAATTAGAATATGAAGGAGGAATACAAGGTAAATTGCTAAATTGGATGGAAGACTTTTTGCAAGAAAGAAAAATGAGAGTAGTGATAAGAGATCAGCACTCAAAATGGAATGAAGTAATAAGCGGTGTCCCGCAGGGAACAGTTCTGGCCCCAATAATGTTTGCTATATATATTAATGATATGGATGAAGGAATTGAAAGCTATATGAGCTTCTTTGCAGATGATGCAAAACTACTGAAAAGAGTGAAAACTGAAGAAGATTGTGAATCACTACAGAGGGATCTAAATAAAGTACAAGAATGGAGTAGGAAGTGGGAGATGGAGTTCAATACAAAAAAGTGTAGTATAATGGAATTTGGAAAAAGCAAAAATAGAATAACAGGATCATATAATTTGGGAGAAGAAGGAATAAAAAAAGTAGAAAATGAGAAGGACCTGGGAGTCATTGTTATGAATAATATGTCACCTGAGAAACATATAAATAAGATTTTTGGAGAAACTTATAATTTAATAAGAACAATCAAAGTGGCATTTACATACCTGGATGAAGAAATGGTGAGGAAAATCCTAATCACCCTGATAAGACCAAGATTAGAATATGCAGCAACGATATGGTCACCAAGTACAAAAAAATGTATAAAAAAACTTGAAAGAATACAAAGAGCAATCACAAAACTAGCACCAACACTCTCAAAACTATCATATGAAGAGAGACTACAAAAACTTAAACTACAGACACTAGAGCAAAGAAGAGAGAGAGGAGATTTGATAGCTATTTACAGAATCATGAAAGGCATAGAAATTACTGATAGAGAGAATCTGATAAAATGGGATGACAGAAATACAAGAGGACACGGAAAGAAAATAAAAAAAGACAGCTATAGAAGAGATTTGAAAAAGAACAGCTTTCCTCACAGAGTAATAGACAGTTGGAACAAGTTAGATGAGAAAGTGGTGTGTGCAAAAACAATACATGAATTTAAAAATAGTTTAGATAAAATGAGATATGAAGACGGGACCCCACGAGCATAGCTCCCCTTCCCGTAAAATACAACTAGGTAAATACAACTAGGTAAATACACACACACACACACTGGTATAGACATCTTTAAATCTCAGCGTCATTTTTAATTCAGTATATCTACACAGAGGAAAGCTATTAATAAACTATGCTTGATGTCTGTGATAGGTTATCTTTAAGTCAAACTCATACCTGAACTGCCCTCCACCCGAGTCAAGTGGCGGGAGGAGGGAATAGCCCTTTATTCACGAGGCGCCGAGAAGGGGGGGGGGCGTTCAAATGGGTTTGAACGTATATGAAGTGGATGTGTGACTGAATTCGGTGTGTATTTACCTAGTTGTATTTTACGGGAAGGGGGAGCTATGCTCGTGGTGTCCCGTCTTCATATCTCATTTTATCTAAACTATTTTTAAATTCATGTATTGTTTTTGCACACACCACTTTCTCATCTAACTTGTTCCAACTGTCTATTACTCTGTGAGGAAAGCTGTTCTTTTTCAGATCTCTTCTATAGCTGTCTTTCTTGATTTTCTTTCCGTGTCCTCTTGTATTTCTATCATCCCATTTTATCAGATTCTCTCTATCAATTGTGTGTGTGTGTGTGTGATTCACCATGGTCTTTGGATCACGTGTTGGACTCGTGATCGACAGCTATTTACCTCCCGGAAGAGAGCTCAGAGCTCGTATGACCGATCTATGGGTAATGCTGTGACCTTACACGCGCACACACCCCCAACTCCCTGCCCACGAGAGTTGGAGTAACGACTCGAAGCGCAGCGATACTGAAATTATTTCAGCACCTGGGCAGGATTCGAACCCGGACTGCCGTAGTGCCAGTCGGGGACTTTACCAACTGCGTCATCGTGTCGTGTGTGTGTGTGCGTGCGTGTGTATTTACCTAGTATTTTACGGGACGAGAGCTATGCTCGTAGTGACCCGCTTTTGTATCTCTCCGCATCCAGTTTGTTCTTAAAATCTTGTATAGTTTTGGCACTCACTGTTTCCCCGTTGTGTGTGTGTGTGTGCGTGTGTGTGTGTGTGTGTGTGTGTGTGTGTGTGTACGTGCGCGCGCGCGTGTGTGTACAAGGCTATCACATCACCGTGACACAAAGTATGCAAAATTACCACACAAAAAAAAGAAACTTGAAGATAGTAAGTACTTTAGTATAATTACATCGTCAGACGTATTAGGTACATAGATAGATGTATATGTATGCACACACACACACACACACACACACACACACACACACACACACACACACACACACACACACACACACGAACCAGGCGGATAAAGGCTCTTGGTTATATATGGAAAATAACAAGTACCTGTTTTAGTTGGTCCACGGTTAGGAGAGGCGCCACTTCATCCATTGTCCTTCTCCCACGCATTCCAAGAAATCCAGATGGAACTTTCTTCCCTCGCATTCCAAGGAATCCTTAAGGAATAAAATGATAATAAGTTTTTGGTGACCGAAGTATTATGAAACGTACCCTCCCCATTTATCCCAAAAAAGCTTCGAGAATTTCTGAACGCTAAGATATCGTTACCGTTCTGGAACGTCGTCGAGCGAAAGGAACAGAGAATCCTCTCCACTTACCAGAAGGAACCTTCTTGCCACGCATTCCCAGGAACCCCTGAGGAACTCTCTTTGCCAAGAGACCGCTCTCGGAGTCCAACGCCAGGTCCTCTCCCAGGTAGTCGTCGTCAAACTTCTTACCGCGCATTCCGAGGAACCCAGAAGGCACTTTCTTTCCTGAAAAAGAAGAAGAAGAAATAATGTGTGTGGGAGTATGTGAGAAGCTTTAGCCAGGAACACTGAAGTGGAATAGTCAGTAGCGTCAATAATAATGATGATGATATGGTTTAACGTCATACACACACACACACACACACACACACACACACACACACACACACACACACACACACACACACACACACACACACACACACACACACACCCTGTCGGAAAGCTAGGACGGTGCCCCTTACAGAGGACTTTGTAACGCAGAATTTAATGAACCATAATGCCCTTGGTTCAACTTCGTCGGCGGCAGGGTTCGAACTGCCATCCCGTCGATCTTCGCCGCAAGTAACGACGCCCTAACCCGCTCGCCCAGCGAGCTTAAAAAATAACGATAATAGAAAGTATAATAATAATAATAATAATATTAATAATGGTAATGATAATGATAATATTAATAATGATAATAATCATAATGATAATAATGATAATAATAATAGTTATAATAATTATAATTATAATAATAATAATAATGATAACAATGCCAATACTAAAATGTGATAAAATAGAAAAGTATAATAACATAGAATAAAATAAAACAAGATAAGATAAAATGAAATTATATCAAAGTACGATCACTTGAGACGGGATAGAATACGTGGTGTCCGTACCTAAAACACTTATTAAGTCAGACAGATGACATATAAAGGGATTTACGCCTAGAGGCGCTCAGCCTCGACCGAAGAAGCACCTTTGCCCAGTGTGCCCTATCATCCCTATACATAAAGTTATCTAACTTTCTCCTAAAACAGCCGATAGTTTCAGCGCTCGCGACATGGTTACTCTGTGGGTAAACCAGTTCTTGCGTATTTCCTTCTTAAATCTAAATTTGTCCAAATTAAATCCATTACTACGCCCTGCCTTGTTGTGTTAATATGATAACCTTGGCTTTACCACCGTTGTTAAAGTCTCTGACCCACTTGAATACCTCTATTAGATCACCCTACACTCTACGTCTTTCCAGAGAGTGTAAGTTAAGATGCCTAAGTCTGTCCTCGTAAGGTAAATTTCTGAATCGATGTATCATTTTGGTCATTTTTTTTTTATGTAAAGCACTGAATAGCAATGGGTATACTACACCACATTCCACAGGAGGGTTTCTGAAAGTCGACGTGGTGTTTCGATACTCGAACTATGAGCCGGAGAAGCGAACGAGGAAGACAGGCCAGAAGGAATTTCCACATATGAACTCCGACAGACTCCTTCGCCCATTTTTCTTTCCTGGGTTAACTTGGAAGTGGATTCTTACAGCACCGCTTCCACTTTCCATTACCTGTCTTCAGGATCTCTGGGAGGAAGGCCTATTCTCTTTCTCTCTCTCTCTCTCTCTCTCTCTCTCTCTCTCTCTCTCTCTCCTCTCTCTCTTTTCTCTTTTTCTTTATTGATTTATTTATTTTTGGTTCTGCCTCCTTTTCTCCTCTCGTCTTCTCTCCTCTCTTCTCTTCTCCTTTTCTCTCATCTTATTTCTTCACCTCTCCTCTTCCCCTCTCCTTTTCTCTTTTCCTCTCTTTTTCTCTCCACTCTTCTCTTCTTCTTTCCTCTCATCTCGTTTATTCTTCCCTCCTTTTCTCCTTTCTTTCCCTCTCCTATTCTCCTCTTCTCCTTTCCTCTCTTCTCTTCCTCTTTCCTCTCCTCTTCTCTCCCCCGTTCCTCTTCTCTTTTCTTCCCTTTTCCTCTTCTCTCCTCTCCTTTCGTCTATTCTCCTCTCCTCTTCTTAATTCTCTTCTTCTCTCCTTTCTGTCCATTCCTCAACTTTCGTTTTTTCTCCCACTTTAAGGCGGAAGACGCTTGGCTGCGGCCGAAGCCGTCACCTATGCCCTGTATGTTACCTGACCGTGGACAAAGGAGTCATCCATGTTTTTTTCTGATGTTTTTTTCACTCTTAACTTTTTTTTGTCTTCGTACGCTTTATATTCTTCATGTTTGACATTAATTCATTTCTTTTCGTCTTTATCCTTTTCTTCCCAACTCCTCTTTACTCACAGTTGTCAAGGTGGTTCGTTTCCTATTCGAAAACAGCGATTCTCCATTTACCCTCTTATTCCCATACAAACAAACAAGGCAAACATAAAAACACTTGTTGTTGTTGTTGTTGTTGTTGTGTAACTCCCACGGCAGACGACGAACTCTGCCTCAAAGAGCCCTGCCCAGGTTCCCAAGTCTCAACCCAGGGGGCCGAATTTATCAAATATCCTAACCCCTAAGTCTAGACATAAATCTTCAAAATGGCGGAGATTTTACCTAAATCCCTATGTCGGTGACCTAAATGCTTATGTCTAGAATGTCTAGACATAAGCATTTAGGTCGTCGACATAATAGGGATTTAGGTTAAAATCTCCAACATTTTGAAGATTTATGTCTAAACTTAGGGGTTAGGATATTTCATAAATTCGTCCCCCTGGCTCCTGTCCCTGTTAAAATCAGCTAAGTCGTCAGGGCGAGTGTTGTTGTCATTGTTAAACAAACAACAAACATTGTCATTGTTAAACAAACAACAAACATTGTCATTGTTAAACAAACAACAAACTCACTCATGGACGAACACATACATACAATGACGCATCACTTTTACGTTTTACATTTATACATAATGCTAACAGAGTTTAAATGTTACACAAGGCTTCCTTGTATCTCTGCCATGTAGCCACATCTCGGAGCAAACTCGTTGACTCCAGGGAAGAGTGGGGCTCCGTTGGGGGAAGTTAGGGGCCGTTTCCGACCTCTTGGAAGAAGGAGTGAAGCCTTTCACATCCACAACAGAGTGCCGTAGACCCCGTGAAACGTTGCCGCATTTAAGTGGAACCGCTCCTCAGTTCCACAGGGATCAAAGGAAGTGGAAGCAGGAGCTAAACTCTTCCTGTTGCATGATGTGGAAACATTAACCCTTTCAGCACGGCGGTGTAATCTATATTTTATGTTCCGGTTAAAACCCCCGTCACACTCTCACGATTCTCGCCAAATGTTGTGAATTTGAACCTCTGGAAGACGGTTTCGTTTGAAGCATTCTAGACTTCCCTAAGTCAACAATTTTGTGTCTAATATTCGTATTCTAGGTTTAACTTTTCTCAGTTCGTCATTCAGCTCCTCATTGAATGACGCAAAGGTGATTTGACATTCGGAGATCCGAAAAAATAAAAGATTGTTTACCGAAGTGGTTTCTTCTCAAACGAACTCACTTGAGTCGTGACAGTGTGACGGGGGCTTAAGGACAGGAGGTGTTCTGAAGGGTAGAGGTCCTGCCTGAAACAGGTGTCCATGGGTTGCGACACCTCTGTGACCATTGTACGTTTCGTCACCTGCATGAAGTCATCTTTCCCCTAACTATAACAGAATACTTAACTTGCGTTACCGTATTGAAGAGCTTAAACCACACACCCGCCCCTACCGCACCCTCCTTATGAGCTAACGGCCCATGCAACAGTTACACTGGTCATGGGTACAATTTGCATTCCACACGAAATGAGTAATATATGTATATGTATATATATGTATATATATATATATATATATATATATATATATATATATATATATATATATATATCACGAAGAACCCAGAGTCGGAATAAAAAGAAACTTGGAGGGAAGTATAACTTCTATATTTCGGCTAATAGCTATAGCCCTCTTCGGGAAAGTTTTCTTTTATTCCGACTGTGGGTTCTTGGTGATTATTATTTACAAATGTGCTACTACATTTTGTCTAAGCAATTTTATATATATATATATATATATATATATATATATATATATATATATAGTGTGTGTGTGTATACTGTATGTATATGTATATGAAAAATGAATAAATAAAAATAGATAATAATAATAAAAATGGTGGTCGTGTCAGGTCCGCTAGGAAGTGACCTCAAGTACACAGCAATCTTTATTCTTGTCCTGTAGTGAGTAGACTTAGTAACCATGTAGTGAGCGCTGAAACTATCGGTTGTCTTAAGAGAAGGTTAGATAACTTTATGGATGGGGATGATAGGTGGTCATGGACATGGAACTGCCTAGTGTAGGCCTTATGGTCTCTTGCAGTCTCCTCCATTTTTATGAACTCAGTCAACTACTTACTGACCACATAAAGGCACAGTAAAACAGGGAAACATAAAAACGCCTCAAGAATTAAGGATCTAAGACAATATACATTCTAGTCATGTGTATAACATGTGGCCATGTATAACGTTTCATAGAATTAATTATAAACGTTCAAGTGTGGAACTGTGTTTACAAATATGATTTGTACCCACCACGAGGATAAGTTAATTTTCTGGTTGAAAATCACTTCCTCTTCGTTCCCCCTCCTCCTCCTCTTCCTCTTCCTCCTCCTCCTCCTCCTCCTTCTCTTCCTCCTCCTTCTCCTCTTCCTACCTCTCCTCTTCCTGCTTCTTTCATCTTTCCTCTTCGATCTCTTCCTTTTCAATCTCCTCTTTTCAATCTCCTCTTTTCTCTCTCTGCTTTCTTTTTCTCTTACCCCGTTTTCTATCTGCCTCTTCCCGCTCTCCCCAAATATTAGTCACATATCCGGTGTCCATCAACGGGTCCCCCGTCACTCCACTCTCCTCTCTCTCTTTTATTCTCTCTATTTCCTCTTTTATTGACTCCTTTTGACGTCTCCCTCCGCGCCCTTGAACTCTTTGTCGTGTGTGCTTTTCCCAACCACCGTTACTTTGTTCTTTTATTCCATCCCCCCATTTATTGATCCCTATTTTTCTTACTGCCCCCACCCTCTTCCCTTTTGGCACATCTTCCCAAAATGATTTTCCCGTTCTTTATGTAGAACACAACGAGAAAGGAAACCAGGATTTTTTTTTCTTTTTTCTTTTCTTTTTAGATTATTTTCAGTTAGTCTGAGCTCACAAGCCAAAAATAATTTCGCTTAAAGTCGTTAATGTGAGAACTCGACATCAGGCCAACAAAGTCGGGTGAATACAGAGTGTAGACGAGGTTCCTTTATGACCCAGTTATCCAACTGGACTCCAAAACTTAGGCTGCGTTTACACCAAACAAATCTAATCGATTCAGTTCATAAAGAATCAACACGATTCATGAATTGTCTTGATTCGCTACACCAGTTTCAATGTAACCAGGCGAATCAATTGATTCACGTGGTATAAACGGTTACATTGGAACTAGTGTGGCGAATCAACAACACGATTCATGAATCGTCTTGATTCGCTACACCAGTTTCAATGTAACCAGGCGAATCAATTGATTCACCAGGTATAAATTGTTACATTGAAACTAGTGTGGCGAATCAACGATTCATGAATCGTCGTGATTCTTCATAAACTGGATCGATAAACGCAGCCGTCCGTGGTTGGTAAACCTGCTTCAGTTTTGAAACCATTGGGTCTTTATCAGTTTAGGTTTTGAATTGTGTTTATGATTTTCGTTTCTTTGCGTATTTGGGCGACCTACTTAATCATCCAAGCCTCCACCCCTCCTCCCCCTCACCCCCCTCCGCCGGTTCTGGCTGGTGTAGAGTATCTGGTTTCCAGTTAGCGAAATTCGAGGGAAATTATTAAATATTCATTCTTAATTTTTTCCACTTTTGTTAGTCCGCCAGGAGGCCTTTAGCTGTGGCGAAAACAGTTACCCTTTCTTCCCACTATGTACCGTTGGTGTTAAGGTGACCCCGTCAATAACTTTTAAAGGAAAACATTTTGCTGACAAAAGTGTTGTGGTCGACTTTACACCACAAGTGACGGTACTGGGACTGACGGGGCAAGTGGCAGTCATCGATGGCCGCTGGATTTAAAACTGGTTTCAAAAAGAGCGAATTGAGATCGAAACCAATGTATCGCGCGCGCGCGCCCACATACACACACACACACACACACACACACACACACACACACACACCACACACACACACCACACACACACACACACCACACACACACACCACACACACACACACACACCACACCACACACACACACCACACACACACACCACACACACACACACACACACACACACCACACACACACCACACACACACACACACACACACACACACACACACACCACACACACACACACACACACACCACACACACACACACACACACACACACACACACACACACACACCTCGTGACGCAGTGGTTAGAGTTCTCGGCTGCCACTACGGCGGTCCGGGTTCGAATCCCGCCCAGGGCTGAAATAATTTCAGTATCGCTGCGATGCGGGTCGTTACTCCAACTCTTGTGGGCGGGGAGTTGGGTGCGTGTGTGCGTGTAAGGTCACAGCATTATCCATAGATCGGTCATATATGAGCTCTGAGCTCTTTTCCGGGAGGGAAATAGCTGTCGATCACGAGTCCAACACGTGATCCAAGACGTGAACAGAAATTTATAGAAAGTTGGAGAGATATAGAGATAGGTGAAAAGATATAGATTGATATGTATAGTGTGTATATATATATATATATATATATATATATATATATATATATATTATATATATGTGTGTGTGTATAAAGATATAGAGGTAGATTTGTATAGACATAGAGAGATAGAGATAGAAATATAGAGACAGATATAGAGAAATAGAAAGACAGAGATTCAGATATAATTAGATAGGTATAGAGATAGAAGGAAATTAATAGAGAAATAGAGACATAAAAATAGAGATAAGGAGATATAGAGATATAGAAAATAGAGATAGAAATATAGAGATAGGTGATAGTGAGGTAGAAAGATAAAGATAGATGGGTAGAGATAGAGAGAGATATAGATATAAAGGCAGAGATAAAGAGATATAGGGATAGAAGTAGAGAGGTAGAGAGATAAGGTGATAGAGATATGGAGAGACAGGGAGATAGAGATAGATATCTAGATAGATATCGAGAGATAGAAATAGAGGGATATAGATTGAGAGATAGTGACATTGAGGGATAGAGAGATAGAAAGATATACTCGTAGAGATGTAGAAGGTTAAAGATAGAAAATATATAGAAATATATAGAAAGCTAGAGATAGAGATGTGTATGTGTAGAGAGAGATTGAAATAGAGAAATAGATATAGAGATAGATGAATATAAATAGAGAAAGAGATACATGTATGCAGATAGATATAGGTGTAGATATAGATACAGATAAATAGATATACATTGAAATACAGATATAGATAGATACATATAGAGATACAGATACATATATGAACATAGACATATTATAGAGATATATAGAGAAAAAATAGAGGTGGAGATACAGATAGTGAGATGGATAGAGATAGAAATAGAGATATATAGAGACAGGATAGAAATACATTGATAGATATAGAAATAGAGATACAAGTAGAGATATAGAGATAAAGAGATATATAGAGACAGGGATAGATAGAAATAGCGAGATAAAGATATAGAAAGAGGTACAGATGGAAGTAGTGAGATAGAGGGATAGATACAAATATGTAGATAGAGGTAGATATATATATATATATGCATACATATATGTATACATGGCTGTATACATATGTGTGTGACTGTGTATATGTGAATATGCATATGTATATGTGCATGTATGTGTGTGAGTGTGTGCATGTGTATGTTTGTGTGCATGTATATGGGTATATTTTTCGTATATAATGCGAGTGCGCGTATGCACTGTGGCTCTTGCTGCCTTCTCTCGTCATCTGCGTCGTCGGCGTCCGGGGCCTTGCCGAGTAGACCTGTCTGCTCGGACCTCGGTAAGATCGTGCCCGGCAGAAGCTACTTCGACCGAGAAGACCGGGCACCCCTCCGCGACCTTTAGCGGCGGCGACGCGGGAACGACGACATCCGGAAACGGCGAAACTAGCGCTAGGAAGCGACAGGAAGGGGATAATATGCCATACTGAGTATGTAAGGTAGGCATCCCCCGGCCCTAGCAGAGCGGGTTCCTTAGACCCGGCGAAGCCAAGGCAAGGGGACTTCGCCGGGGCAAGGCTGGAGGGGTATCAGTGCCCCTCCACGACTTGCGTAGTCGTCGAAGGACTAGAAGGAACCGCTCGTCGCCGAAGATAGTTTGTTATATTTTGCTTTTCTCTTCAAGATCCCAAGGCCGGAGGAAAGCGATAGGGAAAAAAGCGCCGTACACTACCATTGCCATTACCACTGCCATTACCATATGCCATTACCGAATACCGTGCCATTACCATTGCCATGCCAGCATGAGCCTATGAAAAACAGGCTATTTCTATGCGGACACTACTGATTGTGTCGTATTTCCCATTACCATACGGGAAGACCGGGAGGTTTCCCCTCAGCTGAATAAAATCTTTGGGTCTTATCTGGAACCACAGAAACCTTCAAGGCCTTTGACGTCGACGGGGAATGTCTTCAGCCTGGCGGGCGACTCTCAAATGAAATATGTACACACCTCAGCGATTTCAGTTTAGGGTTAAAATTCCATTGCTTCTCGACTGGATGCTTTGGGGATTTCGTGTTTGTCTTTTATTTTTCTCCAACTTTTATGTTTGACTTTGAACGCCTTTGGATTATATCAGCTTCTGAACTTTTGCAGGATTTCGTGGATCTGTATGGAAGACCGTATTTGTTGACATCCTTTTGTTTGTTCCTGTGACGACTTGACGTCATATTGTACCAGGAAAGCGTCTCTGTCAGATTTTTCTTCCTTTGAGGACGTGAACTATACAAAGTCGCCTCTTTCTCCCCTTTCTTTCAGTAATGGCAGATCCGGTGATTTTAAGTCTTTTTTTTTTTTTTCGTCGGGTTTATCTGCAAGGCTGGGAACCAGTTTGGTCTGTATTCTTTCGATTTTTTTACAATTTTCATTTTGTGCGGGAACAGTGTCACAGCGTATATAATCTAATTCAGATCTGATCAAGCATTCTATGACTTTTATTATTATTATTATTATTATTATTATTATTATTATTATTATTATTATCTACTAATAATAGAAATTAAACCATTTCAAAGGTGACACATTTAAAAAATGTTACATGTCTTGGAGAGGGGGGTCTGTAAGTCCTCCGAGGTCGTAAGTTCTCCGAGGTAGTAAGCCTTTCGAGGCTGAAAGTTCTTTGAGGGTGCAAGTTCTCCGAGGGTGCAAGTCCTCCGAGGGTGCCAGTCCTCCGAGGGTGCAAGTCCTCCGAGGGTGCCAGTCCTCCGAGGGTGCAAGTCCTCCGAGGGTGCCAGTCCTCCGAGGTTGCAAGTCCTCCGAGGATGGAAGTCCTCCGAGGGTGCAGGTCCTCTAAGGGTGTAAGTCCTCCGAAGTTGTAAGCCCTTCGAGGCTGCAAGTCCTCCGAGGTCGTAAGGCCTACAAGGTTGTAAATCCTCCAAGGTAATAAGTCCTCCAAGGTAACAAGTCCTCCAAGGTAACAAGTCCTCCAAGGTAACAAGTCCTCCAAGGTAACAAGTCCTCCAAGGTAACAAGTCCTCCAAGGTAACAAGTCCTCCAAGGTAACAAGTCCTCCAAGGTAACAAGTCCTCCAAGGTAAGAAGTCCTCCAAGGTTGCAAGTCCTTTCAAGGTTGCAAGTCCTTTCAAGGTCGCAAGTCCTTTCAAGGTCGCAAGTCCTCCAAGGTATTAATTCCTCCTAGGTATTAAGTCCTCCTAGGTAATAAGTCCTCCTAGGTATCAAGTCCTCCTAGGTATCAAGTCCTCCAAGGTATCAAGTCCTCCAAGGTAACAAGTCCTCCAAGGTAACAAGTCCTCCAAGGTAACAAGTCCTCCAAGGTAACAAGTCCTCCAAGGTAACAAGTCCTCCAAGGTAACAAGTCCTCCAAGGTAACAAGTCCTCCAAGGTAACAAGTCCTCCAAGGTAACAAATCCTCCAAGGTAACAAGTCCTCCAAGGTAACAAGTCCTCCAAGGTCGCAAGTCCTTCAAGGTCGCAAGTCCTTCAAGGTCGCAAGTCCTCCAAGGTCGCAAGTCCTCCAAGGTCGCAAGTCCTCCAAGGTCGCAAGTCCTCCAAGGTTGCAAGTCCTCCAAGGTCGCAAGTCCTCCTATGTATCAAGTCCTACTAGGTATCAAGTCCTCCAATGTAATAAGTCCTCCAAGGTAATAAGTCCTCCAAGGTAACAAGTCCTCCGAGGTAACAAGTCCTCCGAGGTAACAAGTCCTCCAAGGTAACAAGTCCTCCAAGGTAACAAGTCCTCCAAGGTCGCAAGTCCTCCAAGGTCGCAAGTCCTCCAAGGTCGCAAGTCCTCCAAGGTTGCAAGTCCTCAGTGGTCGCAAGTCCTCAGTGGTCGCAAGTCCTCAGTGGTCGCCATGTTCCCTTGAACTGACCAGGAAAAAATGTTCCTTGGGTTCGGCCTCGGCCTTGGCCTCAGGGCGGAACCCCAACACGGGATCTCCAGCACGGGATCCCTATCGTGGGATTAGAGCGCGGAGCGTTGCGGCCGTAAGCCGCTGTTTGCGCAGCCAAGCCCCCGGCTTGTTATTTATCATCATTTTTATTATCATTATTTTGTTTTATTTTATCTTTGTATTCATTTATGCTGTGACAAGCTACTTTTATGTTTGTCAGTCGTCTACATTAGTCACAAGTGTGGTAATATGTTTACCAGAGGACAAGACACACATGACCAGTACCCTCATATCCTTACTATTTTATTTATTTATCGATTTTTTTTTCTTCTAATTATTCGATTTCCATTGAGTGATTCACTGATGGTCTCTTCGAGCTCTATTTCCAACGCTTTGCTTTTTTTTTTTTTTTCGTTAAAGTTCATTTCCCACAGTTGGCTTCAGACATATACTGTATATTTTTGAGATATTGTTATATTGTCTACGAACGCGTACTTTCCGTCAAGTCATTTAGGTCTATCAAGAATATCACTGGTTCTAGAGATGACTCTTGTGGAACTCCTTGAGACAATTCCCTCCATCCATACATTTCACCCTTCATAACTCTTCTTATGTACCAGTTTCAAAAGAAATCCTTTCTTCATTCAAAGATGCGTCTGTGTCTTCTATGCCCGTTCCTCCAATTTTCTCTAATTTCCACAAATGTCAATTTTAAAGTCCCTCGTCAATTTTCCTCTCTAGATCTAAGTATACACAGTTCACCCAACCCTCACTTTTGCAACGCGTCAGCAATAACAGGTTTGAAAAGGAAGGAAAATGAAGACCATACCGAGAGGAGACCTTTTGGTTCATAACTAGGTCGGATGCTAAGAATAGATAGGTTTTGATACGCATGATCTCCCAATTCTAAAACGGAATTGTTCATCCGCCAAAATATATCTTCAAGATGTTCACCTACCAAGCTGGTGAGGGCCACTGGTATGTAGTTTAATTATTCCTCTTTATTTTGCTCCTTACTGAATTGGTACAACATTAGCTCTCTTCCAGTCTTGTACAATCTTTTCTTTCGGTGAACTCACAATTAGGTCATGATTCTTGTCCGTTGCTGGTCTCTGCGTTCCTTAAGTGTCATTTAAGATCCCATCAGTCCCTGGAAAAATTCTCACGACAAATGCGTCCAATAGTTTATATACTGTTTACTTCTGCTTATATTTCACACAATGAAATTATTTTTTCCATTGAAAACTGATTGGAGACATTTGTACATTATTTCAGTCTGTGATGACGCCTCTTCATAAGCATCCACTGTCAATTTAAAGAGTCCTTCTTTGTGTCTTAGTTTACTGTTGATAAACCTGTAGAACTGTATAGGCTTCTCTTTACGTTCTAAAGTTCCGCTCTTCCTCTATATGGATTCTCGTGTAGTAATTTTTAGCACATCTGTATTCTCCCATACTTTGTTTCCTTGTGTGTGTGTGTGTGTGTGTGTGTGTGTAAGCGTGTGTGTGTATGTGTGTGTGTGTATGTGTGTGTGTGTGTGTGTGTGTGTGTATGCGTGTGAATGCTTGTGTGTGTATGTGTGTGTGTGAGTGCATGTGTGTGTGTGTGCGTGTGAATGCTTGTGTGTGTATGTATGTGCATGCGTAAACATATATGCACAAATAACGAATCTCAATACACATGGAAAAATACAAGAAAGAAAAGAGAACGTGTGAGAGAACGAAGCCAGACTAGAAAAATGAAAAAGACTGGGATAGCAAAGGACTGGAGGAAGTTGGAATACGCCCACAGGGCAGGAAGAGTTGAATAATAGCAGGATTTAAATGGACATGAGAGACTAAACCCACGAGGGATGGCTTGGCTCGTCCTCTCTCACGGAGAGAGAGAGAGAGAGAGAGAGGGGACCAGATGCAATGGTAGTGACAGAGCTACAGGTATACAATATTGTAACAGCGGTGCTGATGGTCTGACCCTATCTCATATGTATAGAGTTGAAGAATGATATATGATACGGGGTTAGTGGATGCAGAGAGAGCATATGCTATGGTGGTTTTCATGCTGATGGTCTATGCTTCTTTTATTCGTAGATGTGATGATGAAATGGTTTAACGTCACAAACTCCTCCCCCCCCCCATATCGGGAGGCTGGGACGGTGCCCCTCACAGAGGGCTTTATAGCGTGGAATTTAATGAACCATGCCCTTGGTTCAACTTGGCAGGACTCGAATCGTCATCATCTCGACCTACGCCGCAAGTAATGACGCACTAACCCGCTCGGCCAGCGAACAACCTACCTTCGTGGATTTAGAGAAAGCATATGATAGTTTTGGTATTGATGGCTTATGATTTGTATATATATATATATACAGATGTAGTGGCATTGGTGCTGAAGACTTCTATTTTATCTATTTATAGATGTAAACTAAGCATGAATGATGGTATTAGTATTAATGGCAACATTATATTCCATGTACTTGTTGAATTTCATATTTCAAGTATTTGCAGGGATGACCACGAGGATCTAAGATGAGACGGGGGGTGGGGGGAGAAGTGAAATGGGTGGGAGTGAATACGTGCCTTTTGACTTTGGCTACCCCCCTTATAAGGGGGAAAGGGCCCTTGGTGTGTATATGTACTTATGGATTTAGACAAAGCGTATGATATGATGGTATTGATGTTGATAGCCAGGGTATATTTCATTATGCGTGGATGGTTAGCAACTACGAAGTGAGGCTTATGTCCAAACTATACATCATGTATTTATGGACTTAGACAAAGCATGCGATACAGTGGGAATGCGTGGACGAATTGTTGTGGCTACAATTTTTTTTTTTTTTTTTTTTTTTTTTTTTTTTTTTTTAAGCTCTTTGGGTCGAAGTGGTGCGGAGACAGGTGTTCATGGTAAACACCTGCAACAACACCTCAGGCGTCTCAGGGATACAGCTAGCGAAGGCACTACTAAAGATAGCTTTGGCGTGAAGTTCTGTCCTTCATCTAAATAAAGTAGCTTAGCGTTTGGACCAAATTTCCAACTGTACCTCCGGAGCTCTAGGAGTCCGACGCAGACACTTCCTGTTCTTCTTAACTTTTTTTATATCGATCGATCTGTTCGCCGTTTGTTTTTTTCCCGCCTCGCCCGTCACAGGATGTCGTCAGCGTCGAAAGACAACATCTACCCCTCCCCCAGTCCCCCCCAGACCCCCCCCTAGTCCCCCAGGACAGCACCCGACACATCACATCTCCTTCCATCACCTTGACGAATCCCAAATTTCGCTTTCCCTTTTTAGAGTCCTCCAAGGCGGCCAAGAGGGCTTTCAACCATTCCTCCCCCTCACCTCCTCCCCGCATGGCCTACTGACTGCATAATATATTTTTTATCAATATTTTAGGGGCTTTAGTGTCACCCCTATGGACCAGAGTCACTCAAGAATGATGATTACTCTCAGGTCACACTTAACTCTTCTTTCTACAGCCCTCCTTAACTCTCTTTTTAACTCTTATGTTCTGTGTTTAACTCTTATGTTTTCTTCTTAATTCTTATGTTCTCTATGACCACGTTTACAGTAGGGCATTACCCCCAAGTATAGAAGCGTTGGTTATCATCGAAATATCAAATACTCAAATGACTTTCAATCTCTCCCACTCTTTCTCTCTCCCTCTCTGCCTCTCGCTTTCTATCTTCATCTCTCTCTCCCTCTTTCTCTCGCTCTCTCAAGCTTCCTCTCTCTCTCCCTCTTTCTCTTTCTCATTCAATTTCTCTTCCCCCCCTCTCTCTCTCTCTCTCTCTCTCTCTCTCTCTCTCTCTCTCTCTCTCTCTCTCTCTCTCTCTCACTCTCTCCCTCTCTCTCTCGCTCTCTCTCTCTCTCTCTCGCTCTCTCACATAGTCTATATCTTTCTCAGTCTATCTCTGTCTCTCTCTATCTTCTCTACCTCTGTCTCTCTCCCCCTCTCCATCTTTCTCTCTCATTCTGTCTCTCTCTCTCTCTCTCTCTCTCTCTCTCTCTCTCTCTCTATCTGTCTCTCTTGAACGCGAAGCTGAGGTGGTTGTCAAATGATTCCTATCTCCCAAGATTCGGTGATAGTGATGGATCGGGATTCTACCTGGGAGCTTACCAGAGATGATCTTCAGGTCTTTAGTGGAAGGGTGAGCTTGGCTATGCGTTATTACGGTGTTTACTCCCAGGGAGTGACTCACTCCCTCACTTGTACGGACTCCATCGGTGTGTACAACAGAAACCACGATATCTGTGACCGCTACAGGAGGTCACTATACGACATTGTCTTCAGCATAATGCAATTAATACTTTCACTCTTCGTGACTTGTACTTGAGTCGTGGAGGCCGTTGGGTGATTTTATTCAGTTGAGGGAAATGCCTCGTCTCTTCCCGTACCTTAGTGTAGCAGAAGAGTTCGGGGTAGATCGCTTAAAGGTCTTATTTCCTCGTTTTGCAACTCGATTTCGCTGAAGTGTAGGTCGCTTAAAGGTCGTATTTCCTCGTCTTGTGTTACTACTTCGCTTAAGTGTAGATCGCTTTAAGGTCTTATTTCTTCGTCTTGTACATCTACTTCGACTTAAGTGTAGATCTCTTAAAGGTCTTACTTCTTCGTCTTGTACATCTACTTCGCTTAAGTGTAGGTCGCTTAAAGGTCGTATTTCCTCGTCTTGTGTTACTACTTCGCTTAAGTGTAGATCGCTTTAAGGTCTTATTTCTTCGTCTTGTACATCTACTTCGACTTAAGTGTAGATCTCTTAAAGGTCTTACTTCCTCGTCTTGTGGTTCTACTACGCCGTTTTCGAAAACAAGAGAGGTCTATACAGACAACTCTCAAAGGTAATTCTGTTATCTTTGCACTGCCTTGACGCATGTACTTTAGTATAAGCAAGGTCAAAGGTCATACTTCCAAAACCTTTCGCTAGCCTTCGGGAATACTTTACTCCAATAGAAAATAGAATTTTACCAACTTCACTGGTTGTAATTGAAAATCACCGGTAGATTTCATAGATAAGCTAGTAAGGCAGATCAAGTAGAAAACCAGGAAGAATTCTGCTTTCTAGTGACAAAGCGTTCGCTGGAGCTGGTGACAGCCTTGGGAAACAAGATTCAAAGATGGCATAGTATATTAGCCTCTCTTCCTCCGATCCGCGTGACATCTTTTCTTTCATTCCTGCTGCTGCCGCTGGTCAGGATATCTTGTTCATTTCCGTGGCAGCACCTCCCTTCCCCTTGCCAAGAAAAAGGTCAAAGTAAAAACAAACTGGAGAAGAGCTATGAGAGAAGGAAGGAAAAGAAAACGTGAACAAACCCCGTATAGAAAAAGGACGAACAGATGAAGAGGAGAAGGAGAGACGAGGGGGAAGGCATCTGGAACTAAAAGAATCATAAGAAATGAAATGGAACTCGGGAAGTGAGGGAGAAGAAAAAGAATAGAAAGGAGGAGAAGAAGAAGAAAGAAAGAAAAAGAAAAAAGGAGGAGAAAACGAAGAAAGAGAAGAACAACAAGAAGGAAAGGGAGAATAAGAAAAAAATAGATGAGGAAGGAAAGGAAGAAGGAGAAAAAGGACGAGAAGAAGAAGAAAAAGAAAGAAAAGCAAAAAAAGGAGAACAAGAAGACGAAAAAGAAAAATAAGATTAAGAAGATCAGATCTTTGTGGTAAGACAGATATGTGAGAAAGCTATAGGAAAGGGGAAGGGTGTTTTTTGGGCTTTTATGGATCTGGAAAAGGCTTATGATAGGGTAGACAGGAAGGCACTGTGGGAGGTTATGCAGATATACGGGATAGGAGGAAAGCTGGGAGCTGTCAAGAGTTTTTATGAGAGTAGTAGAGCTTGTGTCAGGATTGAGAATGGAGAGAGTGGTTCGAGGTAAAGGTGGGACTTCGTCAAGGATGCGTTATGTCGCCCAGGCTGTTCAACTTGTACATGGATGGGGTGGTGCGAGAGGTAAATGCAAGGGTAGTGGGCAAGGGATTGGAGATGGTTAAAGAAAATGGAGAAAAGTGGGAGGTGAGCCAGCTGTTGTTTGCGGACGACACTGCGCTTGTGGCAGGATCGGAGGAGGGATTGAGGAAGTTGGTGGCAGAGTTTGGGAGAGTATGTGATAGAAGAAAGCTAAAAATAAATGTGGGTAAAAGTAAGGTGATGAGATGTACAAGGGGTGAAAGTGGCAGTAGACTGGAAGTGAGCATTAAGGGAGAGCGACTGGAGGAAGTGGATAGTTTTAGATACTTGGGTGCAAATGTGGCAGGGAAAGGTGGAGTGAAAGTAGAGGTAGAATGTAGATTGAGAGAAGCGAGTAAATGCCTTGGTGGATTAAAGAGTGTAATGAGGAATAGACATTTGGGCATGGATGCTAAGAGGAGAATGTATGAAGGAGTGATTGTGCCAACAGCATTGTATGGGGCAGAAACATGGAACATAAGAGAAGAAGAGAGAAGGAGTTTGAATGTGTTTGAGATGAGGTGTCTGAAAAGTATGATGTGGGTTACTAGGCTGGATAGAGTGAGAAATGAGGAGGTGAGGAGAACAGGGGTGGAAAAGGAGCTGGGAGATAGGGTTGATGAAAGAATATTAGGATGGTTCGGACACATGATAAGAATGAGTGAAGAAAGACTAGTAAAAGAGGTGTGAAAGGCAGATGTGGAGGGAGTGAACATGAGGGGACGTCCTAGGATGAGGTGGATGGATGGGGTGAAGGGGGCTTTGGGGAAGAGGGGAATGTCTGTTGAGGAAGGACGGGAGAGGACAGAAGACAGGGGTGAATGGAGAATGGTTGTATATGGATGATGTTGTGATAGCATGAGGTGGAATGGGCGGGTGGATAGGGGGTGAGGTAGTATGTGTGAGCAAAATTTGACACAGCCCGAAGGTATTTCTCCCCGCCTTCTCATTTTATGCAAAGGGGGACGGAGAGGGGGGGTCACCGATTTAATGAAGCGGCCTTGCTGTGGATGTGCTGTGTCTTGCGACACTGCTTCTGACCAGGGCAGTGGACAAGGTGCAGGGATGACCCGTCATTCAGGAGGTGCTAAGATAAGAGGGAGGGTGGAGGGGTGTGGAGTGTATTCAGGGATGGAATGGGTGGGAATGATTTTATGCCTTTTTTTCGGCTACCCCCCTTGTAAGGGGAAAAAAGCCTTGGTATATGTATGTATGTAAGAAGAAATAGGAGTGGAAGATGAGGAAGGAAAGGAAGAAGGAGGAGAAGAAGGAGAAGATAAAAAGAAAGGGAGAAAAAAGAATGAGAAAACGAAGAAGAAAAACAAGAAGAAGAGAAAAAAGGAGAAAGAGAAGAACAAGAAGAAGAGAAAGAAGAATAAGGAGGAAAAAGAATAGAAGAAAAAGGAGGAGAAGAAGAGAAAGAAGAATAAGAAGAGGAAGATCAGGAAGGAAAAGAAGAAAACGGAGAAGAAAAAAGAAAAGGAAAAAACGAAGTAGAAGAAGAACAAGAAGAGAAAGAAGAATAAGAAGTAAAACGAGGGAAATGAGGAAGAAGACGAAGAAGGAGGAGGAGAAGAATAAAAAATAATTGGAAAAAGAAAGAGAAAACGAAGAAGAAGAGGAAGATGAAGAAGAAGAGGAAGATGAGGAAGAAAACGAAGAAGGAGGAGAAGAATAAGAAGAAAAAAGAAAATTAGAAAAAAGAGAACGAAGAAGAGGAAGAAGAACAAGAAGAAGAGAAAGAAGAAAAAGAAGAAGATGAGGAAGAAGACGAAAAAGGAGGAGAAGAATAAGAAGAAAAAAGAGAAAACAAAGGAGAAGAACAAGAAGAATAGAAAGAAGAAAAAGGAGAGGAAGATGAAGAAGAGGAAGATGAGGAAGAAGACGAAGAATAAAAAGAAGAGGAAGAGGAAGAAACTACAGGCCAGTTAGTTGCAGTATCTTACGTTGTACTAGAGACGTCGTACTGATTTGGAAAGAAAAGCTTAGGGAGGAATGCCCCCCCCCCTCCCGCCACCATCCTTGTTGGATGGAAGGGGCAGCAGGGAAGTCAGCAAGCGTGTTCTCTCATACACTCAGGGCATGTCAGGGTGGACACACATAGGCTTTTAGTGTAAGGAAAGTGTTTGCATATAGAAGGAACGTGTTCTGTTGGTTGTGTTTGTATGTATGTGTTATCTGATTAAGGCATCAGGTCAGCCTGACTGGATGCAGGAGCGCTGCTACTGAGCCGTCCGGATTTCCATGAACGAGAGATGAAAGAGGAAAAGGAAAATTCGAACGACGAGAGAGAAAAAGAAACGAATAAAAAAAAAGTGTGGAGGAAGAAATTGAAAAAGATGAAGGGCGTGGTGGACAAGGTTGTAGGCTGAGGAAGTTGAACGATAGTTTTTTTTTTTTTTTTGTATGGAATTGCGTTTGGAAGTTTTGTATGTCTTTTAGGGTGGCGTTTCACTACAAAGAATAATTTGAAAAGGATCAGAAAAAGGAAATTTGACAAAAGGACTAAGAATGTTGGTGTCACATGTTTCCATATATTCATAAAAAAAATTCTGAGTTTTTTATTATTACTATTATCTATTATTTTTTTCTTAGTTGTGACCAGTTCACGCCACAGGACAATCAGCTACGGCCAGAGCCATCACCTTTGTCTTATGTACATGTTTTACTCTTGTTTATTGTCAAATGTATCTGCATTTGTGAAGCGGCAGTCGTTGGGGATCGAACTCGAGCCTTCACGCTACGAAACTGACGCAAGCTAGAGTTTTTTTTAACCTGTTTGAGGTTCAGGGTGTTGATGGGGTTTAGGGACTGGAATCACGGTGGGGAGATGATATTCTCCGACACCCACCCCAACCCCACCAACCAACCTCCCCCCCAACCCCATTTTTTTTATAGAAAATATATGTATTCGTTTACTGTCATGCTCAGACTCAGTGCCATAGCAAAATATATAAAGTGCGCCATCATAGGGAAGGGCTCAAGTCATCTTTGGTGATGATGGTGACGATGACGACGATGACAATTGTGATGATGATGGTGACAGTGATGGTGGTGGTGGATGTGGTGGTGATGATGATGATCATTACGATGACAATGATGATGATGATGACGATGGTGACAGTGATGGTGGTGGTGGATGTGATAATGATGATGACGATGATCATTACGATGACAATGATGATGACGATGGTGACAGTGATGGTGGATGTGGTGAGTGATAATGACGAAGATGATGATACCGATGACCATGACGATAATGAAGAAATTTATAATCAGTACGAAATATTGTCACGATAATGACTAGTAATCCCGTTAAAAGTAGTAATAGTAGTAATACCTATCAGCATGCAATTAACAGCGGCGAAGAGTGTGTGCGCGCGTGTGTGTGTGTATATGCGTGTATTCACTTGGTCTTTTGGATCACGTGTTCGACTCGTGATCGACAGCTATTTCCCTCCTGGAAGAGAGCTCAGAGCTCGTAGGTGTGTGTGTGTGTGTGTGTGTGTGTGTGTGTGTGTGTGTGTGTGTGTGTGTGTATATGCGTGTGTGTGCGTATGTGTGTGTGTGTGTGTGTATGGTGTTATAATCAGGGTGAAAAAGCAATGAACACTATATTGGCAACAACTGAGTAAGAGAAATGAAAGTGAAGAAGATCACGACGCTTGAAAAGGTCTGAATAATGTTAACAGGAAGGAGCGTTATAATGATTAATCGAAAAGAAAAGAAAATAAACCAAACGGAAGAGAACAAACGATACAATAAGACTAATGGATGAACTCTTGATGGATTGAGGTCTCCTTCAGCTGAATCGAATTGCCTGGCGACAGTTAGAATGTATTCAACGCAGAGAAATTGTTGAACCTGACGTTTATAGATAGATGAATAGGTGAACAAGCAAATAAGTATGAACTAAATAGATAAATAGATGAATAA
>NC_134789.1:37450622-37460622 GCF_046742065.1 Oratosquilla oratoria
ACACACACACACAAAGAACTGGATGCGGAAAGATACAACTGCGGGTTCCCACGAGCATAGGTCTTTTCCCGCAAAATACAACTAGGTAAATACACACACACACGCCATCACCCACTTGAGAAATATACAAAGGAGACAAGAAGGAATCCCTTCGGACCGTGACACATCTCCATCAGTTTACAACTACTCTCCAGTCACTCTTAATCTTTTATACCTCCTATTCTTTCCTCAGTAGATTTTAGTCCAACGCCCAGTGCCCCCTTCACTTCGTCCAGCCGACTAATTCTTGGCTTTCCCATTAGGTTCGTTCCACCCATCTCTGCCTTCCATATTCCTCATGGTAGTCTTTCTTTGTTGATTCTTCCTAAACCATCACATCATTGATTGACCAACTCTACCTGACGTCCTCCTTTCCTTCCCCACTCATCTCCTCGCCTCGACCCATTCTCTTTACTCATATCAAACTTCTTAAACACTTCATCTCAAACACGCTAAGGCTCTTCCTTTCTCTCTCCTTCAGACTTCAAGTCTCCATACAGTGACGTGGGCTCAATCACTCTTCTGTTTGCGTCCATCCCTAGACATCTATTTCTAATGATAATTGTCATTCTCCCTAGACATTGATTTGTGTTCCTTGTTCCGTAATTCACCACTATCATTACTGATCCGTTCCTTGTATCGTGTGAGCACAAATATTTAAAGCTTCTTATACATATACCAAAGGCTTTCTTCCCCCTTACACGGGAGGTAGGTAGCCAAAAAACAAAGGCATAGAAACCACTCCCACTCATTCCATCCCCTCCACACACATATATATGCGTGAGAAAGATGGGAGAATTCATTGGTCTATATCTGAGCTCCGAGTTTATTCCTGACCGGTTTCGCTTTACGCTTCCTCAGAGGAATGTGACTCTGGGGCGAAGCTGGCGGTATACAATAGGAACCAATCCCACGTTCCCTCCAAAAAGGCAGGATCCGCGGCTGGTTTGCAGTGTCCCCCAGTGCACGTGAGATGTCAGAACCTGGGACGACCAGGTATTGGTTGTCCTGTCTGTCACCTGGGCCGACCAGGTATTGTTTGTACTGTCTGTCACCTGGGTCTTTCCGTTGTCTCATGTTTTGCGCCTTTCTTAATTAAGGAGGTTGATAGTAAGCCTTCTGGATAGCCCAGTTTTTTCAAATTTGTAAATTCATTTTGGTTTTTATCCATTCAAATTTTTAAATTCATTTTGGTTTTTATTCATTCAAATTTTTAAATTCATTTTGATTTTATTCATTCAAATTTTTAAATTCATTTTGATTTTTATTCATATGCATAGTCTTACTATGCAACTTATCTTTATTTTAAATTCATTCCATTAACATCTCATTAATTTCAATTTTCATAAATTCATTGTGGCGCTGAATGATCATTTTGGTCCCAGTGCCTGGCCGTCGGCCAAAAACTCATAAATCAATCAATCAATCAATCTGGATAGCCCAGTGTCTTGAAGGTATTTGTGACAAAGCGTATTTTCGCTTCGAGGAACTCCTTCCTGCAAATCCTCAGCGCTCTAAGAAAGAAAAAACACGATTACTATCCCTACTTTGGTCCATTTATCATGTTCACCGTAAAAGTGTATTAAATCGTCTTTGTTGGTGGGATTTCTGTAAATTTCAGTGTGCTTTATTGTCGTGTCTGAGAATCTGTGTCCAGAAAACGCAGGCGACCAAGGGATTCAAACTCTATAGTAAGTTGAATGTTACCGAATACCTCATTTGATGTGGACAAAATATTACTAACAACAATCTCCGCTGGGTAAACGAGCTTGCAGTCATCTACGCACCGGAACTAATGCGCATCCTTAGGGAGAATAATTAGACATTGGTCTCTCCAACACCTCTAGGAATAATGATGCAGCCACTGCGCTCAGTGGTGATCCCATGGGAAGGCCTTCCAGTTGGCGGTATTCTCGGTTGCCAAACCTGAACGACCCGAATCTGATTCACTTTCTGTTAGCTGCATATAGTCCCGTTTGCATACCGGGATATTATCCTCCTCAGTTGTACATGATGCTTCCTTGATTGCGTTGATGACACCTATTATGGAAACATTAGTAGATAGAGAAGTTATATCGTAGCTTACTAACCTTTTCTGCGAAAAATCCACATTGTTATGCCTCTCGATCAGGTCTGTAGAATTTCGGAGATGTGTACCGCTGATGCTGCTAAGGACTTTAGCTAACTTGTACGGGGCGCTTTCAGTAATGGGTCTAAAAGGAAACTCAGGCTTGTGGATCTTGGGAATTCCTTTCATTGTTGATTTTTTTTTTTTTTTTTTTTTTTTTTTTTTTGAGGTGTAAAAGCTTCTTGTCCTTTTCCGTTCCCTCTTTTTTTTTCTCGTGGTTCTGTTGCAGTATTCGGCTTCTTTCGCCTCTCCGTTACGTTGTGTGATATACGTGCAAGGGTCTGACAGGAGATCCTCCATTTAACGGAGATAATCTGATTTATCCAGGATAACTACTACTACGCCTTTATCTGTTGTTGTGACCAAAATGTCACTGTTGCCTCGAAGTTCTTGTAGTGCCCACGCTTATCTTGAAGGGATGGCTGACTCACGTTTGTGAGAGGCTAGTGAACAACATAATATTATACCCAGTTTGAACCCATTTTCAAAATCGTTATCCTTCCAGCTGTAGTTATTTTCGACATTCAGCCGTGGTCTTGCGGTTGATGCCCGTGCTGAATTTCAATCCGAAAGAGAGAGAGAGAGAGAGAGCCTCTTCCTGTGTCACTGTCAGTCTGGACGACGTTAGGTTTGTCATCAACTCGTGCCTACCGACCTCTTTCCTTCGACTGTTGCTGCATAAGCTTTATAGTCTCATGGAGTTCCACCTTCTGGCGCCGGTCTTCTTCCGCGATTTCAAGGATCGTTCTTCAAATGGCTCCTGATCTCTTTTGCCTCGTTTCGGAGGATCTCCCTGGATTCTTCAAGGTATTTCTTGGCTGTGTTGCTGATGGGTTTGTGTGGGTGGTGAAGGTGTCTTAGTGCTGATCTGGGAAGGACTTGTTCTAGGCAGTCCTCTAAGAACTTGTCTCTAGTATACTTATCAGCCTCCTTCTGAGAGCAAACTCTTCCTCAAAGACGCCATATGTGTCTGTTCCACCTTGATACAAATGTTGAGACACTGTGACAAGTTGATAAACGTGGAAGAAGTTACTGGTCTAGGTCCGAGTTCTGAGTTTATTCCTGGCCGGTTTTGCTTTACGCTTCTTCAGAGGAATGTGACTCTAGGGCGAAGCGGGCGGTATACATTAGGAACCAAGTCCACGATCACTCCGTGAAGGCAGTACCCGTGGTTGGTTTGGCCGGGACATAATAAATTACAATTCTATTTTGAACATACAATTGTCAAAGACGGTTCCTGTGTGCATTAAGTGTTGTCTAAAACGTGAAAAATGTATCTGTTAAGTCAAATGATGTAAAAATGTGTAAAACCCAAAAGATGTCCGTCTATGATACAGGGAGCATACAACCTAATGTATTGAGTTTATATTCGTAAATTACTTTGGGTTGTTGAAATGGGCTTGATCAAGGTAGAATGTTTTTGGACATGATAATGTTGAAGAATTTTGTGTTTGTGTAGTCAGTGTATAGGTCGGTTGTGTCCTCTGATGTAATACTTCTCGGCCAGACGAAAGCTGGAAGTATTTTCTCTACCCCAGGTTTAAACCGGTGAGTCTGTTGTTAAAATGAAATACACAGTCTCCACCAGACCATCACTGGAGGGCAGGGTGTCCTAAGGAAATGCAAGGTCGAACCTTGTCTTTGTAGTCGCTCATCAGAAGAATTGACCTTTCAAACCTATGTCACTCTCATTGCATACTTGTCTTTTGGGATGATCATCTAGGTCAAAGGCACGCGTTGCCACCAAAAGGTTAAGAAGTTATGAAAAACTTCAGTTCAATGAAATTCGAGATTAGAAATTAATTACACAACGTAAAAGAATACCATTCATGTGAAAGCGAAAAAAAAACACGCGAACAATGACGACTGTAATATCAACTTTCTTTGACATGTATCTTTCTCCTTATGTTATTGACTTGCCTATGATTAATAAAACGTTCATGTTATTTTTTTGTAATCTTTCCTACTCTAATATTCCTAGGATTATTTAACATGACCTTCATATTGGATTCTATCGTTGAAGAAAAATGGCTTGGTTTATTATTGACTTCTGAAACAAAGCCCAGAAAAGTTATCTTGCTAGAGTCTAGATAGAAATGAATAATTCGCCCTTCCTTTCATCCTCTACTTCGTTTTATTCATCCAAATCCAATCTTCCATTTCTCTGCATCATTCTCCCCTTCTGTACATTCTCTCGTTCGTCTGTACCTCTCAGCTTCCATAACTTCAGAAACGTCTTGAAGTACTTCATACTCCTCATACTCCTTACTGCCATTGCCCATTCATTCACGTTACTTCTACATTCTTCACTGACCTCTTTTACATTTCCACACTCTTTATCGTCGAGTGCTCTCCGTCTGCCGCTATTCTACATGTCCAATTGGTTTTACATTTTTTTTCCTCCTTCCCAAGCATCCATGACATTTCTGAATTTTCTCTTCTTTAACCTCTTTATCTCTTTGTATTTCTCTCTTTGCTCTCTCCTTCGCGTTGTCGCATATTTTTCTTTCCTCTTTTTCAGTTGCTGTGAACGAACATCGGACCTTTCGGCTTTCTTCAGTCTCTCTTTCCTTCCTTCCTTCCTTCCTTCCTTCCTTCCTTTCTTTCTTTCCCTTTTGACCTCCTCTCTTTTTTCTCTCTCTCCCTCTCTTCGGACTCTTTATTTTGTTTCAACTCCCATTTACTTTCGTTTCCTCTTTCTTCTACCCAATTTCAAACCTTCGTTACAGGCATGTCCCCCACCTCTCCTCCACTTCGTGTGTCTGCCTCCATTTCCCCCCCGCCCCGCCTTTTCCGTTTTCTCTTCTTTCTACCTCAGTCTATGGAACAGTTCCTTGCTCGGGATTTCTTCGCATACTTCGTCTCGCGAAACCATTCCTCTCCCATTTCTCTTTCTTTCTCTTGTTTTTTTGTTTTGTTTTTCTTCTGGCTTCCTCCGTCTTCTAAAACTCCTTCTCTCCCCCGAACTGATTCATTTGTACGATCTTGTTATCAGCATCATGGCCATCACAGCTTTTATCCTCCTTCACTGACCTCGTTCCTCATCGAGACATTAATGAAAGCTTTACGCCACCTTCTGGTTCTTAGATCCCAACTCTTTTACGCCACCTTGGTTCTTAGATCCTAGCTCTCTTAATCCTGCTTAGTCCTTGATGGGAACCATCTTCCAAACCATTTGTGAACCAAAGGCATTTCCATGACGAATAAACTCGTCTGGTGCCAACTAGGACAGACTTTTTTAAGTAAATAAAAAAGAAAAATCGCCCTCGTGGATATTAAAGCCTAAGTCAAATAGATTTTTTTTTTATTGGAATAGCTTAATCAAGATATTTTCTCAGATGGCTGATTCGAGGTAGTTTTTTCCCTGTGTAGCCAAATGTATTATATATATATATATATATATATATATATATATATATATATGTATAATGTGTGTGTGTGTGTAGGTATATATATTTAGAGCTGCTCCTCAAACAGCGTCACATAAATAAATGGTCTGTTGACTCTCCTGAATTTTGTTCATCACAATTTAATTTCTTCAGCTCCCACACTTAAAAACTCACCTCGTCACTCATTCGTATTTCCGGCAGATTACCCTTCCCGGAATAGATTATCTGTTTATTGAAATTTCAGAACTTCATAAATTTTCCCACAAGAGTTCACAAGAGCATTACAACAGAGGATGGATTGGCAGCATAGACTTCAAGAAAGCGTTTGATATGATACTAAAAAAAAGTCTACTGAGATGACTGAACAGATGAAACGTAATCATAATATCTAAGTTCATTTAATCGATAAGATATTCCTTTAAATGGAAGATATTAAGAACCGAATTTTGGGGAGAATATTCATAGTGAAGAGAGTTGACGATTGATAGATCTTAAGGATCCGTGCTGGCACCAGTGTTGTGCACAGAGTTGATCTAACAGAGGGAATAGATCAGCGTTTCTCAACCTCAGGCTTCCCCGCAAAAGGTCCCTAAGGGTTCCGCGAGAACAAGCGAGATAAGCTAATACACTTATTTTTTTTTTTAGTTTCATATACATAATATGATTAAACACGCACGACATCATCTTGGTTATTGTAATAATGTAATATAGCCTTCATCCTATCTAACCTATTATTACGATGCAAATAGAATGAGAAAGATAAGGGATATATATATATATATAATATATATATATATATATATATATATATTATTTTTTTCTTTCTTTTTTTTTTGCGCAGGGTTCCCTGAGACATGCAATTTGTTTTAAAGGTTACACAAGGGTAAAAAGGTTGAGAAGCGCTGGAATAGATAGTTATATGAACCCATTTGTGAACAACGCCAAACTAGAAATTGAAATAGCGTGTGGTAAATAAGCCCTGATTTTCTAATCGGATGTAAACAAAATCATAACTGGGCCGTAAGGTCCGTAGAAGTTTATAAGAGTGAATGCAATGTGGTACAATGAGAAAAAGAGGATAATGAAAAGAAAATTAAGATTATGTGGATATTATCTGTGAATAACGTTTACTAAGAGACGAATGATTACAAAGTTTTACAAAGGCGGAGCATACCCACAGAAGACCTTTTGGTCCATAACTAGGTCGGATGCGGAAAAAATTATAATAATGATAAATAAATAAAAGAGAAAATTTTAATGATGTAAATAATAATAAATAAAAGAAATGCATAGGTATAGTTAAATAATGGTAGATTGACATAACTAAAAATAAATGAAAATCAAGCAAATAATAATAAACAAACAAATAATAACATAGAGACCCCTTGGCCATTGAAAAACTTTGTCACCTTAAAATAGTATATTCTGGCTTACGTGAAACTATTTTATTCACAATAAGATAGGTACTTTCATGAGCTACGAACTAAAACAAAAACAAATTTCCCAATTAACATTTGCAGACTCTGTTACATTGAAATACTTTATTCTGACTGACGGTTTTCGATTTAATTCATCTTAAGATGGACCTCTAACCTCTGCAGGGCTGAATACACTTGTAAGATAATAATATCCATTGTGAACAAGCATGAAGCTTGTTTTAGCCTGTATATGTTAAGTGTATTCTATGCTATACAACATCTAAGACCTACCCAAAAAGATGCAGCAGTAAAACCGAGATTACTTCATAAATTATATCGTCAAGTAATAGAAAGCCCAGAAGAGGATTTACAAAAGTCAAATATATAATCCGGGATTATGGTGAAACACACACACACATACATACACTCACGCATACAAGCATTACACACACACAGCTTTTATATATATGTATATATATATATATAATATATATATGTAATATATATGTAATGTGTGTGTGTGTGTGTATATATATATATGCGTGCTCGCGCGTGATCATTATCATTCCTGTGTTCTCGCGGAAAAAAATCTCATTAAGATTGCAGCATATGACGTCATAACGCCGATAACAAATTCCGCAAATTCGAGGGAATCTTGTTACGTAGAATTTGTTAAAAAGTGGCGAACGATGTATAACCGGTTAGATGTAGACAAATGAATACATATTGGTAATTAATATACGAGTGTCATTGTTATTATTATTATTATTGTTATCATCATTATCGTTATTATTATTCTTATTGTTATTGTTGTTGTTAATATTGATATCATTATTATTTTATTATTATTTTCAATTTAATCTTTCGTAGTAGTAGTTGTAGTAGTAGTAGCAGTAGCAGTAGTATAATTATCATTATCACTATTGTTCGTGCTAATACTATTTCACTATATGATATTGTAAAAATATTCTGCTACCTGATAATGTCATTTTGTCTAAGGTGAAAAAGAACATGAAAGATTATCTGAGTGTTCCTTTTTGGTATTTTCTTTTATTTCTTTTTCTTTTTACTTTCCCTTCTACAAAAATAAATAAATAAACAAAATCTCTTGGTTCATTCTCGGAAATCTCTGAAGACCATTGTTTCCTTCGCTTGTAGCCTCTCATCCCTCCACAATTTTCCCGGTTTCTGACCTCCCTCATCCTCTTCCACTCTATTGCTCCCCTCCATCCATCACTGCATCATTTATTTTCCACAAGACCCAGTCTCCGTCTTTTTCGCCCTCTGCCCGAAAGCCCCCTCGACCATGGCTGCCTGCTGACGACCGACAGGAAGCTTGAGACTCTTGCGAAGAACACGCCATTTCTTCGTTCTGTTGATGACTTTTCGCCAGTTGATCAGTTTTATGCCTCTTCTCGCCTCGTTCCTCACAAACGTGGTTAGGGGATATGTGGATCTGAGGAAGAGAGGGTTTGAGGGGGCTACGTCGAAAGGGGAGGAGTAGATGTAAAGGGAGGCTATTCCAATTCGTCTCAAATGACCAGCGCTTCCGTCCTAACGGACAACGTCACACCGAAGAAGTGGAGTCGCGTAGGTAACGTCAGAATAGTTGTTTAAGGAGGGCAGAAAAACTTTATTATTTTGTAAGGTAAGGTAACCAGGGTTTCTATTTCGGGGACCATACCACACTGAAAAGGTGGTGTCATAGTGTGGTGGTAAATGAAAAATTGCGAGCAGCAGAAATAAAAAAGGACAGAAGAATTTATTAGTGATCAGCATTTTTCTTTCTTTTTTGAGTAGATATTACTCTTTAATAGTAAAAAAAAAAAATGATACGTAGTTCTGGTCTGTAGGGGTGCTAATGAGGTCCCAAAACTATCAACTGCATGAATCATGGTTGCATAATTCAAAGAAGAAGAGGACATTGGGTACCTGAAAAATTTATCCAAACGGATCTTCCAGAATAAGCAAACGGAAGCAAAAGGCCTCCGACCCCAAGAAACGGCCACGCAATTCCACATGCACACACTCAAACACTCAGAATATATAAAGACATCATATCCCCAGTACCAACATCGAAGAGCTCGCTTCCACTGTTCACGTTTGCAAGGGAATATTGTTTTCCGGTTCTCTTTTCTGTTATCGTAGTGTCTGGGTTCGTGAAGGCCATAGTCCTACCAGCAGTGCAGAAAGGTCGGTCGCTCCCTTCTGCAAGTCGAAGCTTTTGTAGTTCCCACGGCCATTTGACCTAATCCCTCCTATCTAGTTTCCTATGCTGCACATTTGTCTCGCATGCAATGCTTCAATATTTATATACGTTTGTGACCATGTATCTACCTATGTACCAAGAGCCTTTTCCCCCTTCTAAGGGAGGTAGCCAAATCAAAAGGTAAGTACCCATTTCCACCCATTCCACTCCCATCCCACTACCCTTTCCCCCCTGTTTCATCTTAGCTCCCCGTGGATGAAGGGTTATCCATGAATCCCGCTCACTGCCCTGGGTCAGAAGCAATGCAGCAAGACGCAGCACATCCTCGGCAAGGCAGTTTCCCTTCATCGGCAACCCCCTCTCCCCCCCCCCATCCCTCTCCGTCCTCTCATGCGAAAAATAGAGAAAACGGGGGAGAAATCCCTTCGGGCTGCGTCAAAATATCATTCACACAAAACCATTCCCCATTCCCCCCACATCCCCCGCCCACTCCCATTCTAGTATTAGAGTATCTATATACAGCCATTCTCCACTCAACCATATCTCCTGCCTTCTCCCTTCCTTGCTCAACAGACATTCCCCTCTTGCTCAACGCCCATTTCACTCCAACCATCCACCTCATCCTCGGTCGTCCTCTCAAGCTCACTCCTATACAGCCATTCTCCACTCACCCCTATCTCCTGCCTTCTCCCTTCATTGCTCAACAGACATTCCCCTCTTGCTCAACGCCCATTTCACTCCAACCATCCACCTCATCCTCGGTCGTCCTCTCAAGCTCACTCCTTCCCCCATCTCTGTATTCCTCTCTTCCACCTCG
>NC_134789.1:37463122-37465622 GCF_046742065.1 Oratosquilla oratoria
ACCACACACACAAACCACACACACAAACCACACACACAAACCACACACACAAACCACACACACAAACCACACACACAAACCACACACACAAACCACACACACAAACCACACACACAAACCACACACACACACACACACACACACACACACACACACACACACACACACACACACACACACACACAAACCACACACACACACACACACACACACACACACACACACACACACACACACACACACACACACACACACACACACACACACACACACACACACACACACACACACACACACACACACACACACACACACACACACACACACACACACACACACACACACTCGTGGCGCAGTTGGTAGAGTTCCCGGCTGCCACTACAGAGGTCCGGGTTCGAATCCCGCCCAGGGCTGAAATAATTTTAGTATCACTGCGCTGCGGGTTGTTACTCCAACTCTCGTGGGCGGGGAGTTGCGTGTGCGTGTAAGGTCGCAGCATTACCCATAGATCGGTCATATACGAGCTCTGAGCTATCTTCCGGAAGGGAGATAGCTGTCGATCACGAGTCCAACACGTGATCCAAAGACCATGGTTAATGGTGAATCACATAAACACACACACAAATACTCGCGTATACACATACACACACATACATATACATACACATACACAAACATACACATACACACACATACATATACATACACATACACAAACATACACAAACACTCAGCCACACACACACATACACAAACACAAACACTCAGGCACACACACACATACACACACGCACGCACGCACAACACACACCTGTACCCATATGTGTATACCGTATGTATATCATATATTCATCTATGTACATACATAAAATAGGATTTTTCCAACTCTGTTTCTCCCCTGGTCTGTAGATATACAGAATTATATACAAACATACTTACGGACATACTCTGAAAGTATACAGTATATAAACATATATACTCGTATCTCTACACATAGATATACCATACTGCATGTTTTGTATACGCACAAATTGTATACATTACAGTATAATAAACTTTTTTTATGTAATTCTTAAAAAAGGATTACAAAGGCGGAGCATGCCGACAGGAGACCTTTTGGTTCCATAACTATGTTGGACGCGGAAAAAATGTAATATTGATAAATAAATTCAAGAAAAATAAATAAGAATTAATAAAATAAAATTGTGCCATGTTTTCGCACACACCGTGTGTGTGTGTGTGTGTGTGTGTGTGTGTGTGTGTGTGTGTGTGTGTGTGTGTGTGTGTGTGTGTGTGTGTGTGTGTGTGCTGTTTTGGAGACATATTTCCTTTTCTTGGATAAAACTCTCTCAGATCTGCACTTAAATGCAGAAACCTCATTTCTCATCACACTAATCAAACGTCCCTCGACACAAAATAACAGATCAGCTGATCTCCAAAACAAACAACGGGTTTGATGCGATCGCTACAGTAAACACAAGAAAGCAAAGGAACTTGCAGTTCGTAAACTCTTTTTGCGAGTTTTCGAAAGACCGATGTAATACAAGAAAGGCAGAGAGGAAGAAGAAGAAGAAGAAGCCTTCACAGCGAGATAGGAATTTGTGGAGCCTTAGAATACGAACACACGAGGAAATGTAAAATGATGTCGGGGAAAACAGCAAATTGAAATTGTTAAATGAATGCAGACATTCTATCCAGCAGTCAGTGGAAGGATATGACGGTAGATTGTGTGACGGTGTGACGTATAGTGTGACGACACATCACGCATGGTGTGACGTGATATTGCGTATTCTGTGTCGATATGTTTTGTATGTTGTGAGAGTATGTTATATACGGTTGATGTTATATTACGTGTAACTGTCGTAGTTGACTGTAATTTACCGGCGTTTCTTTCCTAATGAACAATCTCGCGATGCCATCGTGGGTATTGCGTATTGTGTAATAGTATATTGCGTACAGCACGATGGTATATTATTTATGGTGTGAGGTCACATTGCGTATGGTGTGACGAAGTATTATGCACGATGTGATGGTACAGTGTAGACAGTGTAACGGTATACTGTGTACGGTGTGACGGCTTGGAGTATGTGACGTGATTATAGGGATCACATGAAGAATCGTCACCCCAGACTTCGACAGGGTGACAATTCTTCATGTGGGATATCTTAGGGTGACAATTCTTCATGTGGGCTATCCTAGGGTGACAATTCTTCATGTGGGCTATCCTAGGGTGACAATTCTTCGTGTGGGCTATCCTAGGGTGACAATTCTTCATGTGGGCTATCCTAGGGTGACAATTCTTCATGTGGGCTATCCTAGGGTGACAATTCTTCATGTGGGCTATCCTAGGGTGACAATTCTTCATGTGGGCTATCCTAGGGTGACAATTCTTAAGGTGGGATATTCTAGGGTGACAATTCTTCATGTGGGCTATCCTAGGGTGACAATTCTTCATGTGGACCATCCTGGGTTTACGATTCTTCGGTTGTATAAGTTGATG
>NC_134789.1:37470622-37495622 GCF_046742065.1 Oratosquilla oratoria
CTTACCACTCCTGTGAATTCACTTCTAAATTTTTCCTTAGCTTCTTGTGGGGGGCAGGAATGCCGCCAGCATATTCCCCTGTATGCTGAAAAAAAGTTGACTAACAGGAGTAACAAATCGAAAAGTCAATCAGTACTGTAAAGTAACGAGGTAGAAATACTTAATTACTGTGCTTACAGTACCGTTGTGTTATTATTATTATCATTATTATTATTATTGTTATTATTATTATTATTATTATTATTATTATTATTATTATTATTTTCTTCCCGCATGTATTTCTGCCATTCTTCCATCAATGTTCTTGAAAAAAAATAGAAAAATCCTTACTCGTTCAGGTTTTGAAATGATGAATTCCCCTAATGTGGCCAATAACGACAGAAACAACAACGCAGACATGAAAATTGGCCAATCAGAAGCGTCAATTCATATCTGAACCAATCACGCGCATCCTATCATACCACCTAGGCGATGCAATCTGGTGTGAACCGCTCAGACGTGAAAACTGGCCAATCACAAGTATTTACTCATGCCTGGACCAATCGCACGCGTCCTTTCATACCTCCTAGGCAATGAAGTTGGATGTGACGCGTGTCCAGGTCTAGGGGCATTATTCTCTGTTGTGTTATTGCAGTCAGTTGCAATATCGTGACCACCAGATACACCATGCCCTGAGTGAGTGAAATCAGTCGATTTCAATCTCGTTATTATTAACTAGCACGAGGGGCTGCTAAGTGGGTTTTAATGTGTATGAAGTGAGTGTGAACTTTGACTCGGCTACACCCTTTATAAAGGGGAAAAGCCTTTGGTGTGTGTGTGTGTGTGTGCGTGTGCACAAAGAGCTTTTTCCCCCTTATAAGAGAGGTAGCCAAATCAAATGCACGTGTACCCACTACCACCCATTCCACTCCCATCCACCACCCCTTCCCTTCCCCCACTTCATCTTAGCTCCTCGTGGATGACGGGTCATCCCTGTATCCAGCCCACTGCCCTGGGTCAGAACAATGTAGCAAGACACAGCACACACACACACATACACACACGCACACACACACACACACACACACACACACACACACACACACATATATATATATATATATATATATATATATATATCGGGAAATAGTAAACAGACTCAATTCGAAGGATTTGTTATGCCCGACGTTTCGATTCCCGCCCATGAATCGTCTTGAGGGCTGTGGACTATGTACTACCTTAAAAAAAAAAAAAAAAAAAAAAACGCTCGCTTAGGATTGGTGTTTGCGAGAGTGGAAGAGAAGTCTATAGGAAAAGAAAAGATAGTTGAGTATAAAAAGAGGTTGCCATTGAGCGTTTTTTTTAGGGATATATTTTGTATCGTGGCTCTACAGGGATGAACAGGAGAGTTGACCTTCGAGGCTTGCTTCAATATTTGTGAAAAGATTCTTTTTTAGGATATTTGTTAATCAAGATTTCAAGCAGAAAAGTTAGGAAAAGAGTTGGAGGCTGACTCGTAGGGACAGTCAGAAAGATGGAAAGATTTTTAGTGGTAGGTAAACTCAAATGAGAAGATGCAGTTGAAGAGAATGTTAGAAATTATATTATTGTTAGTAGAAGAGAAATCCTATGTAGATGTTTGTATGTGTAGTCGTGTTTCTTGTTTGCGATGTGTTTCGTGTGTGTGCGTGCCACGCAGGGAGGGTTTCTGCCTCTGTGCGGGTGTACATACAACGGGTTATAATATAACGTATGGATCATAGCCTGTCCTCTGCCGACGAAACAGACCTGTTGAAGTAACGGAGCCTTTTGTCGATGAGAGGAAGTCAAGTATGACTAGAGTACACCAAACGAATGAATGTATCCAGCGAGAACTAATCCCGACCAGGCAAGGCACGTGTACTGCGCATCTGCTACCTTTCCTCACGCTTCCCGCTGGTTCCAGATAGACTCATGCCCGTGGTGCTCAGTCAAACAGGACCCACCACGTCGAGATACGTCTGGTCACGATCAGTCTAAGCTAGTAAAAGGATACGTTAACGTCCGTTGGTCGCTGTATACAGAAGTGGAGGGGTGTGATGGGTACATACAGTGAACTCAAATATATGTGGTCCAGGGTGTAACAGGGAGAAGACCTTGGAGATAATCAATTACGTTCCCCTTAATCATAACATATTGCCCAAACAATTTCACAAAAACAAGTAAAAATGTAACGCAAAATAAATACAATGGAAAAAGAAACAAAAGCGCAGAGACAGAAGTTACAAAGGGAGGGAGGGGAGGAGTACTTAGCAACAACATCATGGTGGTGGATACAGTGAACAATAGTATGGGATAAATGATCACAAGGTGAAGATTCGCTGGTCTGAATTCTCTTCGTCTTGCTCTGCCGTGCACCTCATATAGATAGAATAGATTGTTAGCTTAGATGATATACACTACACACTTAGTAAAGAAAATCTTAATTGTGGTAGGTACCAACATTGCCATTGTACCAACACCCCTTCCATAAATTGCCCAAGACTAAGCATAGGTACATGCCAGTATTAATATCGATAGGTTGCTTTAGTGAATAATAAACAAATTGATAAATTAATTAGATAAAAGAAAAGAAAAATCAAGGACATCAGTTTTAGTATTAGTGTTAAATATGACCAACTCGTGTACATATGAACGCAACATCCCATTGCATCCCTTTCGTTCGTCTGGACGATATGGCTGCACCCGATCTTACCTATATGACCAACACCCATATTTCGTAATCCCGATATTCTTTCTGCCTTCCCCTTCCTTCCGTAATTTCCCTCTATTCTTTCTCTTTCGCTTCTCTTCCTCCGTGATGCTAGAATATTATATGAAATGTTAGAGTAATTCGGAGCCATTTCTACTTCTCGTTTTTGGGAAGATTTTTTGCGCTCAGCATCGAATGCTAAGATGAAATCCATATAAGGAGACAATGTACTGAAAATGTTAATACTGGATTTATTGGTGCCCTGTTTCTATTCCATTTACCCTAATTTGGCTAAAAAAAAAGTCTTCATTTACTCTTATGTTGTTGAGGAGTTGGACTGTAATGATTATATTTCGTTGACTTTCCAACTAATTTCGTTCTCTTTCCGTCTGTCTTCTTAAGTTGAGCGAAAATATCTGGTCTGTCAGACTGTCTCCGTCTTCCACTTAACATACTCGCTCAACGAAGCGGATAGAAAAAAAAATATTATATTCTTTCCGCTTGAGACGAATCTCAACTTAGTCCAACTATTTTTGTTTTAACCGAGATCCATTGACGTTTCCATGACGTCACGTCGGCGGAGCTCCATTTCTGTGACGTCATGTCGTTTGACGGATCCGCGAAAACGGAGAAGTATGAACCAAACTTCAATGTCCATTTGATTGGGATGCATGGAGGGTTGGGGTGATGAGGGAGAGATATTCTCGACTCTAATTTGTGACCCTGCGGGAGGAAAGAGACCTCATAATGGAAACCTAAATCTGCCATCGGGGAAGAAGAGAAGAAAAAAAGAGAATCGACTGTTTGATCCCTTGGATTATGATTGTAGATAGGAAATGGCGGGCAGTGAGGCGTCTCGAAGCTTATAGACGAACGAATGTTCGTCACAAATTGCTCATGATCAAAATTATTTCTGTGATCGGATTTGTGATCAACATAAGGCAGAGCAAGTTAAGAGAAAAAAAGTGATGTGAAATGGTTGACAGCAAACTTATTATGTAAAAAAAAAAAAATTAATTTGAAAGTAAAGTAACAGACTAACTCGAAACATCGTAGGATTTCCAATACTATGGAAATTCAGACATGACAGCGTGAATACTGACACCAAGGGAAGAAATAAGAAAAGTATAGAAGAATGAATGATTAAATAAAGTTTATCAACTTCTCTGTTGGTGGCATGTGAGTGATGATGATCATGATGATGTCGATGATGATCAAGATCATGATGACGATGATGATGGTGATGACGATGATAGTCGTGATGATAACGACAATAAAGATGATAGTGATGGTGAGGGGGACAATGATGATGACAGTGATAATGATTATGACCACACACACACACACACACACACACACACACACACACACACACACACACACACACACACACACACACACGAGTGTGTATACATGCCTGTATAAAATTTTTGAATTTTATCAGCAAAGTAAACATTAAAAAAACAGTACAAATATATATAAGAGGCATGGGAGAAGGTGTAGGAGAAACAGGTGATGTTTATTTTTGTTGGACGAAATTTTAACTAAGCAGCTTTGTCGCGGGTGGGGAGTTGAGAAGAGTGGGAGAGAGCTCCCCAAGTGTAAAAAGGTGACCCGACTTTATTGAACCCGAAAATTCAAAGTTGATGAGATTCATAAAGACGAGGTCTCCTCTTCCCACAAAAGGAAGACTCGTGTTTGACGCTGTGACCCTCTCCCGTGACTGGCGTTCTCTTAAAATGGCCATTCACACGGTCAAACCCTGTTTGTCAAACACGTGTTTGAAGTGATGTTTGACCGTGTGAATGGGGTGTTTGGTTGTCAAACATGTTTGACAAACGTGTTTGACAACCAAATACCCCCATTCACACGGTCAAACCCGGTCTGTCAAACGTGTTTGAAGTGATGTTTGACCGTGTGAATGGGGTGTTTGGTTGTCAAACATGTTTGACAAACGTGTTTGACAACCCCCCATTCACAAACCCCATTCACACGGTCAAACATCACTACAAACATTTTTGACAAACCTGGTTTGACCTTCTAAATATCCCTTTAAGCGTATATTTTGGCTATTGTTAAAAGGTTTTTTGTTGTGTTGAGGAAAAGACTCGTTCAGTAATAAAAGCATAAGAATGAAGGAGACTGCAAGAGACCATAAGGCCTACACTAGGCAGCTCCGTATCCATCACCACCTGTCATCCCCATCCATAAAGTTGTCTAACCGTTTCTTAAAACAACGCGTGAAGTCATCTCATGTATTTATTACAAACTTTGTTGAAGGTGATGATACTTTCTTCGTTGATTATTTTCTTGCTGATAATTTCTTCAGTTCTAACTATTCGCCGTAGTAGATGGTCTAAACTTAGTAGAACTTGTCCGTAGGCGTTCATAATCTCAGATCCAGATTTCGGTTTAACTGAGCCTTCTTCAAGGAGTGATATTGAAGTCATTGATGTAAGTGATGTCATTGATGTACGGTATTTAACCATCGGTAACGCTGTGGGTGGTGAGTTTACTAACAAGCATGTTCATCAATTAATACTAAATTTCCATTTTCTCAGGGTTCTAGCCTACTCTGTGTCCGCATGGTGGGTAGTGCTAGGTAGTATTAATAAATCGAGCGATTTTATTTTGCCGAGATAAAACCCCAACTTAAAAAATATATATGAATAAAAAGATAATAATAAAAAAGGGGGTTGTCAAATTTTTTCTCAATTAGTCTTTTGTTGAATGATGACATTTCATGTATCTTCTGTCGAATGAAAGGCAAAGTTGTGGAGCCTAAGGAGGTCTTCTTGCATCTTAAGATTTTCAGCAGCTTTAGTGTTGGAGTGATTTCGTTACTCAGAAGGAAAGAAAAAATGAGTTATTACAGAGTAAATTTGCACGTTACTAAATTCCAAATAGATGCAAGAACAAATATTAGTAGGGGTGTGCCGATTAATCGGCATGGACAAGAATCTGCACTTTTTTGGTGAATCGACATTGGCGTTTTTTTTTTTTCTTTTTTTTTTCTTTTTTTTTTAAGAATCTGCATTCGGCAAAATATTACGGATAACGATGCCGATTCTCAAATATCAAATAAATAAATAAATAAAATCATGATAATAAATAAGTAAATCGCAGATGTCTATGTCGATTCACCAAAAAAGTGTCGATTCTTGCCGATTAATCGGCACACCCCTAAATATTAGCTCGTAATAATGAAATATTTTACAGGTTGGGTGGGGGAGCAGGGAAGAGAGTTAGACGCGTACTTCTTAGCATTGAGGAACCGGCCACAGAAATAATGCAACAGTTACCAGAATGTATCGGACACCAAGCGTTATCACATCGAACGAAAGGGAGATTTCATAGTCTTATGGTTTCGCTCACATAGACGCATGACTTAGTTGACACCCGAGAAAGAGTTCATAAATGTTCGTGCTTTACAATGTTGATTCATACTTCGCTGACCGAAAGATTCTGAAGATTGTTGTGCCATTTATGTAGGCAAATGAAATATCAGGAAACGCGGGAATTTTAAAATTTATTGTTATTATTATTATTATTATTATTTTTTTTTTTTTTTTTTTTTTTTTTTTTCAATGAATAGCTGGCGAAGTATGTCGAGATGATGGTTTGATTGTGTGATCAGTTCCCTTACTACCAAGACGATTTCTAAATATCCTAGCCCGGTTGACAACCAGTTAGTAGGTTATCTTTAAGTTTGACCTAAGACTGACTCATTAGGTCATGCTTGTCAACAGAGGCTGCAAAGGTGACCTGACCTAGTTTTGGATACATTGACACCTATTTCCATGTTTTTGTCCATTTTATATTTTCTCGACAGTATCAACATTACAGCACCTCGAGAAAGTCAATTTTTTCTTATTTGTTTATTTTATTCTAATAAAATTCCTGATTTCTTTCTCGTTCTACTCAAGCCAAGAGTAATCGTACAGGTAACTAACAACAAAGCTGTGTTCGCGTACTACAAATAGACTATTGAGAACTTGTCAGGAAAAGCACTTCGTGAGGGCATACTTGATAAAGCTCGGACGAAAGAAACATTGTAGAATCAGTAAACACTTTGTCCTCGCATCGTGCTCCTTCTAGCCTGCTTGTCGCCAGTTCCCTCTCTTTGTCGTATTCACACATATGGCAAGATTTGCCGTAGAACACCCTTATGACCATAAACAAATCTTATTCTTAACAAATCATACAAATATTAAACGTTAACCTTTCAATGCAAACAGGAATTAAATACTAAACGCTGGCATCCTTCACAGCAAACAGTATTCGAATAGTAAACGTTAACCTATTAATGAAAACGGGAATCAAATATTAATCGTTGGCATCTTAGCAAACGGGATTCGAATGGCAGACGTTAACCTCTTAGTATAAACAGGAATTGATAAACGTTAACCTATACAAACAGGCATCGAGTACTAGAGGTTTAAGCTTATAATGCAAACAGCAACCCATAACCTTCGCGGTAACAAGGGCGTAACACACAAACTACTCTGGGGAATACAAATGGTTCCCCCACAAGAAATTGACAGATCTAGTCATTAAATGAGGTTGCCATAAGGTAGTTCGCACGACCAAGAACAAAATGGTAATACAGTTCGCTAGCGACGTGTGCGTGTGTATGTGCAGTATGTATGTGAGTCATCGTTGTCTTGGATTACGCGTTGGACTCGTGATTGACTGCTATTTTCCTCCCAGATGAGAGCTAAGCTAATGTATAGCCCTATTTGTGAGTGATGCACTGACAGTACACATTCATTCCTTCATACCCACAAACAAGAACTGGTTGTTTGGTGTACCATTTCATCGTCCAGGCTGATGGGTCCTTATTTCTTCAAAGATGAGGCTGGAAACGCAACCACTATCACAGGCAAGAATTGACTAAAAGAAATTACAATATTTAGCCGTTCCCCTTCTTCAACAAAAAGCTGGGTTCGATGAAACCATTTTCCAACATGATGAGGCACCAGCACATAACGCAAGGTCGTCTTCGTCTGAGACTTCTGAAACACGTTCCCGGACCGTTGGGCCGGCCGCCAAAGTCCTCCACCTCGGCCCCCTAGGTCCCCAGATCTCACTCCCTGTGAATTTCTCGTGTGAAAACACCTCCAGAGTAAGGCTTTATTCAACGAAATCTCGCTCCATGTTCGACCTTGAAGGAAGAAGTAGAAAGTCATGCGTGGGCATTGAGGAAGGGATGTTGGCGAACATTGCTGGGGAATACGTGGAACGATTGCTTAAGATTCTGTACAACGAGGGCAAACACATTGAGGTTTTATTATTGTTATTTAAATTATTATAATTTTTATTTATTTTTCTTTTATTTGTTTATCATTTATATTTTTCCGCATCCGACCTAGTTATGGACCAAAAGGTCTCCTGTCGGCATGCTCCTCTTTTGCAATCCTTTGTAATCCTTATACGAGTCATTTCGATATTGTATAAATTTCATGCCTCTCAGTTTTGTGTGTGTGTTTAAGAAGTTATTGAATTTTGTAGGTGACTTTTGGGACGCTGTATATGTAAATGTGTGTGTGTGTGTGTGTGTGTGTGTGTGTGTGTGTGTGTGCGTGTATGTGTGTCCGTGTGTGTGTATATGTGTTTGTAAGTGTGATGGTATATGTGTGTGGGTGTGTGTTTTTGTATATGCGTGTGTGTATTTGTATGTGTGTGCGTGTGTGTATATATGTGCGTATATGTACTCGTATGTGTGCGTGTGTATATATGTGTGTGTATGTGTGTGCATATTTGTATGTGTGTGTATTTGTACGTGTTTGTGTATGCACAGTATATATGTGTATGTGGGTATGTATTTGTGTGTGTGCAGATTGTGTGTACGTATGTATGTGTGTGTGTGTATTCGTATATGTATTGTGTATGTGTGTACTGTACATGTGTGTATATGCATGTGTGTGTATGTACCTATGAATTTGTGTGTGTGTGTGTGTGTGTGTGTGTGTGTAGATGTGCGTGTGTTTGTTCTATTCAAACCTGCACCGGTGTCTGCGTTGTTTATTTTTGTATTTGTTCTTTCTATTTGCCAGACGAGAAAGCCTTTGTCTTCGCTCGGGTCAAGGAGACCCATTCCAGAATCCAGGTCGGGCTCTCTAAACGTCTTCGGCCCACACCAAACCTTCTCCATGAGAGTGGTGCCAGCTGGCCAGCAGGCTTTCCTCTGTGTCGGGAATGCTGCGTACGTAATTGTAGCGAGACTGGCTCAGCCAATCAGCACGCCGGATATTAATTCCTGAAGACATGAATCTTGTTTCTATGGTGATTTTTTTTAACAGCCGTGACTGTTACCTGCCCCAGCATCCCAAGCCCATAGGGCAAAGGTGACGGGTTTCGGCCGCAGCTACTCAGCGTTTCCTGCCGTATACCCCTCACCTTTACATGTATACAATTTCAGTGGTTCCCAGTCTATCTCTTTCGAGTTCTTTGTGGACGATTATGATTTCGATTTCTTGTGGTTTGTGAGTCCAAGGTGGATCGTGATATGACATCGGACTGCATCCTCTTATAGGTGGACTGTGATCCTCTTCGAATGTTTGGTCGTTCCAGGTCAGTGGATATTAACCCGGGGTACCTCAGGTACCCCCAAGGGATACGAAACCTTAACCCTGGGTGCTAGGAGACATGACAGCCAGTGCTATGGTACTGTATATTTACCATGAGAAAGCATAATGTGCATTCATTGTATCCTACTAATTGATATTTCTAATTTGAAATAAAGTACCTTTGTTCTGTAATTGAATATATATCTAATCATTCCTCAGCAAGGTTTGTATCGCTAATCTTTTTCATATGTTTGCGTTGTATTTGTATTGGATGGAGGTACGAGAAGGTTTTCTGAGATATCGATGGGTACTAAGGGGACTAATAAAGGTTAAGAACCATTGTATTAGAGCCAATGTAAGTGTCGATAAGGATGTGTATTGATGTACTTAGTTCACTTCTCGGAGGGGGGATTGTAAGAAGGAGACAGCTGTTCTTGATTACAAGGTTTTCCGTCACTTCACAGATCAGCAGCTGTTTCGTCGAGCTGATTGGCAGGGTCAGTCTCGCTACAATTACGTACGCACCTGACTGTCTCGCTACAATTACGTACGCACCCGCCTGTCTCGCTACAATTACGTACGCACCTGCTAATCTCGCTACAATTACGTACGCACCTACAAGTCTCGCTACAATTACGTACGCACCTACAAGTCTCGCTACAATTACGTACGCACCCGCCTGTCTCGCTACAATTACGTACGCACCTGCTAATCTCGCTACAATTACGTACGCACCTACAAGTCTCGCTACAATTACGTACGCACCTGCTAATCTCGCTACAATTACGTACGCACTCGCATATCTCGCTACAATTACATACGCACCCACCAATCTCGCTACAATTACGTACGCACGCACCAGTCTCGCTACTGTAGCGTTAGCATTCAGCACATATAAGAAAGTCCAATTGCTACTGAAGTCTATTATCCTTAAGATGGTCTGTTGTATACCAAAAGACGTCTGGAAAGCTCGACATAGAATCTGGAATTCCTCTCCAGCAACTGAACAAAGAATGCCTTATCGTCAGAAAAATAGGAAAAGTAAATAGAGAACGCAAGCACCGCTGTATATTTCAGCATAAAGAACCTGTATTCAAAATGACCTTTTACTAAAACGTACACACACACACACACACACACACACACACACACACACACACACACACACACATATATATATATATATATATATATATATATATATATGCATATATATGCAAAGTAGACCACTTGGAAAAAATAAACAAACGAAGGAAAGCGTTTTCGTATATTATATACAGTGCAAAAGGTACTTTTAGCACTGTATGTAATATACGAAAGCGCTCCCCTTTGTTAGTTTATTTTTTCCAAGTGGTCTACTTTGCATACGTGAACACATGTACCCGTGTTCTTATTAGCACACACACACACACACACGGCTCGGTGGCGGATTGGTAAAGCACTGGCCTCACAAGCCAGGGAACCGGGGTTCGATTCCCCAGCCGGGCGGAGATAAGTTGGGTTTGTCTCCTTTCACGTGTAACCCCTGTTCACCTAGCAGTGAGTAGGTACGGGATGTTAGTCAAGGAGTTGTGACCTTGCTGTCCCGGTGTGTGGTGTGTGTGAGTGGTCTCAGACCTACCCAGAGATCGGCAAATAATGAGCTCTGAGCTCACTGCCGTAAGGTGGTGTCTGGCTGTCTCGACAGAGACTGCAGCAGATCCGAGGTGAATACACACACACACACACACACACACACACACACACACACACACACACACACATATATATATATATATATATATATATATATATATATATATATATATATATATAATGTATACATATGGTCTCTTGGCCGCATTGGTCTATCGTGTAAGATCTAATGATGGCTGACGAGGTATACACAAAATCGCCGTTCAGAAAATGTGATGTTTGCATTAAAGAATTCCCATGGTGACTCTCACGGAATTTTATGATCAATTACATAATATACCAAGAGTCTAGCTCTCCTTCTCGTAAATTTTATTATAACAACAACTCTCACAAAACTCTCATAAACGGAGATGAAGACAGAGGCAAATAAACAAATGGAGGGAAAGAAGGATCTAGAAGGTTACGGGGGAGGATGAAGGAAGAGAGTAATGAAAGATGGAAGGGGGTGGGGGGAAGGGGGAAGGGGGCGAGAGTGTAATGAACGGGATATGAACATGAGAAAGGAACAAAGTGGAACGGAGCATATCCGCTCCTGAAATGAATTCAACAGACATAGCTTTGAGCGAAATTGATAAGCGAGAGAGGAGCAGAGAGAAATTTGATTTTCTAGGTTTGTGCTTCCAGCCTTCGCGCTCTATCAATTAAAACCTCCATAGCACGAAGGACGTAATTCATTGTAGAGGGAGCTCCCGACGAGAAAGTCGAAAGAGACTGGGGTTTCCTATTATAGGCAAGACGACTGAAGACTTTAAATCTTATCGAATTCGCGCAGGGAAGTTGAAACAAACGAGATGATGTTAAGAGTCTGTTAGTCATCAAAGACAGACAACTAGTGAGGAAAATGCAGGGAAATAACGAGTAAAGGAGAGGTATTTACAGCTCAAGCAGGGGACATCTGTGAAACAATGACAAACTTGCACGTGCCGAATCCCAGGAAAGACATAGACCTGCTAATGTTCAGGGAATGAAAACGTTATGACGTCACGCAAAACCAGTGGGACTTTAGCTGGGAAAAAAAGGCACGAAGGTACACAAGCTTTCGTTCAGTCCTATTGTCATCCCCCATGGAGAAGACGAAAAAGAAAAAAAAAGATAAAATAGAATAAGATAAAAAATAAAGAAAGGGGGGAGGGGGAGAAAATATAATGATAACTACCATCACAGCCTAGCCATGTTCTCAGAATTTAACAAATTAACAAAACTGTCGCCAGAAACTTGTACCAACCGACACTGCGGTTAGCGGTAATTGCTATACTTCTCGTAAACCGTGCATGCAGACCAAAGTGCTTATCTTGATGGAAGCTAAGCACATCCTGGTGTAATCCTTTTACCTTTTACGTGACGTAAGCCGAAACACAATGACCACCATTAAGGAGCGTAAAGGTAAAATGAGAACATCAATGCCGCAAAGAATATCGAAACGATGCAAGGAATTGATAAAGGACGAGTGAATTAAAAAATTCAAAATGACTAAATTGTTTGTGCATTTTCCCGTTTATATATATATATATATATATATATATATATATATATATATATATATATATATATATATATATATATATATATATATATATAAACGGGGAAATGCAAAGAAGAGTGAAGTTATAATAAGAACTCAGTTTTAATACATACTCCGTTCTATCCTTAATGTCCTTGATCACTTCTGTGCCTCCGCATCTTGGATGTTTTACTCTTCCGAAAGACAGAAGCGCTGGTTATCGCCTCTGTACTTGTAAGAGAGATAAGCAACTGCCTACCTTCAAGATCTCACTACACCAGAAATTGAGGACCTCTTTCCTCCCTTCCTCCCTCCCTCTCTCCCTTTCTTCCCTCACTTTCTCCTTCCCTCCTCCGCCCTCCTCCCACACTCTCTCCCTCCTTCCCTCCCTCCCTCCTTCCCTCCGTCCCTCCCTCTCTCCTTCCCTCCCTCTCTCCTTCCCTCCCTCTCTCCTTCCCTCCCTCTCTCCTTCCCTCCCTTTCTCCATCCCTACTTCCATCTATCCCTCCCTCCCTCTTTCCTACCATCCCTGCCTCTGTCCTTCCCTCCCTCCCTCCCTCTATCCTTCCCTCCCTCCCTGCCTCTCTCCTTCCCTCCTTCCCTTCCTCCTCCCCGCCCTCTCTCCCCTCCCTCCCTCCCTCCCTCCTTCCCTCCTTCCTTCCCTCCACCCACGGAGGATCTCAATGGGTCCATCCTCTTTCCCTCCCTCCTTCACTCCCTCCCTCCCTCCCTCCTTCCCTACCCCTCCATCCCTCCTTTCCTCCCTACTCTCTCCCTCTTCCTCACCCCCTCCTTCCCTCCCTCCTTCCCTCCCCGTCCCTCCCTCCTTCCCTTCCTCCCCCTCCCCCTTCCTGACCAATTCATTCCCTCCCTCCCCTTCCCTCCCTCCCTCCCTCCCTCCCTCCCCTCCCTCCTTCCTTCCCTCCACCCATGGAGGATCTTCAGTGTGCCCATCCATTACCCCCTCGTGGGTCCATCACTTTTGTTTTGGTGGAGATGGACACAGTGGCAACCTCCCCCTCGACCTCGAGCGATGTCCAACCTTTTCTTTGTCGTTTGGCTCCTCGGGGCTTAATGCATTTACCTATTTAGCCAGCTAATTTCGTAAAAAAGATTGCACAGTTCATGAAGGCACTTAGAGAAAAAAAGGGAAAAAAAATCTCGCTGTTTTGCACAAAATAAAAATTAACGAAGAAAAACAAAAGATACAGTCAGCTCGTTCATATAATAAAAATGGCTAACCAGGTGAAATGCAGTATAGAAACAATATGATTTTTTTTCTGGTGTGACGTAATTACTCCCTTGCTGTGTATTTGTTCACCCCCCACCTCCCCAGGGCGTGATAAAAGTACCCCCCAGGGCGTGGTAAATTTACCCCCCAGGGTGTGGTAAATGTACCCCAAGGGTGTGGTAAATATACCCCAAGGGTGTGGTAAATATATCCCCGGACGTGGTAAATGTACCCCAAGGGTGTGGTAAATGTAACCCCCAAAGGGCGTGGTAAATATACCTCCCAGGGCGTGGTAACTGTACCCCCAGGGTGTGGTAAGTGTACTCCCGGGCGTTATAAATGAACCCCCCAAAGGGCGTGGTAAATGAACCCCCCAAGGGCGTGGTAAATGTACCCACCAAGGGCGTGGTAAATATACCTCTCCCAGGGCGTGGTAAATGTACCTCTCCCAGGGCGTGGTAAAAGTACCCCCCAGGGCGTGGTAAATGTACCCCTCCAGGGCGTGGTAAATGTACCCCTCCAGGGCGTGGTAAATGTACCTCCCCCTGGGCGTGGTAAATGTACCCCCAAGGGCGTGATACATGTACCCCCTCCCGAGTTAAGACTCGCTGTTTAAATGAGAATGTGCCGGAGACTCATGATCTGTTTTCACTAACGTCTGACTATTTTAGGAGTGCCAATTTGCAGTGTCATTTTGAGGACGAAGCGGCACCTGCCACTTTCTCGTTTTATTCTAGTTAACGTCAAATAATTTCATTCAGCTGTGTAGGACCTCTTTGAAGACGAGGAGATCAAACAGTGAGTTAATTTGTTCAACACACACGCACGCACACACACACACACACACACACACACACACACACACACACACACACACACACACACACACACACACACACACAACGTCGTCATTACGTTGAGGCTTTGCTGTCTGTGGTCGAGCGCTCCACATTTCCATAGCATTACCCTCTTCAACACAGTGGCGTTACTTGCCCCTTTTTTCTCAAACTAATTCCAGACAATTCTCTTCAAAAGAGACCGAAAAGAAACCGAAAAGATTCTCCATCAATCGACAGAAACCTTCTTTAGTCTCAAGTCTTATCCGAAGAAAATCGTCTGGTATTCGTCCGAACAAAAAAGGGGATAAGACTTCGAAAGGGCGTGGGTAACCGAGCTGAAGCGACTAAACCCTTATATGGAACTCGTCGACGACTCTTGAAACTTGTAAACGCGTTCTGAAGGACCGCACGTGTCTGCCTGCTTGCTACCCTCGTCCTGGACAGAGGGGGGAGACCATCCTCTCCCACTCCTGTTTCTGGAAGTGACGTACACTCAAGCCCCGTCCAAAGCCAATATGGAACCCTAAGTAGAATTCATCTAAGGGACCTTTAATTTCCACCACCACCGGTGTTTATAAATATTAATAGTGCTTGATCAGTTCATGTATTAGACGTTCTAAATGGGGTTGCAAGAATTTTCATTTTCCAGGTTAAATCTATTTAATATTTTCCAAACGCTCTTCGGGGACTCAAAGCGGCCGCTTAGTTCGCTTACGCGTACAGTCCTGATTTTGGGAGTAAGTTACACCTCTCAAGCAAGTTAGGACACCTTTGAGCCAGGAGTAACTTGCAACCTCCCACCCCCACCCCATCCCCCGTGGCGTCGATCCAGGGGCTTCGGTAGGGTCTGGAAAGTGAACAAACCGCAGCCTGAACGGAAGCCGTGCCATGTCTAAGTCTTTCCAGGAAGGGGTGTATGGGTCTGAGAATCCCGTGGTTCCAGAAAACTCAGCCTGGAACGGAAGCTATGCCAGGTTTAAGTCTTTCCAGGATTGGGTGTCTGGGTCTGGGAATCCCGTGGTTCCAGAACACTCAGCCTGGAACGGAAGCTATGCCAGGTTTAAGTCTTTCCAGGATGGGGTGTCTGGGTTCTGAGAATCCCGTGGTTCCAGAAATCTCAGCCTGGAACGGAAGCTATGCCAGGTTTAAGTCTTTCCAGGATGGGGTGACTGGGTCTGAGAATCCCGTGTTTCCAGGAAACTCAGCCTGGAACGGAAGCTATGCCAGGTTTAAGTCTTCCCAGGATGGGGTGTCTGGGTCTGGGAATCCCATGGTTCCAGGAAACTCGCCTGGAACGGAAGCTATACCAGGTTTAAGTCTTTCCAGGATGGAGTGTCTGGGTCTGGGAATCCCGTGGTTCCAGGATCTAATGTGGGTTGGCAGACTGCGTCCAAATTAACTTGGTTCCGCCACGGTTCCTTTCTCTGTTCAATTGTATTTAGTGAAGAGATTGGCCAGTAGACAGAGTTCATTATCTCTACCCGTTTGAGTAACATTCTCGTCAAAGGAAATACTTGTGAAAACAGCCTTTACTCCTGGCATACGCTGTTTCGCTCCCAGGAATTTTATCAGTTTAAATGTAGCAAACACACTTACTGAACAAAGTCTAATTATACATACATACATATACCAAAGGATTTTTTCCCCCTTACACGGGAGGTAGCCAAAAGAAAAAGGCATAGAAAACCACTCCCACCCACTTCGTCCCCTACATACTCCACTCCCCTCTACCCTCTTCCCTCCCTCTTATCTTGGCACCTCCTGGATGACGGGTCATCCCTGCATCTTGTCCATTGCCCTGGGTCAGAAGCAGTGTCGCAAGACACAGCACATCCACAGCAAGGCCGCTTCATTAATTCGGCGACCCCCTCTCCGTCCCCTCATGCAGAAAAGGGAGTCTAATGAAAACAGTAACATTTCTACATCCATCCACACGCAGTAGATATAAAAATATATACATATTGGTTCGTCATAGAATTGAAAAACAGATGTTCCATTACATTATAGAAACAAATAATTGCATTCAAAATAGATCAACCATTGGGACCAAGCCTTTAACCTAATCCTTGTATTCAAACGGAATTTTGAATTTTCTTTGCTTTTCATTTGAAAACTAAAAAATCCTCTCCACATTTTTTTTTTTTTTTTAGAATTTGAATATTTCATTCCATTGTTTCTGTTGCGTTCCTGATCATGACCTTTTCATATTTCCTTTTCTGATCCAGTTTTATTTCTACCGTTGAGTCCCTGCAGGGCATAACACTTTCTCTTGCACTATCGCAATCTCCTTTCTCTCTTACTCCGTTTTCTATGATAACTAACACAACGTCGCTCTTCTCCCTTTTCTTTACTCCACCACCCTCTGAATAACTTCTTCTTCTTCTTCTTCTTCTTCTTCTTCTTCTTCTTCTTCTTCTTCTTCTTCTTCTTCTTCTTCTTCTTCTTCTTCTTCTTCTTCTTCTTCTTCTTCTTCTTCTTCTTCTTCTTCTTCTTCTTCTTCTTCTTCTTCTTCTTCTTCTTCTTCTTCTTCTTCTTCTTCTTCTTCTTCTTCTTCTTCTTCTTCTTCTTCTTCTTCTTCTTCTTCTTCTTCTTCTTCTTCTTCTTCTTCTTCTTCTTCTTCTTCTTCTTCTTCTTCTTCTTCTTCTTCTTCTTCTTCTTCTTTTTCTTCTTTCCTCTGCTATTTCATTTTTATTTCTTCGTTGCCTCTCTCTTGCTCTTCCCGATGTCTCCCTCTTTTCTCCACCGGGAACGTACGAGCAACTTCGTGGCTTCCAATTCCCTTTCTCGCTCTCATTCTTTACCGTTCTCATTTCCCTCCCATCCTCATTCGCCCAATGATAGCCCTCCTTGGGAGCTTCTCTCTCTCTCTCTCTCTCTCATTCTCTCTCATTCTCTCTCTTCCTCTCTCTCTCCTCTCTCCCTCTCTCTCCTCTCTCCTCTCTCCCCTCCCTCTCCCCTTCCTCTGTTCCTCTATCTCTGTTCCTCTCTCTCCCTCTCCTCCCCCTCCTCTCTCTCTCTCTCTCTTCCTCTCTCTCTCTCTCTCTCTCTCTCTCTCTCTCTCTCTCTCTCTCTCTCTCTCCCCCCTTTCTCTCTCTATCTCCCTCCCTCTGTTCCTTTCTCTCTCCTCTCTCTCCCTTCCCCCCTTCTCTCTCTCTCTCACCCATTGCTCGTCCTCGTGAGTGGGTGGGGTGGGGGGCGAGAGTTGCCCGAGAACCCTCTATTCCCCCCCACCCCCACCCCCCACACCCACACCCACACACTCGACTATTGACTCTCATCCGGCTTGCCGCTGCTTTCTCCTCCTCCTCCACCTCCTCCTCCTCCTCCACCTCCACCTCCTCCACCACCTCCTCCACCACCTCCTCCACCTCCTCCACCACCTCCTCCACCACCTCCTCCTCCTCCAGAACCTCCTCCTCCACCTCCACCACCTCCGCCACCACCACCACCTCCTCCTCCTCCTCCTCCTCCTCCTCTTTCTCCTCCTCCTCTTCCCCCTCTCCCCCATTCTCCCCTCCGCATCCTCATCTTCATACTCTTCCTCTTCCTTCTCTCTTTCCTTTTCCCCTTCCTCCTTCTCTTCCCTTCCCTTCCCCCTTCCCCTTCCCTCTTTCCCTTTCCTTCCCCTTTCCTTCCCCTTTCACTCCTCCTTTCCACCCTCTTCCCCTTCCTCTTCTCCCCTTCCTCCTCCCTTTCCTCAATCCCCTTTCCTTTCTTCTTCCCCTTCCCTTCTACATTTTCTTTCCCCTTTCCTTTGTATTTCCTTCCCACTCACTTCCCTTTCCTTTCTCGTTCTCTCCTCCCTTTCCCTTTCCCCCCACTCTTCCTCTTCTTCTTCCTTCCTTCCTCTTCCCTTTTCCCATCATCTTCTTCTTCCTCCTCCTCCTCCTTTTCGCCTTCCCTCTCCTTTCCTCTTTCACTTCCTTTCCAAATCCCTCCTTCCCTTTCCTGTATCCTTCCTCTTCCCCTCTCTTTACGTCTTCCCCCTGCTCTTCTTTCTCTTTTTTGTTTTTTCTCCTCCCTTTTCTCTTGTTCTCTTCCTCTTCCTCTCCCTTCTCTTCCTCATACTCCTCTCTCTTTTCTTTCTCATGTCCTCTTCTTTTCACCCTCTATTTCTCCTCCTCCTCCTCCTCCTCCTTCTCCTTCTTCTTCTCTCCTTCTCCTTCTTCTTCTTCTTCTCCTCCACCTCCACCTCCTCTCCTCTCCTCCTTCACCTTCTCTTCCTCCTCCTCCTCCTGTCCAACTTCTCTTCCTCCTCCTCCTCCTTTCTAACTTCTCTCCAACTTCTACTCCTCTCATTATCATCTTCTTCCTCATTCTTTTTATAGTCTGTTCCTCCTCCTCCTCCAAATCCTCCTCGCACTATTTCCTCCTCCTCCTCTAAATCCTCCTCGCACTATTTCCTCCTCCTCCTCCTCTTCTTCTTCTTCCTCCTCCTCTTCTTCTTCCTCCTCCTCTTCTTCTTCCTCCTCCTCTTCTTCCTCTTCTTCCTCCTCCTCCTCCTCCTCTTCCTCCTCTTCCTCCTCCTCTTCCTCCTCTTCCTCCTCCTCTTCCTCCTCTTCCTCCTCCTCTTCCTCCTCTTCCTCCTCCTCCTCTTCTTCCTCCTTTTACTCCCCCTCCTCTTCCTCCTCCTCTTCCTCCTTCTCCTCTTCTCCTCCCTCTCCTCTTCTCCTCCCTCTCCTCTTTCTCCTCCTCCTCCTCCTCTTCCTACCCCTCTTTAACACCTTCTGCACATCACCATCCTACTCGAAATCCTCTTTCTCCATCTCTCTGCATTCTCCTCCTCCTCCTCGTTCTCTTTCTGGTGTGAGCGCTGAAGCAATGATCTGTTTTAGGAGAAAATGAGATAACCTTATGGATAGGGATAACAGGTGGCAAGAGACATGGAACTGCTTAGCATAGGCCTTATGGTCTCTTGCAGTCTTCTCAATTGTTATGTTTTTCTGTTCTTATGTTCTCTTGTTCTCTTGTTCTTCCTCCTCTGGCCTCCTCTCCTCCCACTCTCCTCTTCCCATTTTCTTCCTGCCTCTCCAGCACCTCTTCCCATTTTCTTTCTGCCTTCTTCTATTTTCCTTCGCTTTCCTCTTCCTCACTTTCTTCCTTTCATCACCTCTTCTCCTCTCTTCTCTCTCTTCAACTTTTATGTCACCTCTTTTCCTCTTCTCCTCTTCCTCCTCTTCCTCTTCTTTCTCTTCCTCTTCCCTTTTTCTCCTTTTCCTCGTCCTACACTTCTTTTCTTCTTTTCATCTTCTCTTTCTCCTCTTCCTCTTCCTTTTTTCTCCTTTTCCTCTCCCTACTCCTCTCTTCCTTTTCCCATCTTCCTCTCTTCCTCCTCTTCCTCTTCCTTTTTTCTTCTTCTCTTCCTCGTCCTACTCCTCTCTTCCTTTTTCCATCTTCTCTTCCTCCTCTTCCTCTTCTCTCTCTCTCTCTCTCTCTCTCTCTCTCTCTCTCTCTCTCTCCCTCCACCCATCCCTCTTTTTCTCTCTCTCTCTCTCTCTCCCTCTCTCCCTCCCTCCTGCCCTCTGTCCCTCCCTCCTGTCCTCCCTCCCTCCCTCTTTTCCTCTTTCCCTCCCTCCATCTCTCCCTCTCTCTCTCTTTCTCTCTCTATCTCTATCTCTCTCTGTCTCTCTCTCTCCCTCCCTCTCTCCCTCCCGCCCTCTCTCCCTTACTCCCTTTCTCACACTATCTCATTGCTTCTCATTTTCTCTCTCTCTCTCCCTCTCTCCCTCCCTTTCTTCCTCCCTTCCTCTCTCCCTCCCGCCCTTTCTCCATCCCTCCCTCATTTTCTCACGTTATCTCATTGCTCCTCATTTTCTCTCTCATCATCTCTTTCCCAATCTCGTTTTCTCCTGCCACTCCACCAGGTTCTCTTCAATTCCTTCGTCTTCCTCCTCCTCCTCTTCCTCCTCCTCCTCCTCCCCCTCTTCCTTCTCCTCCTTTCTCCAATATTAATTTTTTCTCCTCTCTCTCTCTCTCTCTCTCTCTCTCTCTCTCTCTCTCTCTCTCTCTCTCTCTTTCTTTTTCTCTCTCCTTCATCCAGCGATTCCCTTCCTCGTTGTATTTCTCTGCAACAAATCTTCCATCTCATTTCTCCAACCAACCTGTGTTTTCTCTGTCTCCTTTTCACTTTCTCTCATATTTGCATTTTTCTTCCTCAGTGTGTGCAAAGTGGCGAGTCTTTTTCTCACCCGCTCATCTCCGATTCCCAGCAGTGATTGCCACCTGCCCCAGCAGTCCCCAAAACACACACTGGACACATTTGGCGGCTTCGGCCGCAGATACTCAGCGTCTCCCGGCGTAGGGTCATTACCTTCCTCTTTGATACATTGTCCTTCCCTAAATTGACTTAAAGCAATTGACGTTGATTATTGTAAGCACATCCCGGCATTGTAGCAAAGGGGCTGGCTGACATACTGTATACATATTTTTTTATTAAAAAAAAAATCTTAATTTCTTATCTATATTTTTTCTATTTGTTTTATATATATATTTTTTTTTTTTTTTTTTTTTTTTTTTTTTTTTTTTTTTTTTTTTTTTTTTTTTTTACCGTATATTGTCGTCCTGCTTCACCTAATTCACAAACTACAGTCCTATGGCCATTTAAATTCTCCCTCCTATTTCATTTCTCTCATATTTAATTTCCTCTCTCTCGAACTCACTCATTCCTTATCTCCCTCCGCGTTTAATTAAACCTTTACTTTGTTTCATAAATACTCACTTAGCAGCGTCCATATTAATCTTTATCTTTGTGTTATCGTGAGTCATGTTTTACTTAAACTGAGTTCCAGCACATCCGTGTTTAAACTGGTCCAGACCAATCTGTTATTAATCCGTTGTAAGACTCTTTAGCAAGAAATATTGAATTGTTGTTCTCATAATATCTTTCTTACTGATAAAGATCGATGTAAAGGGAGCGTAGCCGGTCGTTGATCATGTTTCTTGTGTCAAAGGCTCAAATTAAATCACCAACCCCATGTTCGTGTGTTGATATATGAGGATATTTTTATGACTGTTATCCCGTTTTCTTTCATGTCAAGGTCGTTCGTTATAGTGTCCTATGGTTTAATTAATTCAGTACACTCCTTCCAATGTATGTATCCATATTCATGTACGTATCTATGTATATACATACATGTACATATATGCAAGTAACAACTAGGAAAATGATAACTTGGTAACCGAAAGTTTTCGTCTATTTAAGACATTTTCGAAGGTACCTTTGAAAATGTCTTAAATGGACGAAAACGTTCGATTACCAAGTTTTCATTTTCCTAGTTGTTACTTGCATATTTTGTGAATCACGTGTTGCTTGTGATTTCTTTATATATATATATATATATATGTATAAAGTTGCTGGGGTATTGAGATGAGGACAAGAAACAGTTGGAGTTTTATTCCCTAAAGTTTCGTCCTCACTAGGAATTCCTCTATTAGGGAATGAAATAAAAATTTCAACGGTTTCCTTAATCAACTTTACCACTCTACACTCATCTGCCTTACACACACACACACACACACACACACACACACACAACAGTCACCATCAACCATAAGAAAACTGTGGTAATGCACTTCCACACCTCCAATGACGTTCTCCCCCCTCCCCTGCTGGCAATTGAGGGCAAACCCCTACAGGTGGTCCAGTCAACCAAGCTGACTGGGATCACCATCGATGTATAGTGTTTCATTTAACCCACGTTCCTTGATATTAGGATAACCATCCATCTATAGAATGACCATCCATCTGGAGAATGTCAAGACTTCTCCTGTGGCACAGATGCATTGGCTGGAGCCAGACCCAAATTAATCAATGTGCCTGACGCCACTTGACCCCCCGTGGACAGGAAACAGAAGACAATACCCTGAGCTTCAGAGGCTCAGTCCTGTCTATAGACGGGGAATGTGTAGAACAAGGAGCGTTAACCGTCCATGGGTGGAGGAGAGCGAGGAGATGTGGGAGTAGAGGGACAGAGAGTAGAAGAAAGAAATGTGTAAATATTTTGGGCCAATTCCTTCGGGAAGGGGGATCCTGCCCACGGTCGAATGCAGCTGTCTGACCTGATCCAAAAACGAGACCTACAAATTGGGTCATCGTGGGAAAAAAAAAAAAAAAAAAAAAAAAAAAAAAGTTTGTGGGATGTAACTTCGAAATGGCGATAAAACTCGTATAGAATAATGATTCAAGTATGCACGTGTGAATACTTCTATACATACGCATACATATGAGTAATTCTATATAACGCGTACGCATGCTCTCTGTATGTTTATGCATGATGAACATGGCTGATTAAATCAGTATATAACCACACACATGCATAACTATATGTATACACAATTACATACTTGAATACTTACGTACACTTACACACATACACATCCACTCATCCACACACAAGTGCACACACGCGCGCGCACATACACATACACAAACGCTCGTGCACACACATACACACACACACACATATATATATATATATACATTTATATATGTATACATGCATACACACATACACGCGCGCGCACACATACACACACACCTCTACGCGCAAACACACACACACACGCACTTATACACACACACAAACAATACAAAGTGTCACTCAGTAAAGAATTGGATTATCAACAAACTAGACAACGAGTTAGTTAAGTGACAGTTAAATTACGTTACACAGACTTATTTCTTCGCACGAAGAAGACAAGAATGCGCGTGATGAACTCTCATTCTGTAGCAAGAACTAAAAGAGAGAGAGAGAATGAGAGAGAGAGAGAGAAGAAAATATCATCCTTTTAGTTACTCATACACACAATTTTACACACACTCGAGTTAAACATCACCGACCCGTTTTCTAACCATTGCTCTAGTTTGTCTATATCTTCTTCGTTATCTAGAACTCTAGATGATCTGAGTGATCATTTGCTATGCCACACAGTCTCGTATCTTCAAGAAATTTTGGGTACTGAAGATGATATTTCACTAATTGTTATTTGCGTGTACCATGAACACGAGTGGCCGAAGAACATTGCCCTGTGGAACTCCACTCGTAACTTTATTTCAACAATAAATTTTGCTCTTCAGATCATTGGCCTGTGGAACTCCATTTGTAACTTTATTTCAACAATAAGTTTTGCTTCTCTGAACATTGTTCTGTTTACAGTTATTAACCAATTATTAATCCAACAAAATAGGATATTTTATACTTAATGGAATTCAAGTTCAGTAGTTCCGTGTTTGACCGTATCGATTTTTTTTTTCTAAATCTAAGAATATAATTCTTTCCTATAGAAGTCTGAAATGGATTGTATCGTATGATTCCAGTATGTTTCCTTGTTGTCTGCCATTTCATAGACAGTTGCTTTGTAATTGATGTTCAAGGTCATGTTCTTATAATTATTTAGATAATTTCTCAATGACTGAGGAACGTATTTTTAGCGTTACTCTCTTCCACTCTATCTGAACATAGGGATATTATTTACTATTATCCTTTCTCTTGGTGCATACCCGGTCAAGGCAAATAATTTTAATTATTTTTTGTCTAATAACTTTCTAATGAGATGGCGTTTTCTTTATTCCATTTCATTCACTGCAAAGCGTAGATCTATCATCTCCATTTTCTGAATACATTCGACTCATTTTCTGAATTGTGGCCATTAAAAGAAAACGTCAACTTCAGGAAGTTTATTTTTATCGCGAAAACTTCCTCGTGTGATAGATGGGAGGTGGGAGGCATTAGGCTTGATGCTCGGAACATAAATTCTGGGGCGCAACACTTCCCTGACGGCGAAACGAGGAGAGGAACTTTCTCAACTCTCTCTGGGAGCTCTAACAACGTTTTCCCCCCTTCGCCCGCGTCCATAAAGAATTACATTCTTAAAAAAAAAAAAAAAAAAAAAAAAAAAAAAAAAAAAATGCATGTGCGCGTGTATGCCTAGGGATGTACATCTGTGTACGTGTCCATGTGTGTGTGTGTACACAGACGTGTTTTCTTTTGTGCTCTACATGTTCTCCCTCACATGTATGAACGATTACATGTGTTTCATAGCATCCTTATCTAGGTAATATATATTTCTACGTATATAATCTATATAGAGTAAGACCGTATATTTAATGGTTTTAGTTATTAGAAAAACATAGGGAAATCAAGTAACTAGATTTTATATGACGACTTGGACAACTAACTTTGAAATAACTACATACTCAGTCTTAGATATATATATATATATATATATATATATATATATATATATATATATATATATATATATATATATAGAGTAAGAGAGAGAGAGAGAGAGAGGAAGAGAGCAGAAACATTGTGACCTTTTAGAAAAATCAGAAATCTCATGATTGAATGAAAGAAGAGGACACTTAAGAGGAGAGGACACGAGGAGAAAAATGTTCAAAAAAATTATTTTCAACTCTTAAATAAAGACGGCTTGGCCGCGTTCGGGATTTCT
>NC_134789.1:37500622-37505622 GCF_046742065.1 Oratosquilla oratoria
CACAGACAGAGGGCTTGATATACAGACTCAACTCGACTCATTGACTATCATGAACAACACGCATAATCATACACATATCCCATACCAAGCCCTCTACACTCCCTCCTCTCCTGATATCACCTTTTGCTCCCCCTGCCTAACCCCAACAACATCATGGAGAGTGGTCGGAGCCCTTGGTTCTGACCACCTTCCAATCATCATCACCACCAAAACAAGATGCACCCCAGCTGGCCACAGACACACTTACACCAATTACAAGAGAGCTAACTGGGAAGCCTTTAATGAAGAGACAGAACAACATTTTGAAACACTTAACAGTACACCAATCACAAACATAAACAATGCTGTGCACGCTTTTAATACAATCATACAAAACGCAGACAAGAGATACATCCCTAGAGGCAACAGAAAATCACACAACCCCAACTTCACACCAGAAATCCAAGGCCTCATCAGACAACGTGACACACTTAAACACGATACCCCCACACCTATCCCTCAAAACATAGCAGACCAAATACAAACACTAAACACTGTGATTGCCAATAAAATACATGAACAAAAAACACAAAATTGGCAAAACTTTATCAATACACTTGATCACAAAACAAACACCAGCAAATTGTACAAAACACTCAACAGCATCACACTATCCAACACTAACACTACACGCTCTCACGCAGCAATAATCACAACAACAGATAATCTACCCTCAAACAGACAACAAGCAAACGCACTCATACGTCATTTTGCACAGACGAGCCATCTTACATCTCACCCTGACGACCGACGCACCATTCGACGTAAGAAAGACTTCCCCACAGACTCAGACTATACACCCTTCATAGACAGTCAGACAAAACTCATAATGCATAGTCTCAAGCACTCATCTGCCTGTGGCCCTGATAACATAAGCAACATCCACCTAAAACACATTGGACCACAAGGTATACACGCACTCACAAACATTGCAAACTACAGCTATTCACACAACACTATACCCGACATCTGGAAGCATGGTAAAATAATCACCATCCCAAAACCGAACAAAGACCCAACAATCCCATCATCGCACCGCCCAATCACACTTCTCTGCACCCCCTCTAAAGTCATTGAACGCCTAATACTTAAACTTGTCACACCATATATTCCCCTTGCTGACTCACAACACGGTTTTAGGCCACTACACTCCACAAACACTCTTCTGACAAACCTCACACAAAGAATTTTTGATGGCATCAATTCAGATAGGCCCCACCACAGAACACTTCTTATAACATTGGACATTAGTAAAGCTTTTGATGCTATCCCCCGCCACAACCTAACAAATAAAATATATAACACAGACATGCACAATAACACCAAAAGATGGCTGGCCAATTATCTGGCAGGCAGGAATGCTCATGTGTCATATAATGGCCAATCATCGCACATCAGAAACATTAAGAACGGAGTACCGCAGGGCTCAGTTCTATCCCCCACATTATTTAATCTATACATGCATGACTTACCCACGCCAGACACCTCAGAAATACAAATCTCTTCTTACGCAGACGACATAACAATCACATGCACACATCGTAACACAGACAAAGCTGCAGAAATAATCCAGCCTTACCTTGACACACTCAACACATGGTTCATCACAAACAGACTCAAAATAGCTCCAACCAAATCTACAGCAACACTTCTCACCAACTGGACAAAAGAACACAAATACATACCTCATCTCTACATCAACAACACTCTAATACCACACACAAACACACCGAAAATTCTTGGTGTAACATACGATACATCCATGTCTTTCAAACAACACCTCACAAACATAAAAAACAAATGCACACCTAGACTTAACGCACTTAAGTCAATCACTGGAACAACATTTGGACAAAACAAAGAAACTAATATAACAATATACAAACAATGTATACGCTCAGTGATGAATTATGCGAGTCCTGCATGGGCTCCTAATCTCAGTGAGACACACCACAACACCCTTCAAATCATACAAAACAAAGCCCTAAAAACAATTACAGGCTGCACAAATACATCACCTACAGACCATTTACACCATGAAACAAAAGTCCTCAAAGTCAAGGAACACCTCGACATGAGAGGCACACAAACACTTGCTGCAGCCACCACAAACACATCACACCCGTTACACTACATAGCAGAACACCCACACACACCAAGAAACATTAAAACTACACCCAAAGACCTTTATTACACAAAGATACTCTCTTCTCTTCCTCCACAACCACCAAATACCAGCCTCCGGAAACATATTCATAATCATATCACTCACCGCTCCATTAACACGCTGAAAGACAACACACTGCTGCATGCCAGACCCCCTGATATCCACCCTTCTGAATCCTCTCTCCCACGTAAGGACAGAGTCCACTTGGCCAGACTGCGATGCGGTCACCACCCAGCACTTCTAAGCTACCAGAGGAGGCTGGACGACCGTGTTGTGAACAGCTGCCCAGGATGTAACACTTCACCCCATACCATACAACACATAATGGAAGACTGCATTATACACAATCATGCACGCAAACAACACAACATACACTCTATAAAGGATTTGTGGGAAAACCCAGTCTCGGCTGTGGCCTTCCTTGGGGAGACGGGACTGCTCGGACAGACAGTCTAGGGAACGACAACAACAACAACAACCCTCACTACAGTGTTAAGAAGTCTGTCCCATTCCTTAAACAATCTGTTGGTAAACAATTCTTACGCATTTCCTTCTTAAATGACAACAAGAAACTATTTTCCCCATCTGTACAATATGAACGAGAGGTCTATACACAGAAAAAACGATAAAAATCGCAAATTATCATCTTTGTATGAAAGAAATGGTCAGCTTATTTGTCAAATAACTAGTTTTCAAAAAAGATATGCACTGCATGATCATCCTGACATCCACACCAAATAAGAATTCTAGGTCGCACACTATTATCTTTGTATGAGGGAAATGTTCAGCTTATTTGTAAAATAACTAGTTTACAAAAAAAGATGCACTGCATGATTATCCTGGCATCGACCCCAAAATAAAGAATCTAGGTCAGGAACAATAATGTAGTACCTCTGTCGACTGACAGATGGCGCCAAACGCGCTTCCTTTTTATCTCGATGCAAACTAGCATCAGTACTCGGCGTTGTCCTACGCATGAATATTTAAACCACCCTGTTTTTATTTGTTTAAATAGAATAATAAATAAGTAAATAATGAATGAATATTTAATTCTGCGCCTCCAATCCTATTCTAGGGAAAAAGTGGAGCGGAAATAGAATTCATTTTGTGACACCGGTCGTCGATTAGGGAATTCAGAGTTGTGACGTGCCGCTTCAAAAGAAAACGGGATTTCCATTCAGCGACATTGCGTCATTACGTGTATGACATCGAAAGCGGGCTGGTTGTGGTATGAGCGACCCTGCAGACATTAATTACGACAAAAAAAGAATATTCAAAGAACCCAAACTCTTTAAACAATTTCAGAAAGAGAGAAAGCTACGTCTTTACTTCGTAATTGAATTCACTTAACTGAATTTGTTTTTTCGTTTTCTTTTTCATGGCAGTTCCTCAGTTGTTCCAATTACCGTCTACATTAAGAACGTTCCTCGTTCTGCGTACCGAATGACGTCACCTCTCGAACTCGAGAGCGCTTCTGAGGGCTCTCAGGCATCTCGCACATCGACGCAACCAGTTGCATGAAACCGATCGCAACCAGTTGCACGAAACCGATCGCGCAACCAGTTGCACGAAACCGATCGCAACCAGTTGCACGAAACCGATCGCGCAACCAGTTGCACGAAACCGATCGCAACCAGTTGCACGAAACCGATCGCAACCAGTTGCACGAAACCGATCGCAACCAGTTGCACGAAACCGATCGCAACTAGTTGCAAGAAACAGATCGTAGCCAGTTGCACGAAACCGATCACGCAACCAATTGCACGAAACCGATCGCAACCAGTTGCACGAAACCGATCGCAACGGATACTTACACTTTGAAAGTAGTATTCCCTGTACGTTTGCCCACTAGCCACAAGGTACCTGAATTTCTGAAATAAAGGGAGAATGATATGTTCATGTCCATACAGTACAGAGAATACTGCTTTCACAGAGATTAGGCATCTCTTGCGATCGGTTTCATGCAACTGGTTGCGTCGGTGTACGAACTGCCTAAGAAGAACTACGAAGTGAGAACGAAGTCTACTCCTGTTATACAACGTTTCGTTTGTTGGAACAAAACGTTTCGTACCTGGAATAAAACTTTCATTCTCATTTGTTGTTTCTTTTCATAAGCCATTTGACACTTTTATCAATTCTTTCTATTCAGTTTTGGCTGATTTACGAGCTGTTGTTTCCATGAGTTTGCTTATGTTATGCTTTCGAAACAACAGACTTATCTTGAGCCTTTCTTTAGAAAGACCCGATCTTATGTGAATGGAAAGAACTTCACGTTGGCCAAAACAAGATATGTGAACTTTGCCATTATTGCATAGGAATTAAAGATAATAGGGTTAGCAAAAGGCTATCTCCGCTGCAACAGTGTTACATAAACATTGCCATTATTGCATAAAGATTAAAGAAAATAGGGTTAGCAAAAGACTATCTCCGCTTCAACAATGTTAAAAACATTGTCATAAAGATTTAAGATAATAGGGGTAGCAATACAGTAGACCATCTCCGCTTCAACAGTGTTACATAAGCATTGCCATTATTGCATAAGGATTAAAGATAATAGGGGTAGCAGTAGACTATCCGCTTCAACAGTGTTACATAAACAAACACACTTTTGCCTCGTGTAACGTTATCAGTCGGTACTATGCCAGTAATAGGTGCTGGCAACTATACTGGGGGTAGAAAGTCATAGAGAATACTCATGAAAACAATAAGGATACTTATATATTACAGGCTTGTTCAAGGACTAGTTACCAAACAAGAAGTAAAAAAAAAAAAAAGTGTGTAAATCTGATAATAT
>NC_134789.1:37510622-37520622 GCF_046742065.1 Oratosquilla oratoria
CCAACAGAGGGGCGAGAATGGGAAACTGCGAGTTATGTGTTACGCTAACAGAAGTCTACGCGTCTTGTAGGTTTTCCTCTCTTTCAGAGATTGAAACGCTCTAGAAAGAGAGATTTTCTTTGGGAATTGATGTGAAAATTTACAAAGGCGACCACGCAGATACGGGTCTATTTGTGTGTGTGTGTGTGTGTGTGTGTGTGTGTGTGTGTGTGTCCGTGTGCGTCTATCTGTCTGTCTGTTTGTGTGTGTGTGTCTGTCTGTGTGTTTGTACGTGTAATTCACCATGGTCTTAGATCACTATTGTATCTGCGTCTGTGAGTGTTTGCGCGCGCGTCTGTCTGTCCGTATGTTTATGCGTGTGTGTGTGTGTGTGTGTGTGTGTGTGTGTGTGTGTGTGTGTGTGTGTGTGTGTGTGTGTGTGTGTGTAAACACATTAACAAACAGAACCAGAGACAGATAAACAATCCAGCATAGAGACAAGCAAGCAAACCTACGTTCAGACAAGCAGATTGACAGAGAGACAGACGCGTGTAAGAGGCACAACAACAAAACACAATTACAGTTTCGCAATATTCATCCAGTCCCCCAATGGTCAAAATCATTTGGCCTCTGTGCTGACGCTGACCTGATCTGAGAGAGGTCATGGGTTGACCTCAGCTTACGAACAGCTTCATGACTGCCCTGCATTTCTGATTTGCCCTGTAATCTCTGATCACATTAATATATTTATTTTCATCCATGACGTACTATTTTTTTTCTATGATAACAAATTGTACTGACCGAGGTAAATTGTTCCGTAAATTTGATATTTGGACAACAATGAAAATGTAATTGGGGACCTTATGACCTTAATTTTTTTTTTTTTTTTTTTTTTTTTTTTAATCTTTCAATAAGGTAAACTTTGTTTAAAGATACTCATGGTCTCCTCCCCTTTGCGTGTGGCATTTATTTTTTAAGTCTAACAACAGTGAGTCAAAGACTTTAACAGTGGAGACGCAAACAAGGTCATCATATCAAGACACCAAGGCAGGACTCTCAGTAATGTAATTAAATTGGATAAATTTAGATTTAAGAAGGAAATAGGCAAGAACTGTTTTACTAATAGGGTTGTCAACGAATGGAACAGACGTAACCATGTAGTAGTGAGCGCTGAAACTATCGGTTGTTTTATGAAACGATTAGACAACTTTATGGATGGGGATGACAGGTGGTCATGGACATGGAACTCCCTAGTGTAGGTCTTATGGTCTCTTGCAGTCTCCTTCATTCTTATGTTTTTACCAGCCAAACTATTCTATTCATCCCCATGGCGCGCGCGCACACACACACACACACACACACACTATCGACGGCGCAGTAGTAACGTTCGCAACCGCTACTACAGTGATCCGAGTTCGAATCCCGCCCAGGGCTGATATAATTTTTTAGAACCGCTGCGCTGCGAGTCGTTACTCCAACTCTCGTGGGCGGGGAGTTGGGTGTGTGTATGTGCGTGTAAGGTCACAGTATTACCCATAGATCGGTCATATATGAGCTCTGAGCTCTCTCCCGGGAGGGAAATAGCTGTCGATCACGAGTCCAACACGTGATCCGAGACCATGGTGAATCACAGGAAGCTCTTCCTCGAAGACCGAACGAATGCAAAGGTTCGGTTCAGCTCCCAGAATGTGGCCCAGCCATCTCAGCCTTGAGTATCATATGGCGTCTGTGATCAGTGATTTCCTGCGCCAGATTACTTTCAAGATCTTAATTGGACTCATTATTTTTCCTGAATATTTTGTGTCCCTTGGTTCATCCATTTTACCGTAATGTTGCTCTCAAAGAAGCACAAACTAATCAACTTCACCAAAAACAGTAATTCGCGGGTAAAAAAAGAATAATAATATAAAAAGATAATACAAATTAAAAAATTCTTTCTTTAGTCCTTTTAGTATAGAACTCAAATTACGAATTTTATTACGTCGTCAAGCTCATCCAGGGGGACGCTGAGCAAACACAAACAAATCAACTTGACCAAAATCAGTAATTCGCTGGTAAGAAAAAAAAAATCTTACAGTATAAAAAAAAAAGTCTTTCGTAAAGCCCTTTCACTATAGAACTCAAATTACGAATTTCATTACGTCGCCAAGCTCATCCGGGGAACTCTGAGCGGTTTTCAATGATCTCTAAGTCATTTGAAATTAGTTGAAACAAACAACATTAGAGAATTCCCGTCGAGCGTTCGATTAGTAAATCAAATCATAACGTCAACAACAGATTAAGCAGTACCGGCGTTCTCATGCGTGTGTTATCAAAGTTTCAAACACGAAAATACTTTCTTCTTAATAGTTTCCACTCTAAACATTGAAAATAATTTCCCCGTGGTTTCTGTAGTGAAAATAAAAATTATGCAGAGGATTTTTGTTTAAAATATTCTGAAAATATTGGCAAACTTAGGAAATATTGTATTTTGTTAACAGTAAATGTAGATTCAAGATTCAAATACGAAAATACTTTATTCTTAACAGTTTCCACTCTAAACATTGAAAAGAATTTTTCCGTGGGTTCTGTAGTGAAAATAGAATTATGCAGAGGATTTTTGTTGAAAATATTCTGAAAATATTGCCAAAGTTAGAAAATGTTGTATTTTGTCAACAGTAAATAGAGATTTTGTTCTTGGGGAACTGTATTGCACTGAAAAGGTGAAGTTGTAGAAGTTTGATATGAATATATATAATGATGTTGGCAGAACGTACAGATAGTGTGTGTATATATATATATATGATATATATATATATATATATGAGTGGAAAGGGTGGTGAGGTAAAGGCCAAAAAACCGTAGTTTTATTACTAACGTTTCGTCCTTAAAGGACTTCCTCAGAGTATATATATATATATATATATATATATATATATATATATATATATATATGATGTAAGTAGGAGAGGGAAAACCAGGAGTCTTAGTCGGAGTGTATTCCTGACTATTTTCGCAGGTATTAATACCTGCGGAACTAGTCAAGAATAAACTCGGATTAAGACTCCTGCGTTTCCTACTCCTACTTATGTCAACTTTCAGAATGTCTTAACATATATATATATATATATATATATATATATATATATATATATATATATATATATATATATATATGTATATAGTATTGATGGAAATCAATCTCCAGTCATAAAAAATTACTACGTAACTGTGGTCCGTAAGGGTGTTATTAAAGGTCCTAAAATATCAATTGTATAAAACATGTAGCCAATACTCTTTACGAGAAAGTCAGGTGACGAGGGAGTTGAAGACGTGTTTGATGTTCAAATAAACTTGGAATTTCCAGAACTTTTCTCGTTATCAGTTCTGGAATTAAAAGAGTGTTTTTATGTCTTTAGCTACTTTGGAAGGCTTAATGTCTATTGGGAAATATTGCCGACGTAGTAATGGTAGTAAGTTTGTAAATGGACCCCGTATCATGACAAAGGTATAAGTTCCTGTTCTCGTCGTGCACTGTGATAGGAAACCTAATCCTAAAAAAATGAAAAGAAATAAAATAAAAAGATAAGTAAAAAAATATATATAATAATAGTAATAATACTACTACTAAATAATAATAATAAATAATGATAATAATTTATGCTTCATGCTGTCCTACTCTTATGCTTTATGCTGCACCCCTTCAGTCTCCTATCCCGAAAGTATAGAAGCACCAGTTATTAACCAAGACACTAAATCCTTTTTTTTGCGTATGTGTGTACGTGTTGCCACTAACGGAGCAAAGAGAATACTATGGATGATACATGCCAAGTTTAATTTCAATTGATGATCAATATTTTGGCCACTTTCGTACTCCATTGAAATCTATGAAGAGAACACTCGCTTTAAGATGGAAATATAAACCCGTCATCACACCTACGCGACTCAAGTGAGTTCGTTTGAGTAGAAACGACTTCGGTAAACAATCTTTCAATTTTTCGAATCTTCAAATGTCAAATCACTTTTGCGTCATATATTGAGAAGCTGAACGACGAACTTAGAGAAGTCAAACCTAGAATACGAATGTCAGACACACATTGTTGAATTCTAGACTTAGGGAAGTCTAGAATACTGAAGACGAAGTCGTCTTCCAGATTTTCAAATTCACAACATTTGATGAGGTTCGTGATAGTGTGACCGGGGTTTAAGGATACAGTATCAGGGAGTGCATTGATTAGAGGAACAAATAACCACTTAATGAAACAAGAGAATTACTGGCAGCTATATCCATAAGCCCTTATCAAAAGGGAATACTGAGAAAATAGATAAGATAAAAAATAAAAGTGGTAGAAAATAGATTAAAACAAGATGAAATAAAGCTAAATATAATAGAATAAAATAAGATGAACATAAGCAAATTAGAATGAAAAATAGATACTAAAAAGAGATAAGATGGAAAAGAGAATGAAGTAAAAATAGAATAAGGTGAAATAAAGCTAAATAGAATAGAATAAAATGAAATAATATAAAAAGATACAAAATAGAATGAAAAATAAAAGAACAAATAAAGCAGAATAAAACCAAACAAAAAACAAAAATAGGGTAAAATGAAATCAAACATAGATTAGAATAAAAAAATAAATTACAGTAACCAATTAGTGAGCACTGAAACTATCGGTTGTTTTAAGAAAATATTAGACAATTTTATGGATGGGGATGACAGGTGGTCATAGACATGGAACTCCCTAGTGTAGGCCTAATGGTCTCTTGCAGTCTCCTTCAATCTTATGTTTTTATTTGTTCATCTTTAGACAAACCCTTGGGCTGGAATGAGTTACGTAGGTCAAGAGTTCTCAAAAAAAAAAAAGAAAAAAAAAAAAATTATGACAATACACTGAGGATCGGATCTCCTTACATAACTGTTTGACACAAAAGAGGGACATACATAAATGCGAAATAACAATTAATAATACATACATATACCAGACTTTTTTCCCCTTACAAGAGAGGTAGCAAAAAAAAAAAAAAAAAAAAAAGGCATAGAAACCACTCCCACCCATTCCATCCCCAACATACTGCACTCCCCTCCACCCTCCTCCCTCCCTCTTATCTTGTCACCTCCTGGATGACGGGTCATCCCTGCATCTTGCTCACTGCCCTGGGTCAGAAGCAGTGTCGCAAGTCACAGCAATTAACAATAAGAATATAATTACAGAAATAATCAATGCACAAAGAAAATAGAAATAACTCTATTCATTTATTAAATTATTTATTTATCTATTTATTCATTTTTGTTTTTTATTTTATTATCTTTTTTACACCCAACGACTCATGGTACATTTATTCCTGACGATTGTGTACTGAATGTAGTTAACATTTCAATATCGTTACTAGATGGCTCTCACGGTCCCCTCTGATGGTCTGCGGACCCCAATTTGAAAAGCCCATATCCTAGGCGACCCACACCTACGTATGATGTTCGTACATCGGTCAGGCTAAAGATCATTCTGGAATATTTCAGAAAGTTGTGTTCAAACTCTTCAGCAACAACATTGCTGCTTCGTGCCGTTTCACTGTTTTTCGTCTTTTTCACATTTCCTCAACCTCTTATGATTTGATGACTACAAAGTAGATTTACTCTCTAAGTGCATCATGCTCGGAACAAAGGATTTAAAGTAACAAATACAGTTAAGTCCATTTGGGATTTTTTTTTTTCTGTGTGTGTGTGGGGGGGGGTATGTAGCTCGTCTTTCTCTCTCTCTCTCTCTCTCTTTCCCCCTCTCACTCTCTCTATCTCTCTCATTCTCGCTATCTTTCTCTCCCACTCATTCTCTCTCTCTCTCTCTCTCTCACTCTCTCTCTCTCTCTCTCTCTCTCTCTCTCTCTCTCTCTCTCTCTCTCTCTCTCTCTCTCTCTCTCTCTCTCTCTCTCTCTCTCTCTCTCTCTCTCAGCCTCCACTACTACTCATCACTTTTTCATCCAGCAGTTAAGAACCAACAATTACTCCTTCCATTTTCTCTAATTAGCAGGTGACAGGAAAACATTTCCAAATTATTACAAGAGAGCATTATTATTATTGCTGTTGTTGTTATTGTCATTGTTATTATTATTATTATTATTACTATTATTATTATTGTTACTATTATTATTATTATTAGTTATTATTATTATCATTGCTATCATTAATATTATTATACTATTAATGTTATTACCATTATTTCATGTACATACCCCCTTGCAACCTTCTCTATCTTTATGTACCTCTATGCTTAATTAAAGAATTATATTGAGAACAATACAGCATATGTTAAAAAGTTTAATAATTCTGAGTCTAGTTTTTGAGTATGTACTAAAATAAAAAGAACTACAAAGTAACACGAATTGTTTGAAAATTACTTACAACTCAATGTGAAATAGCTTTTTATTTTATTTCTATTTTACTTTTATTTTATTTTATTTATAGGGGGAGGTGGTAGGTTTCCAGGTTAGCTTTTAGTTTCATACTCTTTATTGACTTGATGACGCTCAGTCCAGAGAAAGGTCCTCCTTGAAGTTAGGGTGACCCAAATGGTAGAAGATTTTCGAAAGCCTTATTTCCTTAGTCAAGATTGATCTGCATCATCAGACAGCTTCAAAACCGTTTAGGATTTGAATTTTTGAATATCAGGCAGAGGCAGCGATCTGCACGCGCCTCCAACAGTTGTTGTTGTTCTTCTTCTTTTTCTTCTTCTTTTTTCTTCTTTTCTTCTTTTTTCTTTTTCTTTTTTTTCTTTTCTTTTCTTCTTTTTCTTCTTTTCTTCTTTTCTTCTTTTTCTTCTTTTCTTCATCTTCATTTTCTTTTCTTGTTGTTGTTTTCTTCTTCTAAAAAATGGAAGCTAGTTCATATTGTTTTAAGAATGGACACCTTAGTTCAGCTGTACAGATCTTTCATACACCTCAGGAAAGTAAGTCACTGAAGTAAACTCGGTCAAATGTTGTAAAGTAATCGTTTTTTTCATAGTTTCTCTATTATTATCATTATGACTAGAAGGATAAGAACCTTTCGGAGAAAAGCATTTAAAATCTCTCCTTGAATATACTTTTTCCTCAGCTCTATGTCCTTTCGAAAACCGTTAACTTTATCGCACAAATCGAAAATATTTGTCTCGCTGTCCTAGAGTGAAATTAACTCATTCGGTTTGCTAAATATGTCTTCAAAAAATGCCAGTTGTGCAAGCCAATCATTTTCCTTTTAATTTGTCCAAAAGGAATCTATATTCAGGTAAAAGGCACAGACCTCATCTTGTACCTCAAACAACTGAGCAAATAACTTCCCTTTTGAGGGCCATCGTAGTGACTGCCGCGAGTAACCATGTCTCATGTTTTCGTAATCTACGAAACAAGCGAGTACTGAGCAAACTTAATCTCATAAAGTTGATTACTTTGACGGTATTGTTGAGTGTCCAGTGCTGTGTGAGCTCGCTTTCTCGCGTGCTAATGAGTTCGTGAATGATGAAGTAGGCTCGATGTACATCAGGATTTGCCTTCCTAATCCATGCTGGAAGTCCAGTCAATTTCCAGGCCCTGGATACAGCAATACCTGCGCGTACATTAACACAGTATTCCCACCTAAGCCCTAGTTCCCAGAAGAATTGAGAAATTACATTAAACATGGCTTTTCCGATTGTGTGTGCTTTTAATTTGTCTTGGAAAAAATTTATTGTTCATCAATATCTTCTTCATCAATCTATCTCATCCGTTCATTGATGATGCCAGTTGATTTTCCAACTTGGAGTGATAGAGATCTGCTTAGTTTTTCAGTTTATTTACAATTTGATCATTATTATATGTGTTTCATTTATTCTTCGAGAAACAGTTTGGTGTCACAAAACAACTCTTTGGTTGGTCATCTGCCTTTTAATCTTAAATTACTTCATTTATCCCATTTTCGTCTGGTTATATAAGTTCTTCAACTATGTTAATTTTATTTTTTTAACTTTAACTGTCAATAAAGACATGACTAAAGATGTTTCTGGAGCCTTGTTTAAGGTTCTGGACGTTTACTGAATTATTTTCTGGAATCACTTGAAGACAGATTTTGAAAAATAATTAAATCGGTTTGCCAAAATGTAAAAAAAAAAAAAAATCTGGAACCTCTGTCTTACTTTTATCTTATTTATTTTCTTTATTTATTTATCTTTTTTTTTTTTTTTTTTTTTTTTTTTTTTTAAGATGGGTAACCTTTTGAGGTAACTGCTTTGGATTCCTCTTTTCATCCCAAATTTGTAGGTTCCTCATTTCTGCTCTAGTCTCCTCCGGACTCTACGGAAAGATTAATTTTGCAAAAGCACTTCAATTACCTTTGCCTTTGTCTACTCCTCATATATGGTAAACGTTAACCTTGCGTGCTCACACGCGCGTGCGAGTTTGTGCTTGTGTGTGTGTGTGTGTGTGTGTGTACGAGTGTGCGTGTGCGTACACGTACAAGCGTGTGTGTGTGCGCACAACCGTTCATGTGCGTACAACCGTGCGTGTGCGTACAACCGTGCGTGTACGTATTCGTACAAGCGTGCGAATACGTACAAGCGTGCGTGTATGTACAAGTGTGCTTGTACGTACAAGCGTGCGTGTGCGCATGCGTACAAGCGTGCGTGTACGTATGCGTACAAGCGTGCGTATACATATGCGTACAAGTGTGCGTGTACGTATGCGTACAAGTGTACGTATACATATGAGTACAAGCGTGCGTGTACGTATGCGTACAAGCGTGCGTGTATGTATGCGTACAAGCGTGCGTGTACGTATGCGTACAAGCGTGCGTGTACGTATGCGTACAAGCGTGCGTGTACGTATGCGTACAAGCTTGCGTATGCGTATACATGTGTGCACATGTACGTATGGATTTGTTTCTCTGCTTGATGAGTTTTGTTGTGTCATCAACCAATAAGACAATTAAGTTTTATTCTTCGTTAACATACGATAAAATAATAAAACCTTACATAATAATCGATGTTTCAGAATGAATTGTTAATATTAGCACCGATAGACCAAACATTCTAGATGAGTGATTTAGTAAACAATAATGATACATAATCCCTCTCTAGAATTTGGGTTGAGAAGTTTTAGGAACAATCACAGGCGTTGGACGAAGACCAAATTTCAAAAAGACAAATCGAGTTTCTGGGATTGAGTGTTTGTGGAGGAAATATATATATATTTGATAATTATGATAATAATAATAATAGTAATATTAGTAATAATAATAATAATAGTGATGTGATAAGGTTTAACGTCACAAACTCCCCCTCTATCGGGAGGCTAGGACGGTGCCCCTCACAGATGACTTTGTAGTGCGGAGTTTAATGAATCATGCCCTTGGTTCAATTTCGCCGGTGGCAGGATTCGAACCGCCACCCCCTCGATCGTCGCCACTCCCCCTGGCTGTCCCAGCACCCAGGGTACAGTCTTTGGTTGGAACTAAACTCCTCCTGGAGCAATGATTTATGTTCTTATGCTAGGGGGGTTCCTGTTTCGTTCCCATTCGTACTTGTCTGTCGGAGTTAAGATAAGCATACATCAGGAGGCACTTAGCTGTATAAAAAAAAAATCATCACCTTTGCCCTACGTACTTAGACTGCCGGAGCAGTCCACAGTCACTGCTGGGAACTGAAGTGGAGTGCGGGACTCGAACACTAGAAAGAGAGGAACCCCCCACCCCCATGCTTTCGATAATCACAACAGGATCTTCAGATGAGGGGGGAGGGGGAGGAGAGGGGAGGGATGGGGGAGGTGTCACCTATTGTCGTATATTTCAGATAGCAGGGACAAGGAAGCCTTTGATAAAGGTATGACGTCATTGTCCCCCCTCCAGCCTCCCCCCCTTCCCTCACTCTCCCTCTCCTCCCTCCCTAATTAACCTTCCCCCCCTCCCTGCCTCTCCCTCTCCTCCCTCCCCCTCCCTCTCCTCCCTCCCCCTCTCCTCCCTCCCCCTCTCCTCCCTCCCTCCCTCTCCTCCCTCCCCCGATCAACCTACCTACTTTCTCCCCCTCCCCGCCTCTCCCTC
>NC_134789.1:37525622-37550622 GCF_046742065.1 Oratosquilla oratoria
TGAAAGAATTAAGAGTAGCATGAACGGCTTTCGTTAGTCGAATCTCACACTATCTCACGTTAATTTGATCCCGTGAGATACATCATCTCGCTGAAAGAGTTAAGAACGCCTTTCTATAAACAGCATTTCATAATACTCCGACGGTGATTTGGCCCCTAAGTGCTTCACGTCTTTTCTTCGTGCTTGAGGAGCGATTCCTCTTTTTTCGATCAACTGTAATGGAAAATCATCTCAATTGCAAAACCTTTGGTCCATTCCGAGGTCGGATACGAAAGAATATGAAAAAATAAACAAATCAATAAAAGCATAAATACGTAAGAATGTAAAAACGCAAATACAGAAATAGACACTTGAGTGAATAAATGCACGAAAATAGATAAATGAATAAGTAGTTGAATGAGAAATTGAAAATAGAAAATAATAATGAAGAAGATAGAAAAATATATGAATAATTAGAGTTGGCAGTATACTCATGAAGACACGGCACAATATCGTTCATTTATTCAACCGTTTCATAAAACTTCGAACTATATCATATACGAGCGTCCCTGCTGGAAGCTTATTCTGTGAACCAACCATGCCATTGACCAAGCTGTGCCCACTTCTCAGCTAAACCTATTTACTCTTAATGATACCCCTACGGACCAGAGACACGTAGTGTCTTTTGTGACAAGATATTAATCCCTCAGAAATGAGTAATGGGCACATAAGCCCTAAATCAACCTTTTTGGTACGATTTTGCACCTGAGGACTTAGGCGCTAGTTATGGTTAACCAAATATTAAATAGTATGTCCTGTTGATGCACTTTGGTGCATGGAAGAAACTGGGTGGGGTATAGGGGATAGGGAGAATTAGGGTGTGGTTATGTGTGAATGATACTTTGACGAAGCCCGAAGGGATTTCTTTCAGTCTTCAATGTTTCTGTATGAGGGGACGGAGAGGTGGGGGGTCGCCGATTAAATGAATCGGCCTTCCTGTGGATGTGCTGTGTCTTGCTGCATTGCCTCTGGCCCAGGACAGTGGGCGAGATGAAGAAATGACCCGTCATCCAAGAGGAGTGGGAGGGAGTGGTGGTGAATGGGAGTGGAGTATGCAGAGATGGAGTGGGTGGGAGTGGAATTATGCCTTTTGACTTTTGGCTACCTCCATTGTAAGGGGAGAAAACCCTTGGTATATGTATGTATGTATGTCCTGTTGATGTAAGAATATAGTTTCTTTTTCGATTTGTATTTAGTATCAGGATGTTTTCAATTCTGATATATTTTACAAAACTAACGATGGACAGTGGGGAGGAACTGGTGTGCGCTTCGTGGACCTGTAGAAAGCGTTTGCTTAAGATGGATGAAAGGAACAACGTGGAATGCAGTGGAATCGTACGAGGGAGGTGAAAGGTTTATAAAAGTGGTCAAAAATCACACACACACACACACACACACACACACACACACACACACACACACACACACACACACACACACACACACACACACATGGGGTAATGCTATGTAAGGTCATAGTATTACCCATAGATCGGTCATACGAGCTCTAAGCTCTTTTGCGGGAGGGAAATAGCTGTCGATCACGAATCCAACACGTGATCCAAAGACCAAGGTGAATACACACACACACACACACACACACACACACACACTCTCACACTCGGTGGTGCGGTTGATAGAGTACTGGACTGCCAGTACGGAGGTGCGGCAGTACCTGGTTCGAATCCTGCCCAGGGCCGAAATTATTTCGATTTCGCTGCGCATCGGGTCCTTACTCCGACTCTCGTGGGCGGGGAGTTGGGTGTATGTGTGTGTGTAAGGTCATACCATTACCCATAGGTCGGTCATACGAGCTCTGAGCTCTGTTCCGGGAGGGAAATAGCTGTCGATCACGAGTCCAACACGTGATCCAAAGACCAAGGTGAATACACACACACACACACACGGAGTGGTGGATACCTAGAATAAGTTAAACAAGGAAACAGTGTGCGCAAACACTATTCAAGATTTTAAGAAAAAACTTGATGCTGAAAGATACAAAGACGGGTCACTGCGAGCATAGCTCCCTTCCCGTATAATACAACTAGAAAAATACACCACACACACATACATACATACAACCACACACATACACACGTGTGTGTATATATGCAGTATATATATATATATATATATATATATATATATATATGCATGTAGCATATTGGTCCTAATCTTATTCGTAGGATTAGTAACAGATTTACACTTGAACTAAGTTTGCACGTCTCCTGCAGCGAAAGCTATAAATATCAAAGTTCTGAGTTTGAAACTAGATTCCAGAGTTTAGCGTCAGTCTTGTGGTCGTCTTGTCTCGTAAAGGAATGGCGTTGCAAGAGATTTCTGCTTCATTGTTACACTTTTTATTTTAACCTGAACTGGCATGCTTAAATTATAATGATACAATGTTACACTAAGATTGAGGTACCTTTTTATCACAAAATAGTCACCTGATGAGATTGTATCCAAGGTGTAGGAAGTGATTGATTCTGAGCACGAGAAATTAATTCTATGGATGAGGGATTTATAAATCTATGCAGCACGAGGGTCTTATTCTAAAGTGAATAAAATCGGGTAGAGTTAGCCAGAACAAAACCTCTAAATGCGTCTTTGTAGAAGGGTTAATCTCGAAGGACCTCACACACCTCTTCTTCTGTCTTTCCCTTCATCCTGAAGGGTAAAGGCAGAGTCATCATCATCATCGATGAGGTCACCAGATGAAGGAGATTTTGATTGATTGATTTAATTTTTATTATTATTATTATTATTATTATTATTATCTTTATTATTATTATTATCTTTATTATTATTCATTTATTTATTTGTTTATTTATTTGTTTTTTGTGGCTAGGAGCAAGGTAAAACGAATACTATAAGGTACGTTGAGCACCCCCCCTCCGCTCACCTCCACCGTGACGTCATAGGAAATTCAGAGGGGGGGAGAGTGAGAGGTGGAAGAAAATGTAAATTTTAAAGAAGACCATCTGTATGTATGGTAAACTTTAAAATCACACTATGATGTTCACATAATACTGAAATTACGCAGTATCACTTTCTTATCCTCAAATTATCAGTATCTGAGATATGACCGCCAGAAAAGTTATAAAAATGTTTTCCATGCTTTCTTATTAAGTGGATTATATTAATATGACGAGTTATTAGATGGGATATGTCAATTTATATGTAGACCTTTATTTCCGCCAAGCTCAGTTATGTTTTGACCGGATTCTTTAGTCTGTTTATTTGCAATTGAATGAAAATTTCAGGAAATGTTGCTAATAAATAGTTACTTTCAAAATGACTGCTGCATACATATCCAGATGACCGAGTATTGTGTGTGCCACATAGTTCAATCCATTGCTAAGTTCTTTATCTTTGGGTAGTGAAAAGAAATGTATATTTTTATCACCTTTCAGTCTAACGGCATTGCACCTCTGCACTATACAAACTGTTGGCATTTCTATGTGTTCTTTGTCTGCCTTACCTACCCCTTTAATCAGAAGATGGAGCTTGGCTCCACACACGGGTGTGTGAGTGACTGACAGCTCGATATTTCCGTTGACGTCATCATCTACCTGCGCAGTGGAGAGGTTTTCTGGCTCTCCCTCACCGAGTGACAGCCTACCGTGGCAGCACCCTCATGAATAGATGGACATGTTAATGAGCTTTTGAAAAGAAGGGGATGGGTGGATGAACCTCTCTGAGGTCTATTCCAGGAAGAAGTTTATTTCCAGTGAATTAATTTGATTTCCCAGAAGACATGTGTGTGTGTGCGTGCTTGCGTGTGTGTTTGTGTGTGTGTGTATGTGTGATTCATCATGGTCTTGGATCACGTGTTGGACTCGTGATCGACAGTTATTAACTTCCCGGATGAGAGCTCAGAGCTCGTATGACCGATCTATGGGTAATACTGTGACCTTACATGCACACACACACCCAACTCCCCACCCACGAGAGTTGGAATAACACCCCGCAGCGCAGCAATACTGAAATTATTTCAGCCCTGGGCGGGAGTCGAACCCGGACCGCCGTAGTGGCAGGCAAGATTTCTAACCACAGCGCCACGAGGTGTGTGTGTGTGTGTGTGTGTGTGTGTGTGTGTGTGTGTGTGTGTGTGTGTGCGCGCGTGTGTTCCGACTTGGTAGTTTGTTGACTTAAGTCTATATGTATCGAATGAACCTGAGTCTGTTCTTCACAGTGAGTGGGCGCTGGTGTTGATGCTGCTCGTTGAATTATTAACCCTTTCTTGATGAAGGACTTCTCAAAGCCAAATAAATCGTTCGTCTTTAGCCAGAATGAAATCAATAAAGGGCGCCGAGTGGGCGGGGCTCTTTTGACTGAATAAAATCACCTGGCGGCAGCTTGTATACTCTTAGATCTGATCTGTTAGAGAGTTGGGGAGGTAAATTTTGGACTAGGGGGGGTGGGGGTCCTCGGTCTAACGAAGCCTTTTTCAACCTGGAGTCCTTTCCCTTGGTCTGAATAAAATCGTCCGCAGTCTCAGCCAGAAAAAAATCCCTAAAGCACGCCACTGTGTTGGAGGAAGGTGAGGGGACCTGTTCTTGCTATGACCTTGCAACCTGCAACCTTGCATCCAACCCAATCGCTCCCCAACTGAAGTGGAAGGTGCGTGTTTTTTTTTTTCTTTTTTTCCTTCGTACAGTGTGTAAATGCATCAATGGACGAGTGAATGAACGAAGGAATGAACGAAAACGAATGAAAGCCGTTGATACCGTGATGGAAGGCTCTTTTCAACACACACAAAAAAAAAAGCCTTTGCGCCTCTTTTTCCTCATTTCACAATGGCAAACAAGGTCTGTTCGTCCTCTCTCAGAACGCAGCGTTGCCCCACAGGCTCCCTCAGGACGGGCAAAGGACGACAAAGGGGGAGGATATAATCTACGTAGAAGAGAACCTTAGTTAAAAACAACCTTAGTTATTAATAATGAATCACCCTTAGTCGTCCCCGGAATCGACGGGCGACGCGCGGGAAACGGGCTGGGCCCGTCCGGGGGGGTGAAACACAGGAGGACTTCCATCCACTCCCCTTCCACCCATCAACCTCCATCCCCCTCCAACCTCTTCGACTCCTGTCCGGGAGATGAAACAAAGGAGGACTTCCATCCACTCCCCTTCCACCCATCAACCTCCATCCCCCTCTAACCTCCAACCTCTTCGACTTCTAGACACGTCCGGGGGAAGAAACTAAGGAGGACTTCCATCCTCTCCCCTTCCACCCATCAACCTCCATCCCCCTCTAACCCCTCTTTGACTTCTAGGCACGTCGTGGATGGAACAAAGGAGGACTTCCATCCACTCCCCTTCCACCCATCAACCTCCATCCCCTTCTAACTTCCAACCTCTTCGACTCCTGTTCTGTTGTCGGAAGCTTCGCTCCGGGCAAAAACACGCCGGAGTATGGCTGAGCGCATCCCTCCCTTGACTCTTTTGGCACTCCGATGTAAGAGATGGATACGAGCATCAGAGCAGAAGTAGGTAAGGTGGCGGGGGATGGCCGCCGGGGGGGGGGAGGCAGTGATGGAAGAGTAGGAGAGAGTGGACGTAGTGATGGAGGAGAGTTGGGTAAAGGTACAGAGGAGGTAAGAACGGCCAAGAGTTCATGTAAGCACGTGTGTGTATTTACTTAACTGAACCTAATCATAGTATACGAAACCGGAGCTATGCTCGAGGGGCACCGCCTCTGTCTCAATTGATCAAACTTTGCTTTAGATTCCTTTGTATAGTCCGCGTCAATTATCTATTCTGCTTTGTTCCACACATTGACACATCCTAGAGTGTGTGGAGGGGTGAGTGTCAGTGTGTGTGGAGAGTGGAAGTAGGTGGACGACATCAATAAATCTAGTGGAATGGAGAAGAAGAAATAGTGGTTTTAGTGTTAGTGGAAACTACGAAGAGTGAAACGGTGACACTGTAGCGAAGGAAGACCTCGAAGGTCCAGAAGAGGAGGAATTCGATCCAACGAAGCTCCTGCGAACTGAGAACGAAGACCTCGAAGGTCCAGAAGAGGAGGAGTTCGATCCAACGGAGCTCCTGCGAACTGAGAACGAAGACCTCGAAGGTCCAGAAGAGGAAGAGTTCGATCCAAAGGAGCTCCTGCGAACTGAGAACGAAGACCTCGAAGGTCCAGAAGAGGAAGAGTTCGATCCAACGGAGCTCCTGCGAACTGAGAACGAAGACCTCGAAGGTCCAGAAGAGGAAGAGTTCGATCCAACGGAGCTCCTGCGAACTGAGAACGAAGACCTCGAAGGTCCAGACGGAGCTCCTGCGAACTGAGAACGAAGACCTCGAAGGTCCAGAAGAGCCGGAGCTCCTGAGAACGAAGACCTCGAAGGTCCAGAAGAGGAAGAGTTCGATCCAACGGAGCTCCTGCGAACTAAGAACGAAGACCTCGAAGGTCCAGAAGTGGAGGAGTTCGATCCTTCAGAGCTCCTGCAAACGAAGACCTCGAAGGTCTAGAAGAGGAGGAGTTCGATCCAACGGAGCTCCTGCGAACTGAGAACGAAGACCTCGAAGGTCCAGAAGAGGAAGAGTTCGACCCACCGGAGCTCCTGCGAACTGAGAACAAAGACCTCGAAGGTCCAGAAGAGGAAGAGTTCGATCCAACGGAGCTCCTGGGAACGAAGACCTCGAAGGTCTAAAAGAGGAAGAGTTCGATCGAAGAGGAGGAAGAGAAGAAGAAGAAAAGATAGAGGAAGAGGAGAAGAGTTCGAAAGAGGAGGAGAACTGAGAACTAAGACTGCAAAGGAAAAGAAGGAGGAGGAGGGACGGGGAAGGAGGAGGAGAGAGGAGGAGGAGAAGAGAGAAAAGATAGAGGAAGAGTAGGATGGGGAGGAGAAGGAGGAGGAGGAGAAGAAAAGGAGGGAAAGGAGGAAGGAGGAGGAGGAGGAGAAGAGAGGAAGAAGAGGAGGGAGGAAGAAGAGAGGAGGAGGAGGAAGGAGGAGGAGAAGAGCAGAAGAAAGGAGAGAGGAGGAGGAGGAGATGGAGGAAGAGAACGCCAGAAGGAGGTGCCAAGATCCAAGAAGGACTAAGAAAAGACCGAATGTCTTTGTATAGAGATCTCACCTTTGTATATCCGAGGGCAGAATGCACGCGGGACATCTCTACGGCCCAGAGTCACACAGCACTTATGACTGGAATTGAATTTTCGCTAGGAAAAAAAAATGACATCTCATTTCTGGTACCTTTCTTGCCCCTCTCGTGTACTACGTCTGTGAAATCACCTTCCTTGGGGTGATATTGTCTCCAAGGATGGAAGCGCTGGTTATTACCAACAAAACGCGCACACACACACACACACACACACACACACACACACACACACACACACACACACACACACACACACACACACACACACACACACACACACACACACACACACACACACACACACACACACACACACACACACACACACACACACACACACACACACACACACACACACACACACACACACACACACACACACACACACACACACACACACACACACACACACACACATAGACACACACACACACACACACACATAGACACACACACACACACACACACACACACACACACACACACACACACACACACACACACACATACACAAAATGCTACATAGGAATACACTCTCCTGCTTTCCTCCCTCCTTTTTTTCCTCTCTCTTTCTCCCTTTCTCTCCTCTCTCTCTCTCTCTCTCTCTCTCTCTCTCTCTCTCTCTCTCTCTCTCCCCCTCTCTCTCTCTACCCCTCTCTCTCCACTCTCTCTCCCCTCTCCCCCTCCCCCTCTCTCTCTCCCATCTCTCTATCTCCCCTCTCCCCCTCCCCCCTCTCTCCCATCTCTCTCTCTCCCCTCTCCTCTCTCTCTCTCTCTCTCTCTCTCTCTCTCTCTCTCAACAAATTTTTATGGGGCGTCCCATAGCGGGAAGATATAGACCATAGACTGTGAGTAAAGTTGTCTGCTGGGTTGTTTGGGGGCTAAAAATGAAATTTGGGAGAGGCGCAGTTCCAACACTTTTATGGACACTTTTGCCCTTGTACTAATGCTTATCAGTCCTTGGCCCTGTGTCGCTGCTTGTTAATGTTGTTTGTTGTTGATCTTGCTGTTGTTACTGCTTTCGTTGCAGCTGTTGTTGTTGTCGTTGATGTTGCTGTTGTTGTTATTTTTGCTCCTACTGTTGTTGATGTTGTTGTTGTTACTGTTGTTGATGCTGTTGTTACTGTTGTTGTTGTTCCCTAGACTGTCTGGCCGAGTAGTCCCGTCTCCCTGAGGAACGTCCTGTTGTTGTTACTGTTGTTTTTGTCGTTGTTATTGTCATTATTGTAGTTTAAGTATTGCCAGTCTTATTCAAGCCTAAGGCAGGTATTGGCACTTGAGACTAATAAACAAATGAATAAATAAAAAACAAAAATAGATAAAAAAAAAAAAAGAACGAAAAAGGAAAGACGAGGATGATGGGGAGAATTCAACGAAAAAACAAAAAAAAACATGATTGTATGAAATGTTAAACAAAATAAACTCCATGACGGAATTTGGGTCACCTAAACATTTGTTCTTGATGTTTGATAATTTCATTTAACCTCTGGAATCTACCACCTTCGTGGAAGCTAAATTGTTAAACCATTTTCGGTTAAATCCGTTAAAATACTTTTTCAAATTTTTCCTCTTGCACGTTGGTTCAACTGAGAAATAAATCTGAGGAAAATATGGAGCTTTCTATTCATTCATTAATTTATCAATTAATCTTATTTATTACTTTTTTCTATCCCAAACTCTATGAACAAAGCTATTTGGCTATAAAAAAAAAAAGTTCGTTAAAGATTGGAAACTACATCCACGCTCAAATATTTTTTTTTTTTTTTTTTTTTTTTTCTTTGATGATGTTCTTTGGACTTAAACCTTTTTTCTACTTTTAATTTTTTATTTATTTGTTATTATGAACCCTTTCCTCTGATGACGTTCTATGGATTTTTCTAAACTATGATTTTTTTTTTCTTCATCCAAAGGCGTTAAGTGTGTTCACTCATCAACATTAATTTTCTAAATTACACAAGTCAGACTTAACGAACTGAAAGTTAGCTTTCGTAATTCCCTGGGCAATCCATAACTTCACAGTGCGATTGATGATTGATTAGTTTTCTCGATATACTTTTCTTCCTTAAGAAGCTTAACAAGGTTAAATCAGGTCAGGCCATGGGTTAACCCTCTTGCGTTGATCAGTTTTATTCAACACCTCTTCTCCGTTTTCTTTACGGTGAAAGCATTGCGGGTCTTTAAACTTTGTCGAGCATGTTGTTCTTTAATGCATAAATAGTTTATTTATTCATTTATCGATGTATTTATTAGATTATTTGGTTATTTGTGTATTTATCTGTTTATTTGTTTATTTGTTTATTAATTGATTTATTTATTTCTATATTCATCTATTTGTTTATTTGTATTTTTGTCTATTAATTCATTTGTCTATTAGTATACGCATTTGTTTATTAATTTATTTATGTATTAATTTATTTGTTTAATCGTTCGTTTTCTCTATTTCATACCATCTACTTCTTAATAGAATTGATATTTCATGAACTATAGTGACACCTCTACGGATCAGAGCCACGCAGCATTTTTACAACCGGAGACTGATCTCCACTCTAGAGAAGAATGTTGATGACTTTCAATTTCTACTCTTCCTCCTTTCTTCTACAACCATCCTCAACTCTTTTCTTGATATATATATATATATATATATATATATATATATATATATATGTGTGTGTGTGTATATGTATATATATATATATATATATATATATATATATATATATATTTTTTTTTTTTATATATATATATTTGCATCCAACCTAGTTATGGACTAAAGGGTCTCCTGTCGGCATGCTCTCCTTTGTAATCCTTTGTTTGAGAGGTCTCGAAATCCCTACAACCTGGGAGTCAACCATACGGTGTTATAATGTACAATAAATTCATTGTATACAACCCCAAAATGATATCAAAAAAATCTGATCATAAATTGACAAGACATATACTGTACAGTGTACGTATATTTACATGCCTCTATACAATAGCTGACGAAAGTATGTTTGTCCAAAGTTCCAGGGCTACCAAACGCCACAGGATGATAACTGATTCCTCGGAACAGTTGGCATCCCTGTGAACATGTATAAGTTCATAGTGAAAACTGCTCTCCCTGATCATGGTTACCCAAAGCTATGAAGTAATTAGTATTAGTTGAGTGTGGTAACTCTTCGACAGATGGTAGTCGCGCCATAGTTCGGTACTTGTGTGAGATACTGTACTTGACAATGTGTCGTATATGACACAGCAGCTACTTGTACGAGTGATGCTACCTGAAGAAGACTTAACAAGACCACGACAAAAGTTAGATTGAAGAACAAGAAGTACCTTTACTCTCATCCCCACTCTCAGATCTAAGAGTGTTCCTCTCCTGCACTCTCTTTTTGTCTTCATTAAGCCAGAACTGTTTGGTTGTTTTATTATGAATGAAGGAATAGAGAAAGTTCGTGTTAATATTTCAAACAAGTAAGGTGATACTATAATTCTATGTCTAATTTTACTTTTTTCCCATGTTCATTTCGTATGCTTAATTCTTTCTCCTTCCCTCCTCCTCCTCCTCCTCCTCCTCCTCCTTCTTCCTCCTCGGCCTTCCCCTCTCCCTCCATCTCTTGTAAATTCCATTATTCAACTGCCTCTCTCTTTCTCCGTTTTTCAATTTTTCCAGATGTTTCATGGTCCTCACCCTCCGTTTTCTTTCATCCACTTCAGACCTTTTCTCTCCTTGTTTCTTTCTCTTTGTGGGCCCCACCCCTCTACGTGTTTACTCTTCTTGTTGCTCTTTATTCGTTCCTGCTCTTTATGTAAACTTCCTCGTTTCTCTCTATTCCTATTCCGTCTGTTTACCTTCCTCCTTGTATTTATTTTATTTTCTTCTCCATGATTTCCTCCGTTTTAAAATCTCAATTCTCATAATATTTCTCATCTCTTCCGTTCTCCATTCCTCCCCCCAAACTATTTCCTTCTTTCTTATATTCTTCCCTTCCCGTCCACCGTTCCCTCTCTACCTTCGCAGCATCTTTCCTTCCTTCGTTCTTCCACGTTACCAATTCAAATTATTTTGTTAATTCTACTCCTAATAACTACGTTGCCCTTTCTGTGTTTTTTTTTTTATCTCTGCGTTATCACCCTTTCCATTCTTGTCTTCCTTCCTTATTTTCTTCCTCATTACTTTCTGCCTTTTTTCGTTCTTCTTTTCACCCATCCTTCCTTACTCCTTCCTGCCTTCCTTCATTCATTCCTTCTCTTCTTCCTTCCTTCTTTCCTTCATTTCCCTTCCTTTTTTTCTTACTTTCTTCTTTGCTTCCTTCCTTCCTTCCTTCATCACCTCTTGCCTTCCTTTCTTCCTTCATTCTTTACTTTCTTCTTTAGTCCCCAATTCTCTCCATCATCGGTGAAGCTTTTAAACAGATGTACTCTTTAGCATGAATACGATGAGTTTGAATATAAATTGAAATATATATTCTCACTTGATTCAGTTTCTCTCAAAATACTGGGCAAAATTAATACTTAATCTTATATTTTTAAAGATTTACCCTCAGTAATGTGTCGAATATCCTCCCAGTTATTCTCAATGAAATGTTTTATTAAATACTGGAATAAAAATTATGCTATTGTATTACTGCTTTCTGTACACGAGGAATGTTTCTCGACCTCTGCAATGAGGTCATAAAAAAACAAATTTGGATTAGGGGAGGGCCTTCAGCCCCCTCAGAGCCCCCACCCCACCCCACCCTGGATCCGCCATTGTTGTCCATGGCTGTCATTATCGCCTCTTCCTGTCGTTGATTTCCCTCTTTTCGCCTCACTTTCTACTCTTGAAGCTCTACTTTTATACCTCCCCATTCAGTACATACATCTATATTGTCCTCTCTCTCTCTCTCTCTCTCTCTCTCTCTCTCTCTCTCTCTCTCTCTCTCTCTCTCTCTCTCTCTCTCTCTCTCTCTCTCTCTCTCTCTCTCTCTCTCTCTCTCTCTCTCTCTCTCTCTCTCTCTCTCTCTCTCTCTCTCTCTCTCTCTCTCTCTCTCTCTCTCTCTCTCTCTCTCTCCCTCCCTCCCACCATGTTTAGTCCGCTCCTACATACACTCTTCCTCTCTCTACATCCCTTTCTCTGTTCACTATGTCTATCTCTTTTTGCACATTCTGTTTTACGATTGTAACCAGTCTAATTCATCTCGTTTTATTCAATTTCATCCAGCTCCTGTACGCAAGACCGTCTACGAATTGGCATTTTAAGATTTTATAGAAGCGGAGAAGTTTATGAAAACCATATTCACGAGAAAGACTTTATATCTAAATAGATTTATCCAAATGCTGGCGACATGACGTCACTCCGGTTAACGAGTATACAAATACAAAATTCAAATCAGTATCGGAAATCGTTGGGAAAGATAAGAATTATTTTTTTCCTATAATATTCATTAATATTAATAGTCTTCCATTATCATATATATATCTTTGATAATTATTTTATTTTTGTATTGCTGTGGCTATTATCATTAGTATTGAACGGAATAACAATAATTCATCGACAGCGGATGTTTTTTCTAACCACGATTTGTTAAGAAAAATAAGATGTAGAAAATTTTCCATTCTTTTTATGCTAGTGAAAAACACTTAAACAATATTCTAGATTCTTTTACATTAGATTAGGTTAGATTAGGATGAAATCTATTGGTGGGTTAGGCTATGATACAATTCATGTTGTTATAAAAGTTCCACAATTACCTGATCAGTTGAAATCCCAAACTCGTGATTCGTCATTTGTCGATGAAACCTGTGCCATGATTGGTCAACGCATTTATGACGTAGTCTCCATCTGAGGTCTACGTCATAGATGTCGTTGACCAATCATAATTTCCTGTAATATAGAGAAATTACACTGAAAATATTTTACGACATTTCTTAGAATATATATGGGCAGGAGATTCTTTCTAATAGGTATTTTGTTAAACGTGTTTTTTTAATGTATTTTTCTTGTGTATCAGAATCATCTTAGATTTTCTTTGAAATTATTGCGATGGCCTCAGTGATTTTGATAATTTTTGTTACTCGAATGTGTCAAAGAAAACAAAAATGTCTCCGTTTGAAGATGAGCCGGGTTATATATCGATTAAAATCTATTTCCTGTGAAGATAATTCAATTCGTTGACTCCTTCAAAAAACTGACACACTCCATAGACTTTGTTGAGCAAAGTCAGTCATTATTGTCTTTCTGAAGAATGAGATAAGTGGAACATCGGATAGGATAGTCATCGTTGATAAAGACGACCTTAAACACTGTTTTTCAAATGATCGTATCTTGTAAGTAAACTGTCTTCTAGTAACCATCACTGATCTCTGTTTTCAGTTTGAATTTTGCCTGTTAGGAATGATTAAAACTTCGAAAATCATCTGTTTAATAGTTTTTGCGTTTAGTATATGTACAAGGGGGTCCAAGTGTCTTGTTACTCCTACCAATAGAGGTACAAGTATTACAGTAATACAGAATACATGTCCTGAATTCGGTTTATTTATTATAAGAACAACAGAACAAAATAAAGAACACTAGAACAAAATGTTCCCAGTATTGTCCTCTCTCGGAGGAACTGGTTGGCCGAATCTTTCAGTGACGTCATGTCGCACAGCCCCAATGCTCTTCTTGCCTGAATGCACACGATCATGTGCCCATACAAGCAGCCTGAGTCCAGGACATGTATTTTGTATTACTATAATACTTGTACCTCTGTTGGTAGGGGTAACAATATATTCGGACCTCTCTGTACAGAGTACCTATGCTAAAACATGTAATCTTTGTCTATTAGTTTTGCATAGATGAACGGTCGTTTGAAGCAGGTTCAAAGAGAGTTACGTGAAGCGTCAATTATTTGTACATACGTGATTGAAAAAGCTGATCGAAGCGACAGTTGAATCCTGACGGGACATTTTCTGAACGACTCGAACCCCCCGCTTCGAAACAGAATTAAACAAACGGTTGAATTTCCGTTTGAACGGCGAGCTGAAGAAAGGAAAATCGCGAAAGGCGACATAAACAATCAAAAGGGCGATTGGAAACCCATCTGATGATTATGGAAGCCTGGATGCCTATTGATCTGATTGAAAAGAGATTTGAAGAGGCAGAGAACTGGAATGGAGGGTAGGTAGGAGAGGGAATGAAAGTGATTTGGGGAAATGGACAGACTTCCACGTAAAGGGAGTGAACGCCATAGTATATCTGTGAGTACGGGTAAAACATTGGAAGAGTATATCTTAACTTTTATCTATTAGTTTTTTTATTGTTTTATATCTGCTAGTTGTGTATATATATATATATATATAATATATATATATATATATTATATCTATATATTTATATATATATATATATATATATATATATATATATTAAGTAATATATATAAAATGAAATATATATATATAATATATATAATATAAAATATGTTATAAGTTTTCATTATATATATATGTTACTATATTTGAATATGTGTTGTTTGTTATTTCATATATATATATATATATATATATAATATATATATTTTATTATATGTTTTTTTATATATATATAATATTGTTTTTTTTTTCTACATGAGGCTGTGTGATGAGGTGTTAAATATGTGAGATTTAGCATCTCTTTAGTAAATTAATGTTCATATAATTTTCCTATGTTGCTCCGTAGGTGGTATTTGTTTTCGGTTATATCATGTTATTCTTAAAGATTTTGTCTTGAATTGACCTAAGTTAGATCGTCATTTGATGTATTTTTGATCGTAGGGGGAGGGGGAAATCAGGTTGGAGTGTATGGCTGAGTATGGTGCGTGTGTATTGCGTCTGTACCATTATGGGATTCTTCTTCTGTTGTCCAAATATTGTGCTTGCGATTGCTTTGTCCATACAGAGTCTATTGCTTGCCTGCATTTTGATTTTTTTTTTTGGGGGGAGGGGGAGGCTAGTTTTTCTTCTTCTTTTTCTTCTTCTCCTTCTTCTTCTTCATCTTCCTTTCTTCTTCTTCTTCTTCTTCTTCCTTTCTTCTTCCTTTCTTCTTCTTCTTCTTCTCCTTCTTCTTCTTCATCTTCCTTTCTTCTTCTTCTTCTTCCTTCTTCTTCTTCTTCCTTTCTTCTTCTTCTTCCTTTCTTCTTCTCCTCCTCCTTCTTCTTCAGTGGTTATTGAATGTTTTTAGCAATCATCGATGATGGGGTTGTTCTTTTAATTCCTCTTTTCCTATTTATTCTTCCTCTTTTCTTCTTCTTCGTCTTTACTCCCTGTTCTTCTTCGTCTTCTCTACTCCCTCTTCTTCTTTTTTGGACTATGTCAAACGTTTGATCTAAGTCCACTTTTGTCACTCCTGTTCTCTCTGGTGATGTTCTTATATAATGTCGACATGCGATTTCATTCACCTGAGGACACACCACTCCCACTTTACCATTCAAGGATTAAAACTTCTCGAAGGAACTTCAGATAAGCTGGCGTCGTCTTGCACTGTCCATCTGTCCCAGCTTCAGTTTCCAGGTGGCTTAAGCCAGCTGAGACGTTTCTGTCCTCTTCCCCACCAACCAGGGGTCAACCATTCTCGAGGTCATTGGCTCTTCACTCTTGGGTCACGACCCAAAGCTGGGTCGCCAAGCCATTTGAACGAGGTCACCAACGAATTGTGGACAATATTTTCTCAGTATTCCTATTCAAAATAAAAATATTATCAAAATATTAATCCTGATTGTAGAATTCTTAAGTTGTTGTTATCTAAGGTTACGCTGAAAATTGAGACAGACGTTTTTACAAACGCAAGTATTTTATGATTTAAGTAAAAGTGTTTATGAAGGTAAGGGTCGCGTCGCTATAGTTAGCCAAAAAAAAAAAAAATAAGAACCATTGATCTTGATTAACTCATCCAGTTAATTTTATTTAGATAAGTTGAAACATTTCTTGGCGTCAAAATATTAGGTTCATCTTAATGAACCCTCTACTTTTCGTTTTCTATGCAGGATGTCGTCAGGCGATTTTATTCAGGTGTTGGATAGGGTCGATAAGAATTAAGGGTTCAGACATCTCAATTAAGTCTCTGGTGTTTGTATTCTATTATTTTAGCTTTCCCTGTCGCCGGGTGATTTTATTCACAGAGAAGACACTGGATACATGGTGAACCCATTTCTCGATTAATCCTTTTGCCAGGAGAATTTATTCAGCTGCATGAAGGCCCAGACGGACGTTATCTTGATTAAAGGGGTTATCACAGTGGGGTATTTTTCCTCCGACACCCTACCTCCAACCTCCAACTTCCTACTTCCTTTTGATTGAGTAGAATATGACTTCGTTTACGCAAACCGAGAGTTCTCTGAGAACATCTCGACAGTCACTTAGTTCATCATACAGCTTTGCTTTATATGACTGAGAGATAATTTGATATTTGGAGATTTGAAAAATTAAATATCGTAACCGAAATCGTTTTTCCTCAAACGAACTCTCAACTGTCGTCGTTAATTAATTTCATATTTGGAGATTTGAAAATTCAAATATCGTAACCGAAGTCGTTTTTTACTCAAACTCTCAACTGTCGACGCTAATTTGATATTTGGAGATTTGAAAAATTAGATATAAAAACCGAAGTCGTTTTCTACTCAAACTCTCAACGGTTGACGCTAATTTGGTATTTGGAGATTTAAAAATTCAAATATTGTAACCGAAGTCGTTTTTTACTCAAACGAACTCTCAACTGTCGACGCTGGTGACGACTGTGAAATCCCAATGTGATAATCCTTTGATACGCTTCGCTGTCTGAACTTTTGATGGCAAAGGAGACGTAGACTGAGAGAATATGCATGAGCTTTTAATTTCCTTTTCATGACACCTCGTCGTCGCAAAGAAATTTCTTAAAGAAAGGAAAATTCCTTCGAGACAAAACGTCAGGAAATGAAAAATTCGGAACATTTCGGTCCAAGTTTCTTCTCAACGGTCAAGGCGACAGATAATTTTATTCAGCTGAGGAAACACACACACACACACACACACACACACACACACACACACACACACACACACATATATATACAGTATATATATATATATATATGTAAATATATATATGCACATATATATGTATGTATGCATACATGTATATATATATATATATGTATATATATACATATATATACATATGTATATATATGTAAGCCGAGAGTAGAGCAACTGTATGCACAATGGGATATTGTATTAATCTTTTATGAAATACATCCTTTATCAATTTTGTTCTTGCTAATCAACGCCGTTTCTTGATCAATTTAACAAACGTTTATTGATGATGGTCCACGGAAACGTTTTTCTTGGCTCTCAAGCGAGTGACCTGGGGTCGCCATATGTTTTGACCTCCCATGACCGTTTGTGCTCGTAGTTAGATTTCGAAGGCTACTGCCCCAAGCACCTGACGATTTGATACAATCCATAAAGTTGCCTAACCTTTTCTTAAAATAACCGGTAATTTCAGCACTCACTACGTGGTTACTAGATTACATACCTTTAACTCAAATTATTTTCTCTATAGAATGCCTTTTCTTCTAAAAATAATATTTCTTATTCTGATCGAAACCCAAGTGTCTCATCGTATAGATAATAACTTTTACTCTGTGTCTCGCATTCTATATTTTACTTTCCAGTCTAAAGAAATCTATTGCACATTTGTGTACAGCGATCTTGCTGTTCACAATGTCTTTTAATTTTAAAATTTCCGATTTTTTGTACATTTGGCTCAATCTAAATCTTCATTCTTCCATTCTTCGCAGTAATGGATTTAAATTAGACAAATTTAGATTTGAGAAGGAAATAGGCAAGAATTGGTTTACTAATAGTGTGGTCAACGAATGGAATAGACTTAGTATCCATGTAGTAGTCAGCGCTGAAACTATCTTATCTTTAAAAAGAGGGTTAGATAAATTTATGGATGGGGATGACATTTGGTCATGGACATGGAACTGCCTAGTGTAGGCCTTATGGTCTATTCCAGTCTCCTTCATTCTTATGTTCTTACTAAATACTTAAGTACCATATGTCCTTCGCCTAACTCCAAAGATTATTCAGAATTCATCAACTACCAAACATCTTCAGTTAGACAATCTTTTCTCAAAAATCTTTGTTAAAAGCTTTCATTATTGACTATCAACTTTTGTTTTCTTTCTTTCACTGATCCAATTAGTAAACTAACCTTCATTTTTTCCATCCTAAACGACCTTGAATACCTAGTTCAATGCCATACCTCTGTTCCTAATCGTCTTTGAGATAGACTCGACATTCTAGATATCTTCATTATTTGTCATCCTTCTTGTTCGGTTGAATTCTCGTCTCCGTCATAAACTAATTTCTGACAGTAACACGTCTTTTACTTCATTATTTGTCACATATCTCCCTCTCGCACAGACGCACTTCTGTAACTAACTGGGAATCTATGAGGTTCGCATCCGACCTAGATATGGACCAAAAGGTCTCCTGTCGGCATGCCCCACCTTTGTAATCCTTTGTTATGAGGCATTGTTTCTACGATTTTCAGAGTAGTTAGTACTGTTTATTATTATTGTTATTATTATTATTATTATTATTATTATTATTATTATTATTATTATTATTATTATTATTATTATTATTATTATTATTATTGTTGTTATTATTGTCATTATTATTATTATTAATTACTCAAAATATTATTATTATTGTTGTTGTTATTATTATCATTATTGTTATTATTAATTACTCAAAATATTATTTATTATTATTATTATTATTATTATTATTATTTGCTCAAAATCCCTCGGCAATTGAAGGATATATTACAAAGATGATCATGTCGGGTAAAACATATATTCCGCACAAATTTTAAGCACAAAATAAAAAGTAAATAAACAAATAGATAAATAGATGATAAGATTTAATATATCAATAAATGAATGAATAAATAGATAAACAGAAATAAAATTTATAAGTAAATGTAAGTATGAATAAAAGTAAAAGAATAGATAAATATATAGATATATAATACATAAGAGATGATATAGAAATAAAAACGGTTAGATTAATTTTGTATTAGATTGAATTAGAAAACGGCATAGCTTCGGTTGTTTCTGTGTTACACAAGATATGAATAAGGGTTGCAAAGGTACTATGCCCTTTAGATTTCTTAGAACCATAAACTATTCATATCATCTGCAGAATCTGTTCTTGTCAAAATGTTGCCGTCATGATTTTCTCGCACGATTTCCAACATTGTTAACATCTAACCAATATTTCCCCCAAAGATCCATTTCCTCGTCTATACATATTTCTTGGTGGAAAAAATGAACTGCTCAAACTTTACAAAAATAAATAAATAAATAAATAGGTAAAACAAAAACAAAAATAATTAAAAACATTATCCCTCCTGCGGCTTACAATATATATTTTTTTTTTATCTTTTTTTTTTTTTTTTTTTTACTCAACACTAAGAAATCTTACGGTTTGGATGTAAACTACCTTTTAATCATTCTCAAAAAACTCTGCTTCCATACTTACTACCTACCCGGGCAAACGGTTTCATCTGTCTGTTAAAATGTTCTTTCCTGTATACCGGGAACATTTAACCTAACGGACTTTTGTCAGCCTCTAACTCCTAGGTTGTGACCTTACGTTCTTGCTTGTCTAACAATTTCGAGTTTATAAATGACGAAAACCAAAATCTACTGGAGTTCTTCGGAAGCTTTTCTCATGGTCCTCTTCTTCGGTCGATCTTCGCTGAGACTTTCGCTCTTTCTCAAAAAAAAAAAAAGAAAAAAAAAAAAAATCTGGAGCATTTTGGCTTTTGACTTGGGTCTTTCGAAATGAGGGTTTAGATGTATTTTTAATACGTAATATTTCTCCAGATATGATTTTTTTCTTCTTTTTATGAAGAGCCATTTCAGAGCAATCCTCTCTTTTTCCATTTTAACTTTTTTTTAATTTAACATCATCGTAATTGTTGTTGGATCAAAGGCTTCAACAAGGGTGACGCAAACAAGGTCAGCATATTAAGACAACAGGACAGGACTCTCAGTAATGAATTTAGATGTAACAAATTTAGATTTAAGAAGGAAATAGGCAAGAACGGGTTTACCAATGGAATAGACTTGGTAACCATGTAGTGAGCGCTGAAACTATCAGTTGTTATAAGAAACGGTTAGACAACTTTATGGATGAGGGTAACAGGAGGTCATGGGCATGGAACTTGCCAGTGTAGGCCTTATGGTCTCTTGCAGTCTCCTTCATTCTTATGTTATTATTATTTTTACCAACACCTGCTTTGTTGAATAATAAAAAAAAAAATGTGTCGATTTTCTTCCCGCCTTCCTTCGCCTTCCGTCGCCTTCCATTGCCTTCCGTCGCCTTCCATTGCCTTCCGTCGCCTTCCCTCGCCTTCCATCGCCTTCCGTCGCCTTCCCTCGCCTTCCATCGCCTTCCGTCGCCTTCCATTGCCTTCCGTCGCCTTCCATCGCCTTCCATTGCTCAGGTGTAATCACCATATTCATGACCACGAAGAGGTGACGAAGAGAAAAAAAAATGAATACATTTTCGTCGGGGACTCTATCTTGTGCTTCGTGTCCTTAGGGAGATCGATGGGGGTGGGGCCCAAGAATCTAAGATGCATGTTGGTACCTAAACGCCTGTGAGGTAAAACCCAGCCTCTTGGGGAACAGCCCTGTGATGCTAAAATTCCAGCTTCTTGAGGGACACCTCTGTGATGTTAAAAGCCCAGCTTCTTGGGGGACACTTCTGTGATGTTAAAAGCCCAGCTTCTTGGGGGACACCTCTGTGATGTTAAAAGCCCAGCTTCTTGAGGGACACCTCTGTGATGTTAAAAGCCCAGCTTCTTGGGGGACACCTCTGTGATGTTAAAAGCCCAGCTTCTTGGGGGACACCTCTGTGATGTTAAAAGCCCAGCTTCTTGGGGGACACCTCTGTGATGTTAAAAGCCCAGCTTCTTGGGGGACACCTCTGTGATGTTAAAATCCCAGCTTCTTGGGGGACATCCCTGAAGTTAAGATCACAGCTTCTAGGGGAACAGCCCTGTGATGTTAAAACCCAGCTTCTTAGGGGGCATCTCTGATGTTATAACCCAGCTTCTTGGGGATCGGCTCTGTGATGTAAAAACCAAGCTTCTTGGGGACAGCCCTGAAGTTAAAATCCCAACTTTTAGGGGAATAATACTGTGATGTTAAAAGTCCAACTTCTTGGGGGACAGCCCTGAAGTTAAAATCCCAGTTTCTAGGGGAACAACCCTGTGATGTTAAAAGCCCAGCTTCTTGGGGGACAGCCCTGAAGTTAAGAACCCAGCCTCTTGGGGGACAGCCCTGAAGTTAAGAACCCAGCTTCTCGGGGAACAACCCTGTGATGTTAAAAGCCCAGCTTCTTAGGGGACAGCCCTGAAGTTAAGAACCTAGCTTCTAGGGGAACAGCCCTTTGATGTTAAAAACACAACTTCTTAGGGGACATCCCTGAAGTTAAAACCCAGCTTCTTGGGGAACAGCCCTGTGATGTTAAAAGCCCAGCTTCTTGGGGAACAGCCCAGTGTAGTAAAGTCCAAGCTTCTTGGGGAACAACCCAGATTCAAACCCAGCTTCTTGGGGAACAATCCAGAGAACATAAGAACATAAGAATGGAGGAGACTGCAAGAAACCCTAAGGCCTACACTAGGTAGTTCCATGTCCATGACCACCTGTCACCCCATCCATAAAGTTGTCTAACCTTTTCTTAAAACAACCGATAGTTTCATCGTTAACTAGATAGTTACTAAGTCTATTCCATTCGTTGACCACCCTATTAGTAAACCAATTCTTGCCTATTTCCTTCTCAAATATAGATTTACAACCAGGAAGACCCTGCAGTGAATTTTGCACTGTGTTGTCGATAACCAGCGATTCTATCCTCGGTGACAATAAGCCAAAGGGATGAAGTGTCCTCGTGATGATAAAGGAGCGGAATTCAAAAATTATCTTCGTACCCCTGGGCCGTATGGGCGGCACTATGTTTCCCTAAAATGATTGCCGGCGGCTGCAAAGTACAACCCCGTTTCATGCTGTCTCTGTTTCAAGGAGTTTAGCACCGTACCCCCTACGGATCAGAGCAACGCAGCATTCTTCTATGCTGAGAATGCTGAGCACTTTTACTATCTACTATCACTCTGTGACGTCACCTCTTCGATGCGATAGTGCCCCCCCCCAAAAAAAAAAAAAAAAAAAGCGCTGGATTTTTTTTTTTTTTTTTTTTCTTTTTTTTTTTTTAAGATTCAATATCAAATTACAGACTCTATTATTCATCTAATTTTCACCAAATAAATGTAGGATTCTTATTCTCCATTCCTGCTTAGGGGAAGTTGAAATATAAAAAACACTACGAGTATTTTTATCATTATAAGTATTAGTAGTAGTAGGAGAAATAGTAGTAGTAGTAGTAGTACTAGTTGGAATAGAAAACACTATTATAATCAGTAATAGTAGCATTAGCAGTATTAGAAGAAATAGTAGTAATAGTAGCAGTAGTAGTAGTAGTAGTAATAGTAGTAGTAATAGCAATAATAGCATTAGTAGTTGTAGAAAAAATAGTAATAGCAATTGTAGTAGTAGTAGCAGTAGTAGCAGTAGAAATAGTAGTAGCAGTAAAAATAGTAGCAGTAGTAGAAGTAGTAATATTCTAATATGTACAATTCGCCTCCAGTTTCAATTGCACATGTACATTTCCTATGCCTTTCTGTTTGATCAGGAAAATGAAGTTGGGTTAAACGGAAACTTCATGTATGTAATTTCCTACTTCCATTTCAAAACTCGATTTCCGACAATGTCGCACCTTGGGGACAAAATGGGGATATTTACCTAATCGTAGCATAAAGGAAAGGGAACAACGCTCGTCGGGTCCCGTTTCCTATCCGGGAACCGGAGCGGATGAGTGTCCGGTAGATGGATGAGTGTCCGGCAGATGGATGAGTGTCCGGTAGATGGATGAGTGTCCGGCAGATGGATGAGTGTCCGGTAGATGGATGAGTGTCCGGCAGCCGGATGATTGTTCGACAATCGGATGATTGTTCGACAACCGGATGATTGTTCGACAACCGGATGATTGTTCGACAATCGGATGATTGTTCGGCAGCCGGATGATTGTTCGACAACTGGATGATTGTTCGGCAGCCGGATGATTGTTCGACAACCGGATGATTGTTCGACAACTGGATGATTGTACGGCAACAGGATGATTGTCCTGTCCAACAACTGGATGATTGTTCGGCAACCGGATGATTGTTCGACAACCGGATGATTGTTCGACAACCGGATGATTGTTCGACAACCGGATGATTGTTCGACAACCGGATGATTGTTCGACAACCGGATGATTGTTCGACAACCGGATGATTGTTCGACAACCGGATGATTGTTCGACAACCGGATGATTGTTCGACAACCGGATGATTGTTCGACAACCGAATGATTGTTCGACAACCGGATGATTGTTCGGCAGCCGCACCAAGATGCGGCGAGAAACCGCACCGTGTGAAGAGGCCCTTAACCGCCCCGGCTGCCGCCAGGCGATTTTATTGGGCTCATAAAATATTTTTACTAAATCTGCTTGAATCTCGGTGCCAATGATTATCAAGCTTTCACCCATCATTAACATACCTTCGAATTTATGCGCATTAAACTGTTTACCCCGTTATTCTGGTAACAAAAAGCATTCAAATAAATTTATTAATTGCAATTAGCCAACGTAAAAGAAAGTCGTATCAAGATTTTGCACTAAATAAACGTATGTGTTTATGTGTTTATCCCGTTATTTTGGTAACAAAAATGTAATAGAATAATTTGACTAATTGATTAATAAGCAAAATAAATAACTAACGTAAGAAAAAGCGTATCCCGGCTCCCCACAAAATAAACTTGGAACAAGAAAAAATTGTACATTCCACTCATGTATATATGAGAGCGGAGTACAGTGATAATAATAAATATTTTGGTATGTGTTCACCCCCCACCGTGTAATCTTTTAACCCCTGTGGACAATTTACCCTCCTTGAAAAATGTACCCCCCCTCCCCGTGGACAATTTACTTCCGTGGAAAATTTACCCCCGTGGAAAATCTACCCCCGTGGAAAATCTACCCCCCGTGGAAAAATTACCCCCGTGGACAATTTGCCCCCATGAACAATTTACCCCCGTGGACAATTTACCCCCGTGGACAATTTACCCCCCGGGGACAATTTACCCCCCTGTGGACAATTTACCTCGCCCCCAGCCTGGACCGGAACCACTGGACCCGGCCAAGCAGTGGCTGGCCCACTATAACCTCTTGTCTTATGAGGTGCTATTTCCCTCCCGGTATTATCTCCCAGAACTATGTTACTCAGAATACCCATAAGGATTTTTTATGAGCCAAAAACACGTTTACTCAAATTTGCGAAGAAAGAAGTAGATTTACTGTGTCCAAATTTTTATTTATTTTTTTTCCGACTCTTCTCCGTTCCATAGCGGTACGTAACGAAACGCACAACGAGCTAGCCGAAAGCGACTAGCTGAAGTGAATAGTCGTGTGATGATGAATTATCCCGTCGGGGAACACAGAGTTTAATGCGCATTGCTTTTGCGCAGGCTCTATATGGTCATGATTTCTGAAGTTGTGTCGGTGTATTCCAACTAGGCTACTTGTTACAAATGTATCTTTAATTTTGAAGTGTATAATGCAATACTCCGAAAAAAACAATGATAAAGATAATAATAATAATAATAATAATAATGATAACATAAGAATATGATAAAATAGTAATAATAAAAATATATAATGTATAACGTACCGAGTGATATTTTCATTCCTATTCAAAAGTTATAACCGGTCCGAACAT
>NC_134789.1:37553122-37568122 GCF_046742065.1 Oratosquilla oratoria
TACATGCATATATACATACATCTACACACATACATTCATACATACAGGCACATGTCCATACACATACATGCACACACAAACATACGTACATACATACATACACACACAAACATACGTACACATATACACACATACAAACACATATATACATACATATATACATACACACATACATACATGCATACAAAATAGATACATACATCTATACATACATCTATACATACATATATACATACATACACACATACACACGTACACACATTTACTAAGGTGGTCCCCTCCTCCTTATAAGGAGGGTAGCCGAGTAAATAACAAACACCTTTCACACGTACCCAAAACCCACGTGTTCACCCCCCATCTCATCTTAGCTCCTCGTGGATGACGGGTCACCCCCGTTTCCCGCCCCACTGCCTGGGTCAGAGGCAACGCAGTAAGACAGTGTCCCGAGCAGTGGGACGGGGGAGAGGGATGACCCTTCGTCCAAAAGGAACTAAGATGAAAGGGACAATAAATGGGTGTTGGATGGCTGAAGGGTATATGCGTGTGCTTTGAACCAGCCACCCTCCTCATAAGGGGAAAAGTACTTTCTGGTGTATATATATATATATATATATATATATATATATATATATATATAATATATATATATAATGTATGTATGTACTGTATGTTATGTATGTATGTACTGTATGTTATATATGTATGTATGTACTGTATGTTATATATGTATGTATTTACTGTATGTTATATATGTATGTATGTACTGTATGTTATATATGTATGTATGTACTGTATGTTATATATGTATGTATGTACTGTATGTTATGTATGCATGTATGTACTGTATGTTATGTATGCATGTATGTACTGTATGTATACGTATAGGTGTTGTATATATGTATGTATGCATGTATGTACTGTATATATGTATGCACTTATGTATGCATGCATGTATCCATGTATGTACTGTATAGGTATGCACGTACGTGCATGTATGTATGTATGCATTTATGTATGCATGTACCTATGTATAAATTTTACTTCCATATGTAAAAGCTGCCTACAAATGATTTTATTAATGAACTCCCTTCACGCTGTTCAGAGGAACTCTCATTATTAAGCCCAAGACAACCTCAGTCGTTTTTTCTTTTTGTTTTCTTTTTCGTCATTAGAATAATAATTTTCTCGTCTTTTCTTCCACCAATTAATTCCATTATATCGAGAGCCCACCATCCACCCACATCAGGATGAAAGAGCCTCTCCAAATATAATCTTCGTAGTAATGATTCATTAGTTAAACAAATTTGGTTAAGTCAGTCAGAAATCGAACAATACGGCCTTCAATTTTTTTTTTTTTTTTTTTTTTTTTTTTTTTTTTTTTTTTTTTTTTTTTTTTTTTTTTTTTTTTTTTTGCCAAAATCTTGGAATTCGACATTTGACTTTGATGTTCATTGTGACTATCGTCAGACAGTTGTGTTCATCCAAGGGAAATCTCCTCACGTTCATTCTCTTCTGAACGCAGTTGTGCTCCAAACTTATGAATTGCTGTTGACACTGAGCGAAGCTTTTCATTCATCACCGACTCTAGCTTTCATGAATTTCAGAAAAGGTTATGTTTTACACCAGGAGGTGCTTAGCTGTGGCCAAGGGCATCACCTTTGCCCAGTGTGCTAGGACTTCCAGACAAGTCGAAGCCACCATGACTGCTGGATTCGAACCCGGTCCCGCGTCCTACGAAACGCGATCAAAACTGATTCGCTATATTCGGCGGAGTACCGTACGTGATACATAAATCGGAAGAAAGTAGTGCCAAAAGATAATGAAACGTTTGTTAATTCAAATAATTTAACTCCTTTGCTGCCTGGGACGTTTCCCATTGTTGAATAAAATCACCCGGCGACAAGCAGAACAACTAAAATCCCTAATAAGGTAATCTAACGGTCCCATTGCTCAGGATGTTTCCAACATCGATTAAGACCGCTTTGGAATAACTTAAATAATTGTATACGCTATGGATATAATAATGCCAATAAATCTCCAGATTTTGTCCATTCAGGCTGTGCATATTGATAATCCCTCAACATTGACTTCTTGACAAGCTGCTTTGAATGAAGCATGGATCAAACTCAAATGGTGAAAGCAACTTCTTTTGAAAACACGCCATTTTTTCTTCTTCGCAGTTCCAATAAGATTCTGTATCAAATTTCGTTCAGTGAAATTATATCCATGTTATTTATTACAAAGAGAGATTTATGCGTGTTATGAGAATGTGATGTTTGGAAAGCAATGGACTCCGAAAACGCCCAAAATGTTCCAATAATAATTTCGAAGTGAGAAATCTAAAGACTCGTTGAATTCAGTAAAATAGAATAAATAGTTTAGGTAGTGAGATTTCTTTGGGTGAATAAAATCAATTGGCGGCAGTCTGAATGAAATAAATTAAGAATGTCGCATTTATTAATTTTATTTCGTGATTTTGATGAACTTAGGGGAAAGCTTCTCTAGGGGTTTCAGGATTCGAACCGCAGAAGAATCCTAACCCCGTTCATGGTAGGTGGTCCTTTCCACTCCACTTTGGGAGGTTTAATTTTTTTTTCTTTTTAACAAGTACGCTGACTTCAGCGGTCATTTCGTTTGCTCCAACATTGCAAGTTAATTACCAACGATTACAACATTACCTGAGCCATTGGTAGGAATTAGAAGTGCTGGGAACATAGCAAAAGAGACAGTAAGGATCACGACTGGGATACAGAAGAAGGAAGAAGAGGAAGAAAAGGAAGGGGAAGATGAAGAAGAAGAAGAAGAGGTATACGAAGAAGAAAAGGAAGATGAAGAAGAAGAAGAAGAGGAAGACGAAGAAGAAGAGGAAGACAAAGAAGAAGAGGAAGACGAAGAAGAAGAAATGAATGTCATGACGAAACGTGGTGGACGGGAGAGACAAGAATGAGAAAACGAGAAAGGTGAAAACGAGGCGATAACATTCGGCATAGAGTCCACTAGTTGCTTTGTTGTAGTTGATGATAAGGGACGATTTTGATCACCCGTGTGGTCAGACCTTCGCTTTTGTTTTGGATAAGGCCACGCGATTCTCTTTCGTTCTGTAGTCACAACCTTGTTCCTCGTCACTGGACAAACTAAGATTTAAGAACTGGTTTACCAACAACGTGGTTAACGAAGGGACCTTTTGGTCCATAACTAGGTGGAGAGAAAGGTGGTAAATAACATGGAACTGTCTAGTGTAGGCCTTATGGTCTCTTGCAGACTCCTCCACTCCTCTTAGCTTATGACCTAGAGTACTTCATCTCGCACTTGCTTATGACCTGACCTCTACAAGAGTGACCTACCTACAACGCATCTGAGGAGGCGGACTTTGACCTCGCTACATTGCACTCGAACTATGTGCCGGGAGGCAGGGAGGGCCGATCCTTCGTCCACGAATTGCTGAGATGGGAGGACCGGCGCTTAATAAGTCCTAATTATGTATGAAGTGGATGTATTCCTTTGATTCGCCCACTCTCCTCACAATTGGGAGAGTGGTTTTTTTTATGTGTTTATGTTATTTGTTTATTTTTGTTATTATTTGTCTGTTTATTATTATTTGCTTGATTTTCATTTGTTGTTATTTACTATTTTCTTGCTTGTTTATTATTTAAGTATAGCTATGAATTTATAAATTTTGTTTATCATTATTTGTTACATTTTTTATTTGTTTATTTATTTATCATTATAATTTTTTTCGCATCCGACCTAGTTATGGACCAAAAGGTCTCCTGTCGGCATGCTCCTCATTTGTAATCTTTTGTAATATATGTATATATATATATATATATATATATATATAATATATATATAATGTATATATATATATATATATAAACCATGCAGTTTTATTCACTTGGGAATGGACCTTCCTGTATAAGCTAACCAACCAGGGAATTCTCATTACATAACCTCAGGTGAGTTTTTCTGCCACAGTGATGCGCCTCGTGGTGTCAGCGCTTCGTTCGGAGTTTATTTTGCCCGAAGAGCTTAGCCGCCTCCCATTGTGGTGAGTTGGTTTTCGACCTCGCCTCGTTAATACGTAGTCCCGGATTCGATTCCTAAGGGCCACAGGTGACTACCACTTACCCTTGCTGCCTGAGCACGTAGGGCAAGGGTGATGGTTTTAGTTGAACGTAGTCGTCTCCTGGCGTATACATCTCGCCTTGCGTCGAAGGATCTTAGCTCTGCATCACCCAGCAAGTCATCTGACGTTATGGACTTCTGTTTGTCGTCAGGCGATTTCGTTCACGAAAGGAGAATCTCCTATGCAGTCAAGGGGTTGAAAAATGAATACACGTCTGACGTTATGGACTTCTGTTTGTCGTCAGGCGATTTCGTTCACGAAAGGAGAATCTCCTTTGCAGTCAAGAGGTTGAAAAATTAATACGAAGAGCACTGTGCCTTGTGTAACATCCCAGCTCGCCAACACTCGTCTCTCGCGCTCAAAAACACGCCACTCCAACACGCTCACCCCCTATTCGGTCCTTCCTCAATGGTGCCGACAACATTCCACACGCTTATGAAACTCTGTTGATGATCTCCTCCCCTTGTGGGCTCTTCTCCTCCAACGGTGAAATTTGGCCAGAATAAAATTTCCCAAGGGTGTTGTCGTAACGAGAGGGCTTCTAATATCTGAATAAAAATGCTTGGTGTTAAATATCATATATTAAAAACTAATTCGGATTTTCCCACTTTCACAATATTCCTGTTTCCTACAGGGTTTTAATCACCTCCCTTGCACGTCCATAGCTACACAATTTCTTCTATCACAGAGACTTATAAAAAGGTTATCAAGTCGACCAATTGCATTACTGGATCTAAGTGAGGCGATAATCAGGCCTACCAACTTAATTGCTCCATCAGGATTGCCAACAGAATTTTCTGTCACATACATACCTTTCTCTTGTCCCCTTACTTATCGATTTATTGTTTTATTTTAGGTAGTATCAAACTATTTTATTCAGGAGTATCATGACCCCTTGTGGTTGTTGATGTTGTTATGGATTGTAGTTAACCTCCGTTTCTATCCTCGACAATCTCGTGTATTCGGCTGTAGTACGACACTGGTAGTCAATATCCCAATTTCAATTCTACCAGAGTCGGTCATCTGTCAGCCTGTTCCTTTCCGATCACACGCGCGTACACACACACACACACACACACACACACACACACACACACACACACATATATATATATGTTGCATTAAAATCGATAGCATTGTAACACCTGATAATCTTGTTTGTATTTTCAAACAAGAAGGATATCAATTGACAGAATGCTGTCGACTTATAAACTACTTGTATACAAGAGAATCTGCTCCCATATTTTTCACATATGTATATATATACATACATACATATATATATACATATATATATATATATATATATATATATATATATATATATATATATGTATATACGCAAAACTAGGACCGATGACGGAAAGTTATGCAAGAGAGCCCGTGTCTGATAAATGGACAGCCATAAATGTTTTCATACGGAGATGATCTTGTGCAACTATCGTGCTTTCATTTTACAAGTCGATCATCGAAAACTCAGACAAAAGACGCACTCTATATATAACTGAGCTGAAAGTAGTCTACTAATTTAACTTGCTTTGCATGTAATAAGAGCTAATCTAATAACTACTCTAGATTAATAGTTAATGAGCCCAGGGAGAAATGGAGTTAGAAAGGATGGGTACCAAAAGTTAGACTGGTTATCTGATAAATGCAGAGCTGGGTGCGTTCAAATGTGCGTTCCTATATGCGTTACTCGGTGTCCTAACTGACACACATGTAGTCAAGACACCTAGGATCGCACTGAGGAACGCGCCCAGCTCTGCATAAATGATTATTTTGTTGGCTTTTAATTATTTTCAACTTTATTTATTTATTTGTTTATTTTTGGTCCTGTATCAATAATTATGTATCACTTAAGGTATTTATTTACTGATTATTATGTCCTAATTTGTCTAAATTCGGGAGATTTTCCCCGACAGTACCTATCAGGGCTAAGCTGTCGCCATTCTAGACACAGTTATTGAACGATTTTTTTTTTTTTTCCTTTCTTTTTTTTAATTCCCGTAGATTAGGATATTTGATTGGTATGGCATGAAGAAAATCAAATATATTTATTGTATGGTTGAATGTTTGTATCTTGTGATGACTCGACTGTGGTGTATTGGATATATATCACCGATGTTACATAAGAACCTAAGAATGAAGGAGACTGCAAGAGACCATGAGGCCTACACTAGGCAGTTCCATGTCCATGACCACCTGCCATCCCCATCCATAAAGTTGTCTAATCGTTTCTTAAAACAACTGATAGTTTCAGCGCTCACTACATGGTTACCAAGTTCATTCCATTCGTTGAACACCCTATTAGTAAACCAATTCTTGCCTATTTCCTTCTTAAATCTAAATTTGTCCAATTGGAAAAGTGTTCTGTACCAATTTCAGGAACAGTGAATAATGCATAACACAGTAACAGAAATACATTTAGTAATATTTGTTGGAATTTATTTTTATCTCTTAAAAAATTATTGATTCAAATAACATGGAATATATATACAAGTACAAAAATGTTAATTTCTGATTTACTAGCTGCTGTCGGCGAAAATCTCCGGACCTAATTTAGACAAATTAGGTCATAATCTATAATACTTTAGATGATACATGATTGTTGATAAAGGACCACAATGCATTTGAAAGCGTACAAAATAACCATTTATCATAGTGGAAGGGCCTCCGAAATGCCTTAGTGTCTCCGAATGTCTCCGAAATGTCTCTTAGTGTCTCCAAAATGTCTCTGAATGCCTCCGAAATGTCTCCAAAAATTCTCCGAGTGTCTTCAAAATATCTCCGAATCTCTCCAATATGTCTCCGTATGTCTCCGTATGTCTCCGATATGTCTCCGAAATGTCTCCAACTTTAAGTACCCATCGTTGGAAAGATGTCACGAGGGGAACTCCACCGGGTTTCGTCCTTGTTCCACTCCTCCATGGCATGTAGTTAGATTCTAGTTTCTTAACGTATCGTATACCTTTCTTGTCATGTTCTGATACACGTCATTTATCTTCCCACTCTCATTCCCAAACACACACACACACACACACACACACACACACACACACACACACACACACACACACACACACACACACACACATATATATATATATATATATAAATATATATGTATATATATATGCATATGTGTGTGTGTGTGTGCGTGCGTGTACGTATTATTAAGATAGATTGAATTTTTAGAAGCTCTACCGAGGGATTCGAACCCTGAGCTGTGCCTACATAATTACGACTATATATATATATATATATATATATATATATATATATATATATATATGTGTGTGTGTGTGTGTGTGTGTGTGTGTGCGTGCGTGCGTGCGTGTGTTTGTATGTATGTATGTCCATATTCAATCGGTCTCCAATCCTGATTCCGTCCATTGCAGAGGCATATCCCCACCAGGATCCTATTTCCCCCCCGCGGCTTCTCCAGATCGTGCCCTGTGCTCCCTTCCCCTCAACTCTGGAGTTAAACTACTCTATGAACTACCCCCCCTCCCCTGCAAGGCCATTTAAGTGAGATTATCTTTCTTTATTTCATTATTATTAATTTTTTCACGAGAGGACCCGAAATATCACGTTGTATATCGTCACTGGGGTACGTATGAACCCAAACAGGAGTACCGTGTGCTTATCTTTCGTTCTTCTCGTTAACTTCTTCTAAAAAATAATTATATAACGAGCGTTCAGTCGCCCTGTTTAGGGACTTAGTCGTCGAAAATAGAACATGAAAATTAGTTTTATTCTATTTGGAGTTAGGGTTAATTAGGTAAAAATAAATACATCAACATTCACGGGCAAGATGAGTCATGCAATGGTGATCAAGATATCATCCGTTATGGTGAAATTGCCGGACGCTTCCGCCTTAACAAAATTCAAGTTTTATCACTTCGTTTAACTCTTTAGTTCTTGAAATGACGAGTTTGTGGTCTTCATAAATTCTATACCATTTAGTACCACACAATTTTATTGGTTGTAGAAGAACTTTCAAACGACAAAGTATAAAAAAAAAAAATCTCGATTGTATTGTCTCGATTGATGAAATGGATTTTATTGAAAATTCATAATCAGGTAGAAAATATTCATTTCAAAAATAGAATATAATGTCTTAATTGGTGAATAGGTATTTCCAAATATGGTAAATAAGAAATACACAGATTGACCATCGACACATCAAAAAAGAAAATACAAATCGCTTGTATCAAGAACTGCGTTATCATGCACATTCATGCAGTTCATACTCTCAGAGAATTACGAATAATAATCACTGTGATGAAATTGTTCACAGTTCGAGTCTACTTACACTCGTGGAGTACCGTATATTTTGCAAAAATAGATCTTCAAAACAAGTGTGTCAGCTGTGTTTTTAGTTTCGCGACGTCAACAATAAATGTAAACAAAGATATTTATTGACTACATGGATGCGCACACACCTTGTTTACATTTCGTAGTGACGTCACACGGGAACCCGTCAATGAGGACAAAGAATAATTATTACCTCAACCACAATCGTTACCAGCTGAAGACAAGAAGACAATTTATACTTAAAAATGAATGCTGATGACAATACTCAAAAATTAATGCTGATGACACTTAAGTACTCAAAAATGAATGCCGATGACACTTAAGTACTCAAAAACGAATGCTGATGACACTTAAGTACTCAAAAATGAATGCCGATGACACTTAAGTACTCAAAAATTAAAAATTATGACACTTAAGTACTCAAAACATGAATGACGATGATTTTTAAGTACTCAAAAATGAATGCTGATGACACTTAAGTACTCAAAATATAAATGCCGATGACACTTAAATACTCAAAAACGAATGCTGATAACACTTAAGTGCTCAAAAATGAATGCTGATGAAACTTATCTTTTACTATTCCCCTTTTTTTTATTGTGTTCTTGAAATCTCTCCTTTGCGACGTCTTTGGCGCGATATAGTTCCCCTAGGATAGAAACGCTAGTTAACAGAAATTTAAAGTATGATTTCCCGATTGGAAATTACACTCTAATCGTTAAAGAAGCCTGCGTACCTCTGGTCATTAGTGGTTGCCACAAATGTTACTAAAACACTTACTGCATGATACTTACGCAATTAGACAACAAGAGCCTATCAAATCAATTACTAGATTAAATTTCTAAAAAAAATATTAGCACAGGACAGAAAAGATAAATCGTCACAATAGGGAACGTAATACTAAATTCTCAGGAATTCAAGATGAGAGAAAACACAGCGCTGTAACATTCTCATTTGGCATTTCATTAAGTGTAAAGTAGAACGAAATTACCGAGAGAAGTAGTAAGGTCTGCTCTCCCATCCAACCCCATTCCAACTAATTTACTCTTTTTCTCTCTTCCTTCCAGACATGTTCTCTCTGCACGCTTCCTAGAACTAAAAGAATTATCATTACGTGCGTGTGTGTGCTTTTTTTCTAGGTTAAAAAAACTAGAAGACAACTATCTTGGGCTTGATTCGGTGAAACATAAAATCACGATGTATGTTGTTCTAGTTTCTGCCAGAAGGCTTTATTCATCTAATAGCTCACAAAATGAACTGAGATCGTCTCGATCAGGTCATTTGTTATCGGTAATGAAGAGGTCAGGACCTTTTTACAGAACATGAAATCTTACAATTTTATCAGATAAAGCGAAAAGAAAAAGACGCATGGGAAGAAATGACGAAAAAGAAAAGAAGAAAACAAGACATTATACGAGGAGCCTAGATTTGTGTGTGTGTGTGTGTGTGTGTGTGTGTGTGTGTGTGTGTGTGTGTGTGTGTGTGTGTGTGTGTGTGTGTGTGTGTGTGTGAGGCACAGATAGAACGACAGGCAGGCACGGAAAGATGACCTATTTGTTTTTGGACACGCCAAGGGAGAGTTTAATGACTGTGATTACCCAGTGATTCCGTCCTTCGGGACAATATGAGAAAGAAATTTGTGTCTTGCATTCGTCTCAGGAAATATTTTTGTTCTTATCCGTTCTGTATTTTCTTCTGTTTTTTCTTCCCTAAATCATTCATCAATTTAGGTATAATTCTCGCCGTCTTTTAATCATTCATATATTTTTATTCAATCATTCATTCATCTATACATTTACCTATTCAATGTAATATATATATATATATATATATATATATATATACATCAAATAATTCCGACAGTCGTATCGGACTCGAACCGAGGCTTACGAAGAAGCAAAGCCGACGCTATACCAGCTGAGCTACCGAGTCCGAGGACGACTGTCGGAATTATTTGATCGGCATCGCCGTCCTTGGCGATTCTATTCAGATATATATACATACATGTTTGTGTGTGTGTGTGCGTACGAGTGTGTGTGTGTGTGTGTGTGTGTGTGTGTGTGTGTGTGTGTGTGTGTGTGTGTGTGTGTGCGTACGAGTGTGTGTGTGTGTGTGTGTGAGTATGTGTGTGTGTTTGTCTTGATTTTTATCTACTTGCGTATTACACATTTTCAAAGTAGATGAAGGATAAAACATAACAAACATTTGGAGACACACACACACACACACACACACACACACACACACACACACACACACACACACACACACACACACAAAACCGTTAAATTATTCTGTGGTAAGTGAGTCAATTTCAAAGGTAAAAGAGGAGAAAGATCGAGGATTGTTGATAAGAGAGAACCTGTTACCTGACAGCCACATGAGTGAGATTGTGGCAGAGATGCACGAGTGGCTGAAGAACAAACGACGTGGATGAAGAGATTAAAAAAAAAAAAAAAACTAGAACATGAGTACACACCAAACTTGCTGTCACACACACACACACACGCACACACACACACATACACACACACACACACACACACACACACACAGATCGTGGCGCAGTAGGTAGAGTTCCCGGCTGCCACTACGGAGGTCCGAGTTCGAATCCCGGCCAGGGCTGAAATAATTTCAGTATCGCTGCGCTGCGCGTTGTTACTCCAACTCTTGTGGGCGGGGAGTTGGAGGAGTGTGTGCGTGTAAGGTCACAGCATTACCCATAGATCGGTCATATACGAGCTCTGAGCTCTCTTCCCGGAGGAAAATGGTTGTCGATCACGAGACCAACACGTGATCCATAGACCATGGTGAATCACACACACACACACACACACACACACACACACACACACACACACACACACACACACACACACACACACACACACACACACACAAAATCGAAAAATTCCAAAATATGGTGAGATACTAGACTCAGTGGCTTAGGCACCATTAAAGGATCGAAGAGAGAGAGAGAGAGAGAGAGAGTACTTGATTACGGTGTTCTTGTTATTGAAGTGGTTGGATAAATCTGACAGAAAATATGTCTTGATTGGGGATAGGAATTCTTTACGAGATCGTAAACTCGAGTTGGAAAAAAGTCAGCACAGCATGACTGAGCAATGAAAAAGAAAAATAATAACTTTTCTGCATATGCATAACCTTGCTTGGTTTCTGGCACAGCATAGGCCAAAACTATGCATGAATTGAAATGGATGCATAGTAGTTGGGGAATATATGAATAGATGAAATGGTTTTTTTTTTTTCAGTTTTCCACCGAAGGTACGTAAACTGGTGAGGTTACCTAGCAAAAAAAAAAAAAAAAAAAATCCATAAATGATTTTAGAAATTAATTATGACAATTGGATAGTCTGAAACAGAAATGTAAGAGTAGCTCACTAATGCGAGCATACACATACACACACATAAACACACACACACACACACACACACACACACACACATGTACACACAGACTTACACACATACACACACATAAACACACGCATACACACATATAAACACACACACACACATGTACACACAGACTTACACACCCTACACACAGGCGCGCGCGCGCGCAAAGACACACACACAACTTATACAAAATGGTTCCCATTGAAGACATGAATATGCGAAAATTCCCAGAGGGGAACCGAGTTCTGTAGCAGCAACAAAGGAGAACCCTCTTTTTTTTTTTTTTTTTGGGGGGGGGGAGGGGCTGTTAAATGGGGTTCAGCTCGCATAAGCAGAGGACGGGGCAGGACCTGAACTCCCCGTCCAATAAGAAACAAATGGAGAGGCCACACCAGGGACCTCTGTGTGTCCTTTATGGAATGAAGAAAGATATTTGAGTAACAGAAGAAGGCTTCGACTTGTGGCTCGCAAAAGGTATAGAGAAGCTTGAGGGCGCTTTCGGCTCCTCCACGTGACGTCACAGTCGCTTTGCCAAGACTACGGAATTATTCAATTAGGCAATTAGCTCTTTTCCGCTAATTTTCGTCCTTCGTGTGCGTTTTTCGGTGAGATAGTTTTCCCTTGTCTGAATAAAATCGCCTGGCGACAACTAGAATGGCAGAGGAAGAATTTATTGGATTAGAAAATCATGATGATTCTTAAACCTGTGTGTGTGCGCGCGTGAGTGAGTGTGTGTGTTGTACATGTTTGTGTGCGAGTGTGCTGTGCGTGTGTGCGCGCGCGTGAGTGTGTGTGTTGTACATGTTTGTGTGTCTGTGTGTGAGTGTATATTTGTGTGTGTGTGTACGTGTGCGTGAGTATGTGTGTATGTGTTTTTTGTGTATGTGTGTGTGTGTGTTTGTGAATTTGAATGAGTGTGTGTTTGTGTGCGTGCGCGTGTTTGTGTATGCTGTGTGAGTGTGCGCGCGCGTGTGTGTCTGTGTACAACATGTGCATTTTAAAAAAGATCTTTGCCGGAAAAGTCGTCTCATATTCTGTTGAAGGAAAAAGATGACGAACAAATTTGCCAAACAAGTGTAAAGAAAAAAAAAAAAGACGAAAAGAAAAAGAAAACGGAACCTAAACATCTGAAAACTAATGAAAACGAAGGAGGGAGAAGAGGAGTGTGTGGATAACCTTCGTTCAGAGAAATGAATGATATTTAGAAATCTTGTCACTCTCGATATTGGGAAGTAGAAAACACATAAATAGTCAAAGAGGAACTACTGCTGGCAAATACGGTAATGATTGCTAAATGCAACTTGGCGTAAATGCTCACGTTTATATCCTCGTATGCACAGTATTTACATTTATGTTACATGAAATTGACGTTTGAGCAAATTATTCTGTAATTTGGCTGTACGAATGGAGGGGGGAGAGGACTGAGGGTGAAGGATTGATGAGGAATTTGATAGAAGGGTACATACAAGGGGGGTGATGGTGATGATGATGATGATGACGACGGGGATGATGATGATGACGACGACGGGGATGGTGATAATGATGATGATGATGACGACGACGACGGGGATGGTGGTGGTGAAGATGATGATGATGATGACGGGGATGATAATGGTGATGACGGGGATGGTGATGGTGAAGATGATGATGACGACGACGACGACGGGAATGGTGATGGTGGTGATGATGATGATGGTGACGACGACGGGGATGGTGGTGGTGATGATGATGATGACGACGACGGGGATGGTGGGGGTGATGATGATGATGACGACGACAACGACGGGAATGGTGATGGTGGTGGTGATGAAGATGATGATGATGAAAATGATGATGACAACGACGGGGATGGTGGTGGTAGTGATGATGATGATGATGATGATGGCGGTCTACAACTAACATTTCTCAGGTTGGAACTATTATCTATGTATATATATATATACATATATATATATATATATATATATATATGTATATGTATATATTTATATATATATATATATATATATATATATATATATATATATATAATATTTCCATTTCGATTAAGTCATTTAGTAGTATTCCTCGATACATACACATGTATACCAAAAGTTCCTTCGCCACTTGTAAAGGGACTGGCCCAGTCAAAGCACATACTCACCCTTCACCCGTTCCACACCCGTTCCACACCCGATCCACATCCGTTCCACACCCATTCCACACCCGATCCACACCCGTTCCACACCCGATCCACACCCGTTCCACACCCGATCCACACCCGTTCCACACCCGATCCACACCCGTTTCACACCCGATCCACACCCGATCCACACCCGTTCCACACCCGATCCACACCCATTCCACACCCATTCCACACCCATTTCCTGTCCCTTCCATCTTATCCCTTTGTACAATAGATGAAGGGTCATCCCTGACCCCTGCCCACTGTCCGGGTCAGAAGCAATGCAGGTAGACACAGTTCATCCACAACAGGGCTAGACGGCCGAATCTGGTCTACCCCCACGGCTTCATTACATGGCGACCCTCTCTTATCAAAGGATTACAAAGGAAGAGCATGACGACAGGAGACCTTTTGGTCCATAACGAGGTTGGATGAGAAAAAAATCATATTAGCAATAAATGAATAATAAATAAATAAGTAAACGAATAAATAAAATATGTATTAATACATAATAAACAAACAGATAGATTATAATAATTGATAATAGAAAATAGATCAATAATAGAAAATCAAATCAAATGAATGACAGGCGTTACAGCATATTGCATAGGAGTTTATCTAAAAGATGATAGAATAATATATAGCAGACAAGAAAAAAATCCCTTCGGGGAGCGTCAATTTATGATCCATTCACAACGACTCATAATTATCCCTTGCACTCTTCCTTCCTTGCTCGACCGGCCCTCACCCCACACCTCCAAAACTTTTTCCTACAAAAGCCCTCTGTGAGGGGCACCGTCCTAGCCTCCCGATAGAGGGGAGTTTGTGACGTTAAACCATATCATCATCATCATGCTGGAGGAAAGTTCTTTTCCTCCAGCAAATTTGCTCCAACTGTTGGGGGAAAAATAGCCCAGTTTGATAACGTTTTTAGATGCAGTGGAAAGAGTAACGGCATCTCGGTAACCCTTTC
>NC_134789.1:37580622-37588122 GCF_046742065.1 Oratosquilla oratoria
CTCACAACGAGAGAGAAAATTAAAGATAAATAAAGAGAGGAAGGAGAGAGATAAAGAGAGAAAGAAAGAGAAATTTTAATTTCCAGCTGCTCTTTTTTGGCTGAATTGTCGACCCAATCTTACCCAAATCGCTTGAAATTCCTCCCAATAATATAATGTAATATGTATGATAATATATACATACATACGTCCTTCCTTCCTTCCTTCCATCTTTTTCATTCTTCCCTCGTTTCTCTTGTCTTACTGTATCCTCCCACCCATCTGTGTGTGTGTGTGTGTGTGTGTGTGTGTGTGTATTCACCTTGGTCTTTGGATCACGTACTGGAATCGTGATCGACAGCTACTTCCCTCCTGGAAGAGAGCTCAGAGCTCGTCTGACCGATCTATGGGTAATGCTTTGACCTTACACGCACACACACACCCAGCTCCCCGCCCACGAGAGTTGGAGTAACGACTCGAAGCGCAGCGATACTGAAATTATTTTCAGCCCTGGGCAGGATTCGAACCTTGACCGCCGTAGTGACAGTCTGGTACTCTACCAACCGCGCCACCGACGCGCGCGCGTATGTGTGTGTGTGTGTGTGTGTGTGTGTGTGTGTTTGTACTTGTGTATGTGCGTGTTCATAGATACGCGGTCATCTGAGATTTTGTTTTTGTCTGCATTTGTAGTTATTTGCCTTTTCTGTCATTTTATTCATATTATGATTTGTGAACTTTGTGAACAGATGTCCAACTCTGGAGACGACTGTCCCTTTTTGGAGAGTAACTGTGAATTTAGGAGACCTCTCCCAGTGTAGTGTGTTTGCCCTTTATATCTATTTCCTTTTGCTCATACTGTATGTCCCTGAATACGAACCTCGGACAGGGTTCGAAACGTAGGATTAAACTTCTAAAGTCGAGTCCAATGTTTGCGTTCTTCCAGCATGGTTCCTGGACTCCAGCTCTTTACGAATATATATGATGTGTATATATATATATACACATACACACACACACAAATATATTCAAGAGTGACCACTGGGAAAGGAAACTATATCAAAGCAGAGCGCTTTCGTATATTATATCTTCCGTGCGAAATACATGGAAAAGGAGATTTACAGCAACATATACAGTATATGCATCCATAGAGGAATGTGGAGAGGCTTCTGGTCACGTGGAACGCCGTAGCTACTTGGGGAGTCCCCTAGACTCCTAAAGTCATGTAGGGACGCCATAGACGCTTAGGGGGTCCCTCTGGAGTCACATGGGGACGGCTAGGGGTCACAAAGGGGCCATGAAAGGTTCATGCATTATATTCTTAATGATTTACGTATTTCTTAATAAATGAAGTTATCTAATTTGTATAAACCATGGTGTAAATTCATTTTATGATCCTGGGTAGTGTGGCTCAAGGTACATTTTATAAGATTTCTTAAGATCATGTTATTACTGAAAGTAATGGTTTGAGCGTCGGCCCAAACCACGTACTTAGTGTAATCCTCCTTGTCTATATACTTTGCACTGAAGATATAATATACGAAAGCGCTCCTCTTCGTTTAGTTTCTTTCCCAATGGTCACCCTTGCATAAGTGAACACAAGTTACCAGTGTCACCGTACGTACTGTATACACATGTAAATATATACATATATACACGTACATATATATTGTGTGTGTTTGTGTATGTTCATGCTATACACAAGCACACACACACACACACACTATATATATATATATATATATATATGTATATATATATAATATATATATATATATAAGCACCTTGCCAGATGGAGAGGGAACGGGGGGGGGGGTGCTAGGGAGTGACGTAATTATCGTCCTTGCGTGTTCCTAATATCCCCAAACCAATTTCGTGTGAAAGGCAGAGAATTGGTTTCGTTTTTTCCTCTCTCCTTCTCTTCATTTTATCTTTTTGCTTTTATTAAAAAACGAACAGAAAAACAAACATACGAATGTCTGTATACCTTAATTTCCTTCTCTCTTGTTTCTGTTATCCTCCAGTCTGTCTTTGCTTTGAAGCATTCCTTCCTCTATTTCTTCTCTCATCTCTCCTCTTTACTTTCTTGATACGAGCGTCTTTCCGTTCATCTAAACTATTACGTTCTAATTTGTTTTACCTACTCTTTTACCCATTCTTTTACCTTTTACCTATTTACCTATTCCATATAAATTTCCTTCCTCATCATTCATTCATTCATGCATTTTTTTTTTTTTTTTTTTTTTTAGACATTATACTTCCTCTCGTTTCGATTTCCTTATAGTCGTACATATTTTGCTAACCAACTTGTCTTCCTGTGTTCAGCACGTTTCGCTTTTCCATCCACCCCCGGCTGTTTACATAAGTTAGCATTTTTGCCTTCTGTGTTTCCCAACATCTGCTGCCATCTTTGACACACCCACTGTTCCTTCTGAACATAAAATTGTCGATTCTTCCAGTTATTCATCCTTGGCGTTCATAGAAATGATCAAGTCATTCACCAAATGAAATAAACTGACTTTAGCCAGAATAGAATTGTAATGCATCGCCACAGAGACCTTTGGAAAATGACTTACATATTTTTACCGTTTTTAATTTGTGTCATCACCTTTATATCTGTTTTTATCTCCTTTCCCGTTTTTTTCTTCGTTTGTGCCACTTTTTTTTTTTTTTTTTTTTTACTTTGACTCAGATTATTCTACATCTCCCTCTCACTTTCTCTCCCTACAGTTCCTCATCTGAGCAGTTCAAAAGACGGTTAGACAAGCTGCTAAAAACATTAGTGTAAGTACTAGTATGAATCCCCGGTAATCCCCTTCTAACGTTACCTCCTCTGCATGGATTGTAAAACCTTTTGAGATGCTGAGATTCTCTGTATCTCCTTGTAACTCTCATCTGTGGTAACCTTCTAACGTTACCTCCTCTGCATGGATTGTAAAACCTTTTGAGATGCTGAGATTCTCTGTATCTCCTTGTAACTCTCATCTGTGGTACCAGCTTGCGATGTCCCATGACAAATATAATCTAAGCATCTTTCCCGATTCCCGGAAAAAGATCATCAAATATGGAATATCATTTTCTTTTTCTTTTTTTCATACCGCAGTGGCATGTAAGAAGTCTTGATTGCCTACGTTCAAGAATGCAAAGGGAGCCACTCAGAGAGAGAAAAGTAATGAAACGGAGCGTTTCCTTTATGATTATCACTAAAGATATAACGATTCGAAAGACATTTCCTTCGTTAAGTTTCTCTTTCTTAATAGCTTCTCTTCCATTCAGTCTGGTAAATATCTACTCTGACTAGGCGGTCTTAGGGTATGATTTCATACGATAAACCTCAGCTTTGGTCAGGATTCCATATTCTAATCTCTGCGAAAATAATCACAATAACGCGTGACGAAAAAATATTGCAGAAACCACAGGGAAATTAAACTCGGAATACTGAACGTTTTCGTCTATTACGACATCCTCAGAGTACAAGCAAGAAAAAATAGGACACAATTTTCTTACTTTATAAATATTGTGTCCTATTTTTTCTTGCTTGTACTCTGAGGATGTCGTAATAGACGAAAACGTTCAGTATTCCGACTTTAATTTCCCTGTGGTTTCTGCAATATTCTAATCTATCTCGGATCAGCGCAATTAAAGCGTTTCATACAAACGTTTATATGCCTCAAAGTAGCAAGAACGTTTCAGATTACATCCTCGGTTTTCTGCCCAGCTGTTCAAAGTCACTCTCAAATATCCTTCCTTCGCTTCTTCATCCACCTATGCCAATACAACCTCCAGCCACTTCCAGCTAAACTTATCCAATTCCATTTATGACACTCGTGTTTGTTCTAAGACAGCTAATGTAGACAGGAATAGGTTGCAGTAAAGCGTCTTTGCATAACGGAAGTCAGGAAGGGGGACAGAACCTTTCTAGATGACTATCTAGCACTGCTTTGCTACTGTTTGGTACTCGAGCACACCTCTAGAGGTGTTAGGAGCAGGTCGCAGTCTGCAGGCCTTTCGTTTTAGCAGCCAGAGTGTTCAATGTGTGTGTGTGTGTGTGTAGTCGAAACGTCAGGAATATAGTGTTCTCGCTCCAACCCGCGTTTCTCTACCACCTTTTCCACTTATATATGTATATTTATATATATATATATATATTACATATATATATATATATATATATTTATATATATATATATTTATATATATATTTTTATTTATATATATATTTATATATATATATATTTATATATATATATATATATATATATATATATATATATATATAGAGAGAGAGAGAGAGAGAGAGAGAGAGAGAGAGAGAGAGAGAGAGAGAGAGAGAGAGAGAGAGGGGGGGGGAGTTTCGCCGCCCAGAGCTATTTTCAGGTAGCTGACAGCTATTAGAATTTTTGGCCTTGCCTGAGGGGCCAGCAAAACAACTAGGGGTACCAGTGTGAACTTTTTTTTTTTTTTTTTTTTTTTTACCACCTTAAACATAATTCATATATACTTAAAAACAACAACCAAAAATAATCAATGGGAGAGCGAAAGAAGTTGAAAAAAATTATTTAGTAAAAATATGATGAGCGCTTAATGCACTTGGGGTAGGAGGGCGAAGGAAGAAGACTTCGGTAGGTCCTCGTCAGGTAAGGTGTTCGTGTCAGTGGTGATGCGATGGTGATGTATGGACACGTCGTGGGGCCAGAGGTAAAGTTGCGACGATTATGGCGCCTGGGAGAACGTGAAGGAAGTCCTCAACCAGAGGCAAAAACAGCTTCCCGGGTTTAGATTTAGAAGGAAATAGGCAAGAACTAGTTTACTAATAGAGTGGTCAACGAATGGAATTGATTTAGTAACCAGGTAGTGAACCCTGAAACTATTGGTTGCGTATACCTTTATGAATGGAAATGGTAGGTGGTTATGGACACAGAACAGCCCAGTGTAGGACTTATGGTCTCTTACAGTGTCCTTCATTCTTATGTTCTTATGTTGTAGGCAAAAGAAAGCAGCACTGGTAAAGTGAACAGGAACGCTTGGGTACTGGAACAGCCTAGTGTAGGCCTTATGGTCTCTTATAGTGTCCTTCATTCTTGTGTTCTTATGTTGAAGGCAGGAGGAACCAGCATCGGTAAAGTGAAGAGGAACGCTTAGGCACTGGAATTTGGTCTGGAAGGGTCAGCCAACACCATCTTGCGGACAGGAACATGCAACAACATGTTAGAGGGTAGGAGTTCGAAGACCGGAACATCGATGGGAAGATACGCATGAAGCGTTCTTTGTTGTTCCGGAACTCGAACAGTTCGAAAGGATCGCGGAACTTCTCCCGTTTCTTCGGTTGTGTCGCTTTCTTCCGAGAAAATAAAGAGTTAGAAGCTCGGGGCCCTCATGAGTTATGACATAGAGGACATGTAAAACATTAGGAGTACGCGACATTATTCTCAGAGAGAGAGATGATTATCTGTGTGTGGCAACGGGGAATAGGTGTGCGTGACTTGGGTCATGTTTTTATCGTGCTAAATCTTCACACTAGACGTGAATGTGAAAGTGTGAAAATAAAGTTATACATCCTGAAGGCCTAATATGAATCTTCATAGATTCATAACTTCAATAACTAATATGAACCTGGTTGGTTACAATACCAAAAGTGCGAAAAACGCGAGTTGGTGAATATAACACCACGAAATTCCGGTGTTAGTCGCGAAAATACTCTTGACGTCTGTGAGGACAATAATGGTTATTTTTTTAATACGGAAACGACAAGGCTAGACCGAAATTCTAATTTAACGTGGTGTTTCATGCTTTTCCTAACTGATGAAATGTTTCTTTGCATATTTCGTGCATCTGTCTAACCCAGCGTTTCTCAACCAAGGTTCCCCGGAACCCTAAGGTTCCGCAAAAGGTCCCTAAGGGTTCCGCGAGAACAAGTGAGATAAGCTAAAGCACTTTTGATTTTTTATTTAATTTCATATACGTGATATAATTAAACACGCACGATATATTCTTGGTTATTGTAATAATGTAATATAGACATCATCCTATGTAATCTATTATTACGATGATTTTTTTTTTCTTTTCTTTTTTTTTTTGCGCAGGAGCTCCTTGAGACATGCAATTTATTTTAAAGTTTACGCAAGGGTAAAAAGGATGAGAAACGCTGGTCTAACCGGTCAGTGTTGGGACATCGTCGTTGTGAAGCGAGTCAACAAAGCATATGTCACTGAGAGACAAGGCCTGGTAGCGTGTGACGTCATATCTGATAATGGCGGAGAACTGACAATGGGTATTCTTAAAAAAAATCCTTATATAAATCTTTTATAAATCCGTGAAAGGGAAGGATTTATATAAAGAAAGATTTTTTAAGAATACCACTGTAAGGTTCTTATGGTGCTATTCTTAAAAAAAATCTTTCCTTGTATGAATCTTTCCCTTCCAGGGATTTATACAAGATTTATATAAGGAAAGATTTTTTTTTTAATAAGAATACCACCGTCAGTCTCTTACCTCTTGTTGTGACATTCGTGCAATTGTATGTTGTTGTTGTTGTTATTTTCCTTCTTGTTCGAGTTCTCAAATAATGCCAAATCGATATTGTATCCTTAAGTGTTGTGGTAATCTTGATGATGGTACCAAATGTCTCTCATTTCCTTCTCCCCAAAGACAAGAAATTGAATTCCAAGTGGTTATACACGATCCACAAGAAATATCATGTTCCAAACAAATATTCAGAGTTGAGTTTGCTTTATATATTGTAGTCCAATAAGCCTCACGTTGTTTTGTGGTTAATAATTGTTGGTATAATCGTATACATATTTATTGCCTCGCCATGCAATACATCATTCAGACGACTTGGTGGAAGAGTGAGTGAGTGGGTGGATGGTGTAGGTCGATGGATGGTTGGATGAGGTGGCGAATAAGTGGATGGATGGTAGGTTGGATGAGTGTGTGGATGGGTGGACGGGTGAGTGGTTTGGGTGTGTGGGTGAGTTTATGGGTGTTTGGGTGAGTAGTTCATATACTAAAGATTACCCACCCACCCAGCCTCCCATAATTCCCCCACCTACCCATCCACCCACCAACAATCCATCTCCATTCCTTAGTTACCTCGTGAAATGAGTTCTGTCAAGTATTGCGTTGATTTTCTGTCGTACTGCTGTTGGTTATTTCACACACTGATTTTCATGACGCGAAGATATGCATTTACTTCGTGATTTGCGTGCTGCATGCGTAGATAATTGCACAACTGCTCTCGTTTTCTTGTGAATTACCGTACGAAAAATGTCGTTTACCTGGCGCGATGTTGCATAATTTTTAGATTAAGCCACAAACCTATATTAAAAAAAAATCCTGTCATATTTCTAATCTTAGGATCAAGCGTTTGAATGTAGCCACAAACTTGTATAAAAAAAAAACTGCGTCACATTTAATCTCAGGATCAAGCATTAGAAGTATCTAAACTTTACATCTTTGGATAACAATTCATGAATTCACGATTTATAGAAAACGTGGCCTTGAACTTCCTCGAGCGTCGTACGA
>NC_134789.1:37590622-37608122 GCF_046742065.1 Oratosquilla oratoria
ATCAGAGGCATTAAATGATCTATTTGGCAAAGTTTCTAGATAGTTTTCCTCTTGTTCATAATATTCGTCATAGAAAACGAGAAGTCTAAGAAAAATAATTACATTAACATCAAAACTGTAAGACATATATCTAATCAGCGACAGTAAAATATGCAGTTATACTTTCTTTATTCATGAATTTCGAGTTCATACGTCGTAAATAATTACATCTTGTTGGGATGAAACGAAATATGAATGACAATGAATATTGTCTAGAGTTTCATGGACTGGAAATCCGCGGCTCCACAGTAACTGGCAACGGTCCTTTGGGCCCTCCCGTCGATCTCTCAGGGGAGAGAAGTTGGATTTCCGTTTTGTATTTTATTAGTGCGGGGAAGCGATCAGTCGCCGGTTGGTAGAAATGAGTGATAACGGAGGAAATACAACTGAAAGGATAATCTTGGTTCTGCTCCGAGAACTGAGTGTCAGACTCTCAGGGTTGCACTGCAGATGGAGGTGAAGGTGTTGATGGGCTTTGAGGCTTGGGGGCAGGGAGATGACTCTCTTTGACGTCCGTCTTGGATCACGTGTTGGACTCGTGATTGACATCTATTTCCCTCCCGGAAGAGAGCTCAGAGCTCATATATGACCGATCTATGGGTAATGCTGTGACCTTACACGCACACACACACACACCCAACTCCCCGCCCACGAGAGTTGGAGTAACGATTCACAGTGCAACGATACTAAAATCATTTCAGCCCTGGGCGGGATTCGAACCTGAGCTCTGTAATGGGAGCCAGGAACTCTACCAACCGCGCTATTGTGTGTGTGTGTGTGTGTGTGTGTGTGTGTGTGTAGTGTTAACTTTTTCAACAGGGTAACATAATTTGAATACCTTATACAAGCTGCCGGTTGGTGATTTTTTAAATGAGGGAGGCCTCATCGTAATCAAAAGGTTAAGAGTGTGTGTGTGCGTGTGTGCATTCTGTGTTTACACTGTAAATATACGATCTATATTGAGGATCAGGATCTATTATGTGACGAAGTAGTTTCTTAGGAGACTCTCAAGATGAAACGACGAGAAAATCTTCAAGAAAGTGAAAAATTAATTATTCCATATTCCTATAGACCCTCATATCTCTCTCTCTCTCTCTCTCTCTCTCTCTCTCTCTCTCTCTCTCTCTCTCTCTCTCTCTCTCTCTCTCTCTCTCTCTCTCTCTCTCTCTCTCTCTCTCTCATTTTTTTCTGGGGTATTGAATATTTTTTTTTTTTTTTTTTTTTTTTTTTTTTGAGAGAGAGAGAGAGAGAGAGAGAGAGAAGAGGTCCCCTTTTGTTCAGTGCCCAATCCCTTTCCCAGAAAGCGTCACTAATGAGATTGTTTTTAGCCCTTCTGCTAATTTGATTTATTTTTTCTGTGAATGATCTGAAATGTTTTTAGATATTTTCCTTTTTTTATGAGCCAGACTTAACGTCCAAAAGAACAATAGTTCTTCCAAGAACAATTTCTTGACGAAGTTGCATACACCAGCATGAACAAAGGACGGATTACTCGAACTTTAATCAGAATCAAGACTAATCAACAACCTAACAACCTTGTGAGGAGGAATTGGATCAAACCGAAGTAAAGAAAACGGAGTTTTGTCGCGTCACTCGGAAACGACAAGCATGAACAAAGGACGAGTCACCCAAACTTTAATCAGAATCAAGACTAATAAACAGTTTAACTGAACCTAGTGAGGAGGAACTGGATCAGGCCAAAGTAAAGAAAACGGAGTTTTATTGTGGACTTTTATGCCCGGATGCGTCACTCGCAAACGTCCGCAGTCTCCTGTATTACTTCAGTTCTACCCGTTCCTTTCCTATTAGTCTCCCCTGTGATGATTCTTACTTCGTTTTACGTTAAGCGCCTCCAAGTGTAATCACTTCATCTCGCTCGCATTACGCTTCACGTCTGTAACCGAATTTCTCATCAAGATCAGACATTCTGCCGACGGCCGAGGCGTCTTCGCTCGACTCCTTAGCAATTCAAAGTTCACTTCACTAATCGTTCTTCCGTCGCGGCTCGACGGGAAGTCTGATGAAAAATTATTTACTCAAAAGTTGCCTCGTTTACTTCCTGACGGCAACGTCCTCAAACCTGAAGCCCCCATTTCAGTGGTTCCCAAACTTGGGGGGTAAATTACCCCCTGGGGAGTAATTTAACATTTTTTCGGGGGGTAATGGAGGGGTGACAGAAAAAAAAAGTTCAGAATTCTTAAAATCGAGAAGCCAAGAATTCCTTTGATTTTGCTCGACATCTTTGGAAATGGTCATTTGAGGTGCACAATGTTCAAACACAATAAATAAACGAAAATAACTTAAGAATATAAGAATGAAGGAGACTGTAAGAGACCATAAGGCCTACACTAGGCAGCTCCATATCCATCACCACCTGTAAGAGGCCGGTAGTGTACGAATGGAAATGAGCTAGGGTATTAGAATAATTCAGACTCGACGCCTGCTCGAGGGCGATGTTATGTCTATGTGAGGGCGACGTTTTGTCTATGTAAACACACCGACGGTGGTGACTGTTTTATATTCGATGTGTAATCAACTTTGTAAGCGCAGGTTACCTTCGTTTGACTAATGCTGAGATAAACAATATTGCTAGTGGCATTGAAATGGCTTTCCGGATTGGTGCAAGGTGGAGAAGGAGGAAAAAACTATTGGTGCATGAATTCAAAGTCACGCCCATAAGGAGTGACATTTATTTGAGACGTAACTGGAGATTGGTTTAGAAAAATTAGTGACGTCAGACGAAGATAGCTTAGCGTAGGATACGGGATCTCGTCAGAAGATATAGGGAGAAGATATAGAGAGGGTGTGGAGAGAGGATCAGGAGACGATGTAGAGACGAGAGAAAAGAGATCCCGAGTGTAAGCAAAGGTGAAATTACAGTGAAAGAAGAAAGAAAATTCACCATCCTTTTATTAACCCAAAGGACGAGAGGAATAGGCATGGGGCCTAGAAAATAGTGAGACTACAGGAAAAAGAAGGCATTGGGCCTACTGCTTAAGAGGAACTTGAATATTAGTGAAACTCACGTAACGAGAGGCAAGGGGCCTCGAGACGAGTGATATTACAAGTCAAAATTAAGTAACAGTGGTGACTAGGGGTGGTGAAACCACCAGTCATCCCCATCCATAAAGTTGTCTAACCGTTTCTTAAACAGCTGATAGTTTCGGCGCCCACTACATGGTTACTAAGTCTATTCCATTCGTTGACCACCCTATTAGCCATACATGTCAATGCTGACAATATTTTGTGAAAGGGGTAACATGCTTAACATGGGATGTTAAATTGGGTAACAAGCTGAGGAAGTTGGTAGGTAGAAACAACTTTGCCAACCGTGTAGTAAATGAATGGAATAAACTTCCTGCACAGGTAGTGCAATGTAGTTCAGTTCGAAGCTTTAAGAATCATTTAGATAAATACCTAAGTAAGATGCTGTAATGATTATAATTTATCTTATATTATTTGTTTTTGTTTTATCATTTGTCTGTCTGATTTTCATTTATTATTAGTTATATGTCAAATTATTATTATTTACTATTTACCTGTTTGTTTATTATTTAACTATACCTATGCATTTATTTATGTATTTTATTTTTTATTTACATTATTATAGATTTTATTTATTGTTTTATTATTAATATGATTTTTTTTTCGCATCCGACCTAGATATGGATCAAAAGGTCTCCTGTCGGCATGCTCCGCCTTTGTAATCCTTTGTTTGGGAACCAATGCCCTAGTTCCTCCGTGGACGCCTTCGGAAGGAACCACGCAGGATCACCCCTTCCCCTCCCCAAAGTAAAAGGATCTACTGTCACACTATCACGACTCAAGTGAGTTCGTTTGAGTAGAAACGACTTCGGTAAACAATCTTTCATTTTTCGAATCTCCAATGTCAAATCATCTTTGCGCCATATATTGAGAAGCTGAAGGACGAACTAAGAGAAGTTAAACTTATACGATTACCAAACACATTGTTGAATTGTCCTAAGTGAAGTCTAGAATATTGTAGGCGAAGTCGTCATGCAGGTTTTCGAATTCACAACATTTGACAAGAATCATGATAGTGTGACCGGGGCTCTAAGGTTACCTTAATACACTCAGAAACATTTACTCTAACGTTAACGGTGTAACATTTCTGAACACGGTACATATATATTTCAGGTTAACCTAGACAATTTGATTCATTTGAGGAGTCGACTCGAAACGGGTCGAGCAATTTAAAGAGATCTCTAAGCCCACCTCAATTAAAACATTCTAGGAACTAGATTACCTAACGATAATACACTTAGGCTCGGTAATCATTTCATCTCAGTAATGTGCACAGACATTGCAAGGGGCAGATGCTTTGGGCTGGAAATTGGGCACTTCACTCTTCTGTATTATTCGTATTTGGCAACTATACGGTAGGGTGCAACATCATTTCCCACATTATAATTTCTGAATGGTAAGAAAATGGAAAAAGCCTGTAAGAAATAATTTTTTCATTCATTTTTATATATTTTTGTGAAGGGCACTTCTGCGGCACAGGGCAAAGGGGCAAGTGCTTTGGCACCCCCAGCACCCCCCCCCCCTCTACACGGGCCTGTTTCATCTATTTTGTTTTGGCTGATGGCACATGGTTTCTTATAGATTAAAAGTACCCCTGGCGAGGGAGTACCAAGCTGCGCTGGAAGGACAGACTGAGAGAGGACATTGAGGAGAAACAGCTGGAGGAGGAGTAGCAAGTGATGGACCAAAACCAGTAAAAAACGACTAGCGAGGAACGGCGACCCCATATGAAAATGGGAAACGTCAACAGGAAAAGAAGAAAAGAAGAATTCATGTTTTCACAGACAGTCATTCTAAGCTGAATAAATTCGTCTGGCGCCATCCAAAACAGACTCCTTGACTGCGCCAACAGCACCACATACTATAAAGGGTTAATGTATGGAGCCTCGGTAGTCACTTTATGCCGGATGTTTGCGCTCATGTTCTTCTGAATCCCTAATGGACGAAGACCAATTTTACGGTTCTGGTTTCTCTTGTGTGTTCTGCTCCAAGACAGTTCAAGCCAGAATTCACAAGAAAATGAATGTTTGAGGTAGCGGCTGGAAGTGCATGGGCCACGTGCCGGTCTCCTGAGAGATGTCATCCTTCTGGGAGAAGATGTCCGCTTTCGGGAGATGTCCGGCTCCGGGAGATGTCCGCCGCCGGGAGGAGATGTCCGACTCCGGGAGGAGATGTCCGACTCCGGGAGAAGATGTCCGACTCCGGGAAAAGATGTCCGACTCCTAGAGATGTCCGCTTCCGGGAGATGTCCGACTTAGGGAAAAATGTCCGCATACGGGAGATGTCGGACTCCAGGAAAAGATGTCCGACTCCGGGAGAAGATGTCCGACTCTGGGAGGAAATGTCCGACTGTGGGAGGAAATGTCCGTCTGTGGGAGGAAATGTCCGACTGTGGGAGGAGATGTCCGCCTCTGGGAAGAAATGTCCGAGTCCTGAAGACAAAATATATCCACATTTCCTCTTTAACACCCCCACTCGGTTCGCCGGTTCATGTCCAAGACATCAACGAAGAGAGCTTCTAGTCTGGTCATTTGCTGCTGACATTTTTTTTTTTTTTCTTCTCCTCTTCCTCCTACTTCTTCAACTTCTTCAATCTCAAATGATATGTTTACTTTCTTCATAAGTATTCATTTCTTGGACTGCTTCCATTCAGTGGATCTCTTTTCTTTCCTTTTCACTCTGATGTACCTTGCAGGAGAGCAATGTTTCTTCCCCCTTCTCCTCCTAATCCTCTTCCTCATTCCTCTTCTCCTCTTCCATCTCCTCCTCCTCCTTCTCCTTTTCATCCTCTTCTTCCTCCTCCTTCCTCTTCTCTTCTTTGCTACTCCTCTTCCTCCTCCTTCTTCTCCTCTTCATCATCATCATCCTCCCTAGCCCTACCTAGAACTCTTTCCACTCTTACCTTTATCCACTTCCACAAACTCCATCTCCCCACTTTCTACCGTAACCACAACCACCTCCTCTTCGTTCCCCTCATCCTCTCCCTCTTCCATCTCCTCCCACACTTCCCCTCGTTTAAATCGCGTTATATTTCTCAAAGGACTAATTAATCGTGACTTCTGGTGACCTCCCGACACGGACACCTTCCCACCTTCAGTCCTTGGTGTCCTCCACCTAACTCCTCCCTCTTCCCCCTATTTGACCTCTCAGACCCCTCACTCCACCTTTCCCCTCTCTTTCCCCACCCCCTCCACCCACCCACACACACACACACACTCGCCTCTATCCACCTCCCCGTCCTCTTCATTCTGCCCTCAACATCTCTTGAAAAGACTTGTTTATGTTCCTCGGCTTTCACTGCACCATGGGCCCCTATTCAACTTCGCCTCCATCGAAGAGCAGGACTGTTCTTGGTAGCTCAACCTTTCTAGTTGATCTCTGTCTCCCTCCTCCTCCTCTTCCTCCTCCTCTTCCTCCTCCTCCTCCTCCTCCCTCGACCTTCACCTCCTCCTCCTCCTTCACCTCGTCCACCTTCTTCTGGCCCCACTTTCTTCTCATCCACCCCCACACGTGTCCTCCTCCTCCTCCTCCTCCCCCCTCCTAACCAACTCCCCTCTACTCCGTATCACCCACTTTGTCCTTTCCCTCCTCTCTCTCTCTTCCTCGTTTTCCTCCTCCAACTCTCCCTATTCCTCCCTTTCCCCTCCATCTCATCCTCCTCATCCTCGTCCCTGTACCCTCCTACTCCTCATCCTCCATCTTCTCCTCCTTCTCCTCCTCTTCCTCCTCCTCCTCCGCCCCCCCCCGCCCTCTTCTTACATTCAGTCTCCTCCTCCTACTCGTTTTCCTCATTCGAACCCTCCTCGCTCCATCGTCCTCCTCCTACTCCTCCTCCTCCTCCTCTTTTTCTTCCCCCTCCACCATATCCTACTGGTGCTGCTCCTCCTCCTCCTCCTCCTCCTCCTCCTCCTCATTTTCTCATCATCTTCCTGCTCCTCATTTTTCATCCTTTTTCCCTTCCTCTTTCAATTCCTCCCCTTCCTCATCCTCCTCTTCCTTTCCCTCCTCTTCTCTCTTCTCCTCCTCGCCGTCCTCCTTCTTCTCACTTTGCTCTTCCTTCGCTTCCTCTTCCTATTCCTCCTCCCCCTCCTCATTTTCCTTTTCCGCTTCCTCCTTCACTTCCTCTCTTCTTCTTCCCTTTCCTCCTTTCCCCTCTCTCCTTCCCATCCTCTCCTCTCCCCCTCTCTCCTTCCCAGCCTCCCCTCCCCCCTCTCTTTCCCATCCTCTCCTCTCCACTCTCTCTTTCCCAGCCTCTCTTCTCCTCTTCCCCTCTCTTTCCCTGCCTCTCCTCTCCTCTCCCCCTCTCTTTCCCTGCCTCTCCTCTCCTCTACCCCCCTCTCTTTCCCTGCCTCTCCTCTACCCCCCTCTCTTTCCCAGCCTCTCCTCTACCCCCCTCTCTTTCCCAGCCTCTCCTCTCCTCTCCCCCCTCTCTTTCCCAGCCTCTCATCTCCTCTCCTCTACCCCCTCTCTTTCCCAGCCTCTCCTCTCCTCTCCTCTCCTCTCCTCTCTTTGCCGCCATCTCTTATTTCCGAGAGTCATTTCGAAATAATTTGTTTTTATCTGGTTGAATCCACTTCACATTTACTCTTTTTTGCTCCGGTTCACCCTCTCTTGCCTCTCTTTCTGCCTCTCGGTCCGTCCCCTCCTCTTTTCATCGACTATTTCCTTTTCAAAGGATTATTTAACTATACCTATGCATTTATTTATTTGATCTATTATTGTGTATATTATCATAATTTTTATTTATTTATTTATTTTTTATTTATCATTGTTATAATTTCTTTCCGCATCCGACCTAGTTATGGACTAAAAGGTCTCCAGTCGGCATGCCCCTCCTTTGTAATCCTTTGTAAGAGCATGCCTACAGGTGACCTTTTGGTCCATAACTAGGTCGGATTGCAAAAAAAAAAAAAAAAAAAAAAAGTAAATAAATAAATAAATAAAGAAGTAGATAAATTAATAGAATGAATAGATAGATAATGGTAAATAATACACAAACAATAAATAACTAATTTATAGTAAATAATACACAAATGAATAAAGAAATAAACATGATAATAACTAAGTAAATAATAATAAATAAGTCAATAAAAATTTGGCAGGAATTACATCATATTTTGTAGGTGCTTATCTAAATGAATCTTAAAACTTTGAACTGTACTCCATTGCAATGCCTCTTTTTCCTCTCTCGCGTCGCCCGCTCTCTCTCTCTCCCTATCTCTCTCTCTCTTCTCTCTCTCTTCTCTCTCTCTCTCTCTCTCTCTCCCTATCTCTTTTTTTTTTTCCTTCGGTGCCACTTTCCTCCTCCTCCTCCTCTTTCTCCTCCTCCTCTTCCTCCTCCTCCTCTTCCTCCTCCTCCTCTTCCTCTTCACCTGGGGTGACACGACCCAGAGACAACAAATACTCCAAACGAAGAGTAATTACTTAATTGGCCGACAGTCATCACAGAGCGATTGTTGTATGAGTGATTGCGGTGGGGAGGGGGTGGAGGAGTGGGTGGGGGAGGGGAGGGTGAAGGTGGTGGGGGGGGAGGGGGAGAGGGGGGGAGAGGTCTGTTTCCTCTGAGGAAACTGTGTCGTGGACCAAGACTTATGTTCCCCACTGTACCTCGATACATCAACACATCCAGTACAGTGTCATATTCCTTATGTTTATTTCAGGGGTCGCGGTCGGCTGAAGGGGCCTTCACTAAGGTGTCCGGCCCTCAAGAGATGAAAATCTCTTGTTCTTTGAAAAAGAGAGAGAGAGAGAGAGAGAAAGAGAGAGAGAGAGAGAAAGACCAAAGGTCTCGTTACGTTAGCGTTCCTCACATATTGTTACGTGTGAGCGAAGGTTCGAGTCCTTCGCTTGACCACGTATCAATTTCTGCATGTGTGCCTCCGTTCGAGTTCCTCAACGTTGATGGCTTAGAATTAAAGAGAATTGTGGTTGATATATATATATATATATATATATATATATATATATATATATATATATATATATATATATATATATATATATATGTGTGTATGTGTGTGTGTGTGTGTGTGTGTGTGTGTGTGTGTGTGTGTGTGTGTGTATTCGTGTGTGGTGTATATTTTTATCTATGTAATATTCGTTTTCTCGCTGTCGAAGAAGGTCAAAGCTATCTTGTCGCCGGACTCCCTGCAACTCCAATTATGTAATTACCGATATGACCACTATTCCTTTGCTCAGCTTTCGAAAAAACATTTGCATCGAAATGAAGTCACTTAAGGAAGTGAACGAAAAATCACGGGAAAAGAGGAAATTCGAAGGAAAACTCGAAGTTGGAGGAGCGCTGTTAAAAGGGGATAACCACACTGGACTCGTTTTTCCTCCGACCTCCGACTAATCGGCGGTAGCGCCCACCTCCATCATTTTATCCGCCGTCAGATCACCATAGCAAAATATTTTGTGTTCTCAACAAGTTACATAGAATACTGGACGAAAATTAATTACCTTCAGCGTATCAGATGCCTTCCCGAAAGCTGCTGCCTGGAGATTTGCTCCGACAGTCGGAGGAAAAATCCCCCAGTGTGATAACGCCGTAAGAAAGGAGCTAAAGCAACAGAAGATCATAAGAACTGGTCGTTGATCCGTTTCCAAATGGCGAACGAAAGAAAACGTAACAGCGCGAAAGGAGATGATGAGAAGGATGAGCTAAAGGCGCCTTTGGAGGTTAAAAACGAAGAAGAAGAAAAAGAGGAGAGACGGAAGGGGGGAAGACGTCGCCTTGAAGCAGAGTTAGTTAAGTTAATCTTGCGTAAGATAATTAGAACCTTTGATCAAATCCGGTTTAGGCCCTTCCTGACAAGCCGGAATCTTAGTTCCGGATTACTTTGGGGAACAGCCAACAGGGGGCTCTGCCATCAAGTATATTTATTTACTTTTAAACGGTAATCAGTTTCAATTTATTTTATTTTATTTATTTAGTATTGTTGTTGTTATTATTGTTATTATTATTATTATTATCATTATTATTATTATTATTGTTGTTATTATTATTATTATTATTATTATTGTTATTATTATTTCTGTTTATTTATTTAATTAATTTTTTTCTATTTATTCATTTATTTATTATTGTATTTATTATTCATTTATTTATTTATTTATTTTTTGCTCTTAAGGGACCTTTTCTTAAGAATGGTATCTTGGATATGGACTTTAGGAAACAAATATTAATTATGTTATTTATCTTTTAAATAACAATTAACACGTTACTCACTGAATTTCAAGAAACAGTATGCTCAGGATTACGTTAGATTAGTCTAGGTTAGGCTCTGTTAGCCTAGGTTAGGCTAGTTTAGGTTAGATCAAGCTGGATTAGGCTAGATCAGGCTTGGTTAGGCTAGGTTAGACCTGGTAAGCCTAGGTTAGCCTAGTTAGATCAGGTTGGATTAAGCTAGATTAGACAGGGCTAGTTTAGGCTACCTCAGGTTGATTAGGCTAGGATACTTTAGGTTATGTTTGGTTACTCTAGGCTAGACCAGACTAGTTTAGGCTAGATTAGACTAGGTTAGGTTAGATTAGATTAGGCTAGTGGAGGCTAGGTTAAGTAAGGCTAGTTTAGGATATATTAGGCTAGATTAAACAAACTTGGGTTTGGTTTCGCTTGGATAGGCTAGTTTAGGCTAGAATAGCCTCAAGTAAAATTAGGTTTAGCTTGGTTTCTTAAACTAGATTAAGCTTGATTAGGCTAGAATAAGTTTGATTAGTCTAGTTTAGGCTAGATTACATTAGGTTATGTTAAACTAAGTTAGGCCTGTTAGGCTAGATTAGATTAGGTTATGTTAAAATAGGTTAGGCTAGGCTATGTTTGGTAAAGTTGGGCTAGGTTGGGCTAGTCTAAGCTAGGCTAGGTTAGGTTATGCTTGATTAAGTTAGGTTAGCCTGCGATAATGTAAGTGATATTAAGCTTTGAAAGGTCAGGTAAGGCTGGGTTGAGATACGGTAAACTAGGCTAGGATAGCCAAGGCGAGGCTAGGTTAGATTAGGAATTAGATATCTCAATTTGTAAAGAATAAATATGGCGCGATCTCTAGCAACGTAAAATCCGCGGTTGTGAGAACAACAGAGAAGTACTAAGAACTCCTAGAAAAAGAGGCGTCTGGAACTAATTTCCTCGCCGCACAGGTGTTCCTTGGAATAACGGAGTTGGCCGTAAGTGGGCTCGAGGTTCGATACCCCCAATCCATACCCCCCCCCCACCTACTCCAGCTTGCGACCAGGGGCGAGATTGTATCTGACCTAGCGGGTGGGATTCGAATTATTAGGTGCACGTTTTATCACTGTAACGACGCCGTTTTGTGAAAGGGTGGATATTAGAGGGGCTATATACCAGTGTTACATTTCAGTGCTAGCATCTCATCTGTATAAACGAGCCCATGGAGCATTGTTTTCAGGCTCCATTCACAACCACGGCTGTTCTAACACGCTGCGGGTCGTTACTCCAACTCTCGTGGGCGGGAAGTTGAGTGTGTGTGTGTGTGTGTGTGTGTGTGTGTGTGTGTGTGTGTGTGTGTGTGCGTGTCAGGTCACAGTATTACCCATAGAGCTTTGAGCTCTCATCCGAGGGATTAATAACTGTCGATCACGAGTCCAACACGTGATCCAAGACCATGGTGAATCACACTCGGCAAAGGGTTATCACATTGGGCTTCCAGGGACGTCACCACCGTCGACAGTTGAGAGTTCGTTCGAGTGAAAACGACTTCAGTTACAATATTCTATTTCTAAAATCCCCAAATATCTAATTGTCTTTCCGTCGTGTATAAAACAAACCTGAACGATGAACTTAGAGATTGCAAATCTATACGAATGTTAGACATAGTGTACAAATGTTCTTAGAAAAAGTCTAGATTTCTGGAAGCGAAGTCAAATTCTAGTTAATCAAATGAAGGTTGGAGGTAAAACAGCCCAATGTGATAACCCCCATCACGACGCCTAATGAAACCATACTGAGGGACAAAGTGTGCACCGTGCCCTAATGGACAGCCCGGTGATCCTGCAGTGGAGACGGAAAGAGACCTTCTTGACTTTGGTCTTTAATGATGTTTACCCACGAATACATATTATAAAATATAAACAGCAATGTATAACATCCGGTGGAGAATCCACGGCTCATTCCGAGAAGTGTTCGTGAGTTTCAAATACACATGAAATACACAAAGACCTTATTGCCGTGTGTACACAGCGCATTTGCCACCCCGGCGACTGCTGCACGGTGCCATTTGTGCTCGTAGTCCCTACTGTGGCGCCAATTTGGAGAAATGCAAATATCAAATTTTTACAAGACACGCCTATACGTAACTTTCCTCTCGCCTTTATTCTTCGTTCTCGCTCTCTCTTTTCTCATGCTCTTCCCTTCTTTTCCCCTCTCTATCTATCTGTGTATCTCTTTCTCTCTCTGTCTCTCTTTCTCCCCCTCTGTCTCCCCCTTTCTCTCTCCCTCTGCCTCCCCCTTTCTCTCTCCCTCTCTCTATCTCCATTCCCCCTTCCTCTCTACCTCTTTCTATCTCCACCCCCTTTCTCTCTCTCTCTCTCTCTCTCTCTCTCTCTCTCTCTCTCTCTCTCTCTCTCTCTCTCTCTCTCTTTCTCTCTTTCTCTCCGTCTCCCCTTTCGTCTTTCTTCCTCTCTCTGTCTCCCCCTCTCTCCCTCTCTCTCTTCTCCTTCCCTCACTCTATCGTCTATTTGCAGTAAGAGCTGGAACCACTCAAGGTTCCAGGGAGATAAATGATACTTACAGTGCTTCCTTTCCCAAGTCCTGGAAAGAGTCACAGTGATCATTTTCAACTCTCTACCCACAAAAAGAGGATGACCTCTCACCTCAGGTATGCCCAAGGTCGTCACCTTTGCCCTAGGTACTCGGACAGCCAGGCTACGTCACTGGGATCAGGTGGCTTGGGCCACCAGGAATGGATGATGTGGCAGACTGGAACGAGAGTCACCGGGAACGTTTAGATGTGCGGTCCCGGGCTTACCAGCGCGGAAACTGTGATTTATTCGTATTTCCACATTTGCACTCGCCCCCACCCCCACCCCCGGATGCTAAACACAGCAAAATGAATTACCAACAATCCCGTGTATATTCAAACAAAAGCAATTTGAATATTCGGTGATAAAGTCAATTGTCGGTCATTTATTTGTCCTTGTTTAGACGCGGGAGGGATGGGAGAGGAAATCCAATTTCCAGAATTGATCGTTTGGGACCGCACATCTGAAACGACCCTCGACCCATCTCAACAGGTTTGTTATAAAGTTGAATAGATTAAATGATAAAGATAATAATTACGTCTAGTTTCAGTGACCAGATACCCGCGGCCCCGGAGTGGTTGGCAACGATCCCTGGGCCCACCCTGGAAATAAACTGCAATCCAATTTAACCCATGGCATATTATAACTATGCGAGCACATTGTTTGTTGTTAAGTGTTTAAGGTATTTGTTAGTTCCTTTGAAATCAAGTGACAGTAATTCCTTTACATGGCTACGATGTTTTAGGTCTAGGTGTCCTTTCTAGCCTCATAAGCAAAATGAATAAATAAATAAATAAAAAGTAATGATCAAACAAACAAACAAACAAACGAATAATTGATGAAGAAATAAATATCAAAAAAATCAAATAAAGGGATACCTAAAAATCAAAAATTGATAATTAGATAAATAAATAACTGAATAGATAATAAAGTGCAAAAATAGATAGATAAATAGATAAACAAGTACAAAAATAAACATAGATAAATATGTATATATATTAGTGTTGACGCAAATAGGATCACGAAATCTTGCTAAAAGGAAATGGAGGTCTTATTAATAACAGAACAATGGCTTTCCATATGCACAACACACAGACAATCAATAATACAACCAATTACAGACATACAGACAGATAAATTGACAAACGGATACATTATAAAAAATTAAATTGAACAACAAATTAGGGCACTGGGTGACAGAAATAGACTGATAGAAGTAGAGAGACGGGCTGACGGATAGACAGACAGATAGACGTACAGACAGAGCAAACTTCAGAGTAGATAAGACATGTAGTTAAACAAACAGAAAGGAGTTGACAGAAGTTGACGCTGAGAGACGATTTTAAAGATAACGAGGAATACAAAGAAACAAACAAACAATCAGGTGTTCAAAGACCTGCAGAAGAGAAAGAGAACACTTCGGAACTCTCGTTGGTGGCCACCTCTCTCTCTCTCTCTCTCTCTCTCTCTCTCTCTCTCTCTCTCTCTCTCTCTCTCTCTCTCATTCTTTCTATCTCTTTATATCTCTGTCATTCTCTCTCTCTCTCTTTCTCTCTCTCTCTCTCTTTCTCTCTCTCATTCTTTCTATCTCTTTATATCTGTCATTCTCTCTATCTCTCTTTCTCCCTCTTTCTCTCTCTCTCTCTCTCTCTCTCTCTCTCTCTCTCTCTCTCTCTCTCTCTCTCTCTCTTTTAAACTGGTTCATTCGTGTTAACTCTTTCGATAATGGGCGAATGATTAGACCTACCCCGAGCAAATGGGTCTGGCGAATTTGCCGAGATTGTGCCTTCAAACGTTATACTAAAACGTTTGTACCTTCAAACATGACATCAAACCGTTGCCTAAATGGTGTCTACGAATGTCGGAACGTTTGTACATTAGGTCTGACAGTCGTTTAGGGCCGCAATTGTCCAGACACTGCAGTGACTCTGAGAGGATAATGACCAATTTGCGAAACGCATGTATACACTCTAAACACTTCTTATTATGCGATGAAGAAATTGTCTTTTTTTATTCACAATATTCGGCTCACTGGCTTAGCGGGTTAAGGTGTCGTTACTTGCGGCCGAAGGTCGAGGGGATGGCGGTTCGAATCCTGCCACCGGCGAAGTTGAACCAAGGGCATGGTTTATTAAATTCCTTGCTACAAAGTCATCTGTGAGGGGCACCGTCCCAGCCTCCCGATAGGGGGGAGTCTGTAACGTTAAACCATATCATATCATTCGGCTAACGTCCTTAAATATCTCACTAGTCATCTCCACAATTTCACCTTTTCAGTGTGATATTGTCCCCAAGGATAGAAACGCTGGTTATCACTAAATGAATCTTGAGAGTCTTTGAAATATTTCTTTATTGTTTCTGTCGGGGTACAATGATCACCACACCTGAAATAAACGGCAAATGACAAACTTAGAGTTACATGTTATTCCACTATGCTCCTCCCAAGTCTTTGGCAGGTTGGCAAAGACTGATAACAAACTTAGATAAATCTAGATTCACATATTACATAGGTTCCACTAATCACCGACGAAATAGTAATATTCACATAAGCCTAGAAACATTTAGAAGTCCGTAGACAGTCACCGGATGGTCTCGTAACTCTTTTAGTTGATTCTTAGACGAGATCCCGGGCCCAGCTCGGCCCGGGGACGGAGTGCCAGCCCACAGGGTTGCACTCCCAGTGGGTATTTGTCTTTGGGATAGAGAAAACGCGTCTCCACTTCTTGAAGAGAAATGCGGACGTAATCTTCCTGTTTTTGTCGACATACTTCGTAGATTCACTTCTATGCCCGTTGGTCCGTTTCCTCTTGTTAGGGTTGGCGTCAGGCAATTTTATTCATATATGTGTCTCTCATCCCCAAAGGAGTTTAGGGCTTGTGGGCAGATCGCAAATTAACCTTTCCTTACTCAGAGTTTTGCTCAAAGTTTGAGTTTATTATTATGATTTTTTTTTCGCATCCGACCTAGATATGGACCAAAAGGTCTCCTGTCGGCATGCTCCACCTTTGTAATCCTTTGTAATCCTTTGCGAGATGGCTTCCAATGATGAGAGCACCTTATGAAGAAACACATCTCCATTTGCACCAAAGGAATACTTAAGACTTTTAACCCACTATCGGAGAAATAAGACCAGATATGTATATTTCGACCACTATCTGTGGTCCTCTTCACCAGATAGAAGTAGTGAACAAGAATGAATATAGCCACAAGGCATACACTTAGGCTATATTTATTCTTGTACAATACTTTTTGCATCTATCTGCTGAAGAGGACCACAGATAGTGGTCGAAATATACGGATCTTTTGCATCTCTGATCTTATTTCTCCGATAGTGGGACAAAAGTCATATTTTACCAGCGTGCGACTACATTACGTTTCTCTAAAGGAATATTTGTTATATTCTGGCTGGCGGCAGGCGATTCTATTCACATTTGAGGGTATCCCGTCGATAGGGGAGTGTGTGATTCACCATGGCCCTGGATCACGTGTTGGACTCGTGATCGACAGCTGTTACCCTACCGCATGAGAGCTTGGAACTCACATATGGACCGAACTATGGGTAATGCTGTGGCCTTAGACACACACACACACACACACACACACACACACACACACACACACACACACATACACACACACATACACAACGCTTTGCCCACGAGAGTTGGATTGCCGGCTCGCATTGTAGCGATGCTGAATATGTTTCAACCCTGGGTAGGAATCGAACTCGGACAGTTGGATTAGCGATTGCGAACGGTACCACTGTGTATGTGTGTGTGTGTGTGTGTGTGTGGTGTGTGATTTGAGTGGGTGTATAGGTGTATGGGTAAGTCAGTGTGTAGGTGTATGAATGCGTACATGTGCGTACATGCACTAGGAGAGATGGAAACAAATGCGCCACATCTGTATACAAACATAAATGCCTTTTTTTTTAACTTTGTTGATCTCTGTTAACACATTACTTTGCCGCCTTGCACAACATCGATAATATTGTTCTCACTCTGCACATTTCTCTTATATAATCTTCTTACCTCTCCCCTCCCTCCTCCCCCCCTTCCCCTCCCCTACCCTCCCTTCATCCCGTTTTTTCTTAGATTTCCGCCCAAGTTTATTATTGAAACTAAAGTTTTCTCTCTTTCTTCCTCACTCCTTCCACTCGTCTGACTCGTTTCATCTTTTATGATTCCTGTGACCTTTGCTAGCCAAGGTTTCTTTGAACTTCTAACTTTTTTTTTGTGCCAATATTTTCTGCTCGCGATGAAAAAATATCTAAGTATTCGTAGCTTTCTTTCGCCTTCTAGGTTCTTGGCATAAAATAGTGTTACTTTTGCATTGCAATCCTTTACATTTCATCTATTTCATCTTCAATTTCTCAAACAATATTTTGTTGTATATTTCGACAATACTTGGGTATTAGGAATGAATTGTTGATATAATATATTCATGCAGCTGCACTGAATTTTTAATTTTGAAAGGTTTCATACTAAAATTAAATATAGTCGTAGACATAACTTTTTAACAACTGACGAATTTGTGTATACAGTGAAACACAATTTCTTATTTTTTGTATTGATATATACCAAATGCGTTCCAATAAAAGTTATAATTTGTGTAATAAAGTGTATAATTTACATAAACCCAATTAATTCTTTATGAC
>NC_134789.1:37613122-37623122 GCF_046742065.1 Oratosquilla oratoria
TGTGTGTGTGTGTTTGTAGTTAACCATTGTCTTTGATCACGTGTTGGACTCATGATCGACGGCTATTTCCCTCCCGGAAGAGAGTTCAGAGCTCATATATGACCGATCTATGGGTAATGCTGTGACCTCACACACACACCCAACTCCCAACCCACGAAAATTGGAGTAACGACTCGCAGCGCAGGGATACTGTATGTGGGTGTGTGCACTCACAAAAAACAAAAGCAAATCAAAGCTGAGGTGGTAAGATAATTTATGAATTATATATATATATATATATATATATATATATATATATATATATATATATATATGTATATATAAATATATATATATATGTATATATATATGTATACATATACATATATGTGTATATATATATAATATATATGTGTATATATATATATTATATATATATATATATATATATATATATATATATACAGATATAAAGTAGAACATCTTAAATAGGCACTCAAAACAGGAAAGGTTATGTTGGACATCTCGACATGACCTGAGCTGTCCGCGTCCCTGTTTCAATATTAATCGGAGGAAGGGTTCTGAGAACAGTTGAGGTCAGGTCACGACATCGGCCAGGTCAGGTGTCCCACTTCAACTGTCCTGCTGTGAGCGTGTAATTAAGCTCTTCCGCCTACATGTGCATCTGTATTAATTGTCTGACGATGCAATACACGCAGGACCTTCCAGTATTATCTCTGTTTTTTATTTTTTCTGTGTTTTTTTCCTTCGCATATTTACTCTTTTGTTAAGTGAAGTATTTGCACACATACTCCCACGCATATACATGGATATGTGGGTTTGGGTGAGTGGGTGGGTATGTGTTCGTATGCATCTGTGTATATTTAACCAATTTTGGTATACAGGAAAGGACCAACGCTCGTGGGGTCCTGTGCCTTACTCTTCAGTTATCATACTTATAGTCAGACTTGTGTGCGTGTTTGTTTTTGCCTAAATGTGTGTACCTAATTGTATATAGGAACAAAACAGCGCATGTTGTGTCCCGTCTCCATTTCAACATACCTAGTGTGTGTGTGTGTGTGTGTGTGTGTGTGTGTGTGTGTGTGTGTGTATGTGTGCGTGCGTGCGTGTGTTTGTGCTTACCTCATAGTATATAACCCGATCCAGTATCAAAATATCCTAACCCGATCCAATATCATAATATCCCTTCCTTCCATTCTTACTCGCCTCTTACTTTTAATTTGCAGTGAATTCTAAATGCTTAGGGTGTAGCTGACCCAGCCCCCTGATTAGTATCTGCCTTCCGCGTTTGTGTGTGTGTGTGTGCTTCCCCTTCCCTCTCTCCTCCTTTAAGTGGAACTTCGTGAGCTCTCGTGACGGGCTGAGTTCGAATGGAAAGGTGAGCGTTTTGTGCGGGACACGGATCCCTCTCGGCAAGATTTCCGTCTGTGCCGCCGCTGCGCCCGGAGAGGTGGAAGTGAACGCCAATAACCCTCTTGTAGAAGGGATTTTGCAAAGGGTTGCTGGGAATTAACTCCGTAATCTGTTTATTTCAGCTCCACACCTGAATGCGCGCGCTCGCTTTTGCCGCCTGATCCACATCGCGCGAGCAGGTCGACCATGTGGAAGTCTTGCTAGATGTGTATAAGACCATTTTCTTTTTATCCACACCCATATCCATGCACTTTTTTTTATGCGTGTATCCCTCAAGGTACTATATGCGTTACTTTGGGTTTCAGTAAGGAAGACAGACTGACAGACAGGTATGAAGACATATAAAAGCACAGATGAACTTTATGTGTATGTGTATATATGTATATATATATATGTGTGTGTGTGTTTGTGTGCGTGGTATAAATAGGTAGATGTCTCTAATACTGATCTGATTAAATACAATGATTAGTTCTGCATTGTCAAGTTCATTTTCCGTATTTTCTAATGATTCACTGAGCAACTTTAGGAAATTTCCCAGTCGTCTTTCCAAAGACATGACGTGTGCTTGTCCAAGTAAAGCCACATGAACAACTATCCGTATGTTTGATTAGACTGAAATTCATTTGTCGCATGTCTACGTGCTTCTACAAAGTCTGGAGTAATTTTTGCAATATACGGTGGTTGTACCAGGATTTATATATACTTAGGCAAAGTAACGCAGATTTAGCGCTCTGTGGGATGAAACGCTTAAGAAACGAAGAAACCCTCCAAGTGGGGCGTAGAAACTCAAGTTTCTTGTAGCTGGATAGGGCTTGAAGATCATCTTCTTGTGTTTCAGTGTCGCTAGGTAAAGCGTCAAGATTCTCTGTTTGCGTTTTAATGTCGCTTGGTAGAGCCTGAAGATCCTCTCCTTGTGTTTTAGTGTCGCTAGGTAGAGCCTCAAGATCCTCTGCTTGTGTTTTAATGTCGCTTGGTAGAGCCTGAAGATCCTCTCCTTGTGTTTTAGTGTCGCTAGGTAGAGCCTCAAGATCTTCTGTTTGTGTTTTAATGTCGCTAGGTAGAGCTTGGAGATCCTCTGCTTGTATTTTAGTGTCACTGTGTAGAGCTTAAAGATCTTCTGCTTTTGTTTTAATGTCGCTGTGTAGAGCTTGTGTTTTAGTGTCGCTAGGTAGAGCTTCAAGATCCTCTGCTCGTGTTTCAATGTCGCTGTGTAGAGCTTCAAGATCCATTGCTTGTGTTTTAATGTCGCTCTGCAGAGCCTGAAGATCCTCTGCTTGTATTTTAATGTCGATAGGTAGAGCTTCAAGATCCTCTGCAAGTGTTTTATGTCGCTTTGTAGAGCTTCAAGATCTCTGTTTGTGTTTTAGTGTCGCTGTGTAGAGCTTAAAGGTCCTCTTCTTGTGTTTTTGTGTCGCACAGAGCTTATAGATCCTCTGTTTGTGTTAAAATGTCACTGTGTGGAGCTTTAAGATCCTCTGTGTTTTAATGTCGCTGGGTAAAGCTTGAGAATCTTCAGCTTGTGTAGTATCGGCAGTCTTCGACCCTAAAGGTCCTCTTCTTGTGTTTTTGTGTCGCACAGAGCTTATAGATCCTCTGTTTGTGTTGAAATGTCACTGTGTGGAGCTTCAAGATCCTCTGCTTGTGTTTTAATGTCGCTGGATAAAGCTTGAAAATCTTCAGCTTGTGTAGTATCGGCAGTCTTCGACCCTCGCATTTGCTGGTCAGAATGTCAGTGATATTCATTAGATACCCTAGTCAGAAAGTATTTGTGGTGACAGACTCTCCTCGACATACGAACGAGTGACAGTCGTTCGTAACTCGAAATGTTCATAAGTCGATATTCAATTTAATTTTAAAGGTATTCAAATCTAAATGAATAAATGAGTATCATATAAAGTCGATACATGTTTTCTTATCCTGAAACTTGTTGTTAACGATACATAAAACAAAATTTTTATTGTAGTAATATTTTTTTTAAATGGTATGATAAGCTAGAGGTGATGTAAAAATTGCGGTCCTCTTCGGTCGTATGTCTGAAAGTTCGTAAGTCGAACATTCCTAAGTGGAGGAGCGTCTTTCTATGTGTGATGGTTCGTGATTGACCAACTCGATGAATAACAAGAATTAACTTGATAACTTTATAGTCGACATACCACTACACAGAGGGATGGTCTGCACAGTTCCAATATGTACATGTATATGTGTCTACCACGTGGTATTTATGCGTTTTATTTATTTATTTTTTAGACATAAACTGGAAGTCCTTTGGTAGAATATAATGAGTTTAACTTCACCATTTTCTTTTTCTAATTTAATGATTAGCTCCTTTGTTTACCATCTGGTAATTATCATGACGATAGCAACGGTTCGGTGGGTTTTTCCTTGTTACTTTGATGTTTCTATTGGTAAAAGAACAACTGAAGAGGTCATACGCTCGCTCTCTTTCTCTCTCTCTCTCTCTCTCTCTCTCTTTCTCTTTCTCACTTTCATACACACACATATAAACATACACACATACAGACACACACACACACACACACACACACACACACACACATATATATATATATATATATATACATATATGTGCGTGTGTGTGTATATATATGTATATGTAGATGGTAGATAGATGGACAAACAGACAAGACAACAGACAAACAGGCAGACAGATGAACAAGTAGATAAACAAACTTGCGTGTCTCTGAGTTAGTTCCATTCCTGCAGAGGTACTTATTATTCTGTTTAAACGCAATTACCCCTAAATACGAAGTACGTAGACAGACGACGTGTTCACCAACCATTTCAGCTGATGGAACATGTTTTATGTAGTGCTGTTGTTGTCAGTGTATCATCGACGCTTTAATATTAGATGAAAGCAATTACCAGCATCGTGTAATCCACAAAATATTGTATAAAACCAGAGGAAATGTAATGCAGTGTACTTCTAAAACCGACACGTTTGAATATTCCTTTTCGTGTACACATAAACATGAGAGTGAACACATGTGCACATATACACATACGCGTGCGTTTACTCAAGCATACACACACACACACACACACACACACACACACACACACACACACACACACACACACACACACATATATATATATATATATATATATATATATATATATATATATATATATATATATATATATATATATATATTCATATATATATATATATATATATATATATATATATATATATATATATATATATATATATATATATATATATATATATACTCACATATACAAAACACAAGCATACATATATACACATGCACGCACACACTCATGCACATGAACACATACACACCCATATACACGTGCGCATATGCACATCTACAAGAATGTTTGGAAATACATACACATGTGTACACGAACGCAGAAATACACATAAAGTGAAACAGACATAGACGTGAAAACATACACACACATACACACACACACACGGAAACATATACATAAACGGAGATATACACAGGTTAATTATATATGCAAGGAAACATGCTCATGGAAATGCACACGGAAACAAGCACACACACAAACACACCCACCCACACACATACACACACACACACACACACACACACACACACACACACACACACGTAAACATACATACGCACATAAATATACACACACATGGAAGCATTCATACACGCGTACACATACCCACAGAAACATACAAAGGCCTGGAAGCATATACACACACAGAGAAATATAAGCACAAACACAAATACACAAGAATTTACTAAAAAGGAAAGAGTGTAGTTGTAATGAATCCAACGCTTCCGATAGCAAAACGAGCGAAACACAAAAACAATTGAGGAAACAAATAAACATAAGTATAATAAATATATGTGAATTGAGACAAAGCCAAGTGAGCAGTTGCCAGCACTGTTACAGTGAGTTGGTTGTGAGGTCAACAGAGTTACAAGACATGGAACGAGAATTAACATTTTCTGCTGAAGGCAGGGACAAGAAAATGTCGGTTTGGATAACAATGTGATGATTCATTGCCTTTATATGCAGTACTTCTTTAATAGGTATTGTTCATATGTCGCAGTAGTCACAATACATAACATCAACATACATATATATATATATATATTTATATATAATTGTGTGTGTGTGTGTGCGTGTGTGTGTTTTCGTGTGTGTGTGTATGTATGTGTGTGTGTGCGTGTGTGTGTGTGCGTGCGTGCATGTGAGTGTATGCGTGGGTGGTGTATATACACATATTTTTATAGAAAGCGTCTGGTATATTTCACTCATACTCGATTTCGATATATTACTCGATTCTCAGCTCACCTTTCCCTTTAATAAAAAAAAAATGCATACCAGTGGTATTGTACAAAATATTTTTTTTAACTTTTCACGAATTTACACAGTTGTTGGTTATTTTGCATAATATACACCTTACAGATAATAGGCAACTCATGAATGAACTGTTGATATTGTTGTTGTTGTTTTTTGTTTCATTGCTGTTGCTGCTGCTGCTGTCGTTGTTGTTATTTCATTTCTATCTGGCAAACTGTAATGTTTACAAAAACGACTAATTGAAACTTGGCGCACCTGTTCCGTAGAATTTTGTCAACCAATTCTTCCTGTATATGTACATTGTAAAGAGTATATTAGTTTGCATAACAACGAACACCCACTTTGTCCCCTCCGCTATGGCGGCGTCCCTTCAAACAGATAAATAAATAATCTTTCATTTGTCAGAATAAAAGCTAAAGGATGTCAACGAAGCAAAGCTTTAACAACTTAAGCCAGTATTTACAAAAGTAAGATACACCGACAAAAGACCTTTCTGCTAGAGCGATATCGGATGCAGAGAAAAAATAAACAATTAAGAGGTACACAAACGCCGTAGCAGGTAAATAAAACAGGAAAACAAAGGGACCAATTTATGTACAGGCAGTGAGTATGAACGATGATATGAGCGTGACCTACTGATGCTCATAAATATGAGAGAATGATATGAGTGTCCCTATAAACACATAGAACATACACGAAAAAGAAATATCTCCCACATTCAATCATACCTTTAGCCTTATCAAAAGAATATAACCCCCAGTGATATAATATATTCTAGAAAAAAATGAGGCTACAAAGTAATTGGGTTATAAAAAAAATGGTAAACCAGATTCAGTTTAGAAGAAACCACCGAAGGGTTGATAACCTTCTCTATCAAATTAATTCAAACCTTTCAAAAATCTTCGACCTTCTGTCTAATAAATGGATAATCTGTTCTTCACCGTCTGTCGAGTAGAAGGTCACCACAATGCAATATCTTCAGCTTCACTGGACAGAAGGTAACCTCAGAGGAACTATATCTTTATTACATCCAGACAGTTATACCAGACAGTACCCTGTTACCTGTTATCATGTCCAAGGTCGAGCTAAGAACAGGACGTTTCACTTTGGAGAAGAAATGCGACACCATAACGTCAGAATGAAGTTTGGTGGATATATGACAATTAGGTCATGCTTTCGGTTGTGTTTGTATGTTTGTCTGTTTGTTAGTGACTTTAGGCAAAAAGTTATGGATGGATTTTAGGTATTCTTTTTATAACCGGGGAGAATGAGCCAAGTAACACACTATTAGATTTAGATAATCTGAATAATGATCAGGCTTTTCTTCTTTTTTTTCTTCTTTTTTTTCTTCTTCTCCGTTTCCTTCTTCTTTTTCTTTCTTTACTTTCATTTTATGAAGTGAACTGCCTTGGCGGAAATTTGTCTTCTCCAAATGCTTCTAATTCTACTTACATATTAATTCTTTCTCAGCATCGTGATTCGAGCGAGCCTGGTTAGCAACTTGCACGCCTACTCGTGACGTCATTCCATTCTCTCGAAGGTAAACCCACAGACGGCTGGATTCGTATGTTTAGAAAAAAAAATCTTACCTCATGGATGGGAATTAAATCGAAAAATTATTAATTTTTGACTAAATAAAGATTAGTCTCGCTGTTAAGTAAAATCGACTGACGATAACCGGTAGTGTGACTACTACATTTACATTTTCATATCAAAATTAGAAGTGTACACTCAACGTCAAAACTGTCCCGCTTTTCCAAAGCTCAACATCTCAAAAATGTAACTCACATTACCAAGTATTTTTAGAGACACGCGCGCGCGCGCGCTCACGCGTCTTTGATACACGCTGTAATAAACTCGATGTAAACAGGGTATCATAAAATGCGGTGTAGACCTGAACTCGGTACTACACAGTAATGAACTACGGCGTTCTTTTATTTCGACCTCTTAAAGAAGAAAAATCCAAAGCCAGAAAAGTAAAAAATAATCTGTAAACAAGAAGCTGATCCAAGCCCGACCAGCGGTCGTTTTATGTATATGTATACATATATGTATATGTGCATGTACATGTATATGTATATATACATGTATATATACTTGTATATGAAAATGTATATGTGCACGTTTTTGTGCAATGAGTTGTGTTTGTATATGTACAGGTCTGTTTTAGGTGAAGCCTGAGGCCTCTGATTTCTTATACAGACCATCCCACTCCCACGCAGTGGTAAGTGAAAAACCCTTTGTAGGACAAAACCCTGTCGGTCGCGGCAAGCCGCTTTTTTTTTTTTTTTTTTTTTTTTAAGCCGACGTTGGGTCGCCTCCCTGCATGCCCAGGTCAATTGAGAATCAACGTACCAATCCCACAGTGAATCCCAGGACTCGAACTCACAATCACCTGCTCATGAGTTCAAGACGGTACCCATTGGACAACAGTGCAGCCCATCTACCTGTTATATATATATATATATATATATATATATATATATATATATATATATATATATATATATATATACGTGTGTGTATATATATATATGTATATGTGTGTATATATATATATATACATATACATATATATATATGTATATATATATATATATATATGTCTATATATATACATATACATATATACATATACATATATATATGTAAATGCATATATATATATATACATATATATTATATATATATATATGTATATACATATATATGTATGTATGTATATATGATATATATATATATATGTATATATATATATCTATATATATATATATATATATTTGGAAAGTGAGACAATTGATAGAGAGAGGGAGAGATTATGACAAGATCAACAAGGAGGAATAAGAAGACACGGGTTTGGTTCCGATTTTATTCCTGATCGTTTCACTCTAAGCTTCTTCAGAGGAATTCTTCTGAAGAAGCATCTTAGAGCGAAACCGGTCAGGAATAAACTCGGAATTACACCCATGTCTTCATATGAGTGTGTGTATATATATATATATATATATATATATATATATATATATATATATATATATATATATATATGTATGTATGTATGTATGCATGTATTTATAATTTTCTTTTATTTTCTGATCCTTTTATTCTAGGTTTGCCTGAAATTTTGTGCAGCTGTCACAGGAAGCTGTTGATCTATCGTTAGGCAGAAATTGTCCACATCATTCTGCAATATTTTTGGCTTTGTTTGTGTCCATTGTCGACTTATCTGCAGTAGAAATGCACTATACAGACTTGTTTGATGTCTGCCTTGTCGCACAGCGTCGCATAACCTTTCTAGTTTAGTACATACAATGTTACTCGATATCATAAAAGGATTCAGGAGAATGACCAAAATAATAAAAGGCTCAGAAATTTACCTTAAGGGGACTGGCTTAGACACCTTAACTTATGCTCTCTGGAAAGACGCAGAGTGCGGGGTGATCTAATAGAGGTGTTCAAGTGGATCAAAGGTTTTAACAAGGGTGACGCAAACAAGGTCATCATATTAAGATAACAGGGCATGACTCGCAGTAATGGAATTAAATTGGACAAATTTAGATTTCAGAAGGAGATAGTCATAGAGTGGTCAACGAATGGAATAGACTTAGTAACCATGTGCTAGTGAGCGCTGAAACTATCGGTTGTTTTAAGAAAAGGTTAGACAACTTTATGGATGGGGATGACAGGTGGTAATGGACATGGAACTTCCTAGTGTAGGCCTTTTGGTCTCTTGTAGTCTCCTTTATTGTTATGTTCTTATGTTGTTCTTTGTGCTGTACCCAGTGAACAAACTCTGTTAACTTATTTTATTCTAACAATGCACTAATTTTTTTGATAAACATTTGTAGATTATACGTACTGTCGTCGATCAATAGAATTTTGCTCTCCTGTTTTCTTCTAAGTTTTTATTTAGTCACTTCTACTTTGGCTTCAGAATGATTCTCTTGTATTTTTACATCATTACCGTTGAAAATAAATCATCTTTATTTGTTAAGCTACATTTTGATAATATATTTCCGTTATATGTATAATCACAATGCATGAAAAATTACAACATTGGAAGCTGACCAATCACAGGCGTTTATTCATGTTGGAACCAATCACATGTCTCCTTTCATACCATCAAAACAGTTTAATCTGGTACCACGCATCACGCGTCATTTTCTATTACATTGTTATAATTATCAGTGTCATTGACAAGGAAAATCTAGAGTGACATGTAATGTTCCCTCTGATATTTTGGTGTGAGGGA
>NC_134789.1:37630622-37635622 GCF_046742065.1 Oratosquilla oratoria
ATTCTATCTAGTTTTCTAGGCTTAGTAGGCTTAATGGCTTATCTGTCCAATTTATTGGTAATTATCATTAGCATATCCAGTTATTAAATCCTGGCCCAGCGGGTTAGGGCGTCGTTACTTGCGGCAAAGGTGGAGGTGAGGGCGGTTCGAATCCTGCCACCGGCGAAGTTGAACCAAAGGCATGGTTCATTAAATTCCACGCTACAAAACCCTCTGTGAGAGGCACCGTCCTAGCCTCCCGATAGAGGGGGAGTTTGTGACGTTAAATCATATCATTATCATGATTTTTTAATGGTAGAAAGCATTTGTCAGGACAGTCGAAATATATATAAAAAAAACTTCCTATTTCAAGTCCTACGCTTTGGTGGTAAACTTATTTTCTCTCTCGATTTTTTATGGCTGACGTCAGACGACTGTATTCATTTGAGGGATGACTTATTTAAAAAATGGAACCACGACCGGCTACGACGCCACTGTTTTGCTGAATATAGTCGACTTTTATTATCCAAAGCAAACGATAAGTTAATCGATAAATAATAGATAAAGAATTAATTAATTAGGAAATAATCGATAAATAGATAAACAAATAGAAAATTAAGTAAATGTATAGATAGATAAGTAAATATATAAATGAATAAATATATAAGTAGATAAATATGTAAAATGAATAAATCAACAAATTAATGATAAATAAATAGATAAATTATAAGTAAAGGATATAATAAATAAATAAATATATGAATGTATAAATAGACGAATAAATAAATAAGTAAAATTACTTTAACGTAGTGTGGGTCGCTAATTCAAAATGTCGGCAACTTGTCTTCAAGAAAAGTGCCTCCGACGTTGTGAAGTCCCGAAGGATGGCGCTACAGGGAAGTTCACGACACAAATCACAGATGTCGTTACTTGGCATTTTCTTATTCTTGAAAAGAACATCACAGTCACAAAGACAAGATAATTTTACGTAGGACTATCTAGAAAAACAAAATAGCATAACTGAGTCCTGATATAAAATTTATGTTTATATATATATATATATATATATATTATATATATATATACATTCATTGATAAGTACGTACATGTAAACAATCATATATGCACATGTTTTTGCATCTAAATATGTTTACGGTTTGTGTATATTTGTATATATATATATATATATATATATATATATATATATATATATATATATATATATATATATATATATATATATATATAGTATGTAGTATGTAAATAAGTATATAACCGTTCTAATCACCCCTGAGCGGTTGATCGCCAATTCACTCAGATTAAGAGCAAGTTCGAGAACACTTTACCTCCCCGTTTCTCATGGAAGCTCACAAAATGTCCAAAAATTATTCTCCTTCTACGTTCTGGCCCACACGGCATTTCTGCGCCCAGGGCGTTTCATACTATGAGTGCAAAGCACTTGCGTGATAGAATTTATATATTCAATATCACTTGCCAAGTTTCCCTCTTCTGGGGGAGGGAATGTTTCCGTAAAGTTTCTGCTTTCAGGTCATTTGTATGCAAAGACATGTTCAAGTTATTATATAACGCGTTGTTCTTTCTCTGTGTTCGTGTGAGCGAGTGTGCTGTTGCTAATCTCCAGTGTGACGTTTGTTTGTTCAAACTTAAGGGAACAGAGCCACGGATAATTCTTTCTAACAGAGCGGGGTAAAAATGTCCCAACGACAGGTGGTAAAATGTAGAATGCATACGTAGGTTTGTGGGTATTACTCCGAAAATGCATTTCGGGTGTGGGTTAGTTAAACGATCAAGCATTCAACTTTCCAGAGTCCAGTGCTGGACAAATGTCTTTTCCAGATTCTTCCATGAGTCGTATGACTACGCCAACCTCTGCCACATTAATCCTGCACACTTCTCTGTCTCATCCCCACCTGTCTGGTCTTTCTCTTCCGCGCTTCCCATCTCGTTGCGTCCAGTCAGTCACACACTTGATTCATCTCCCGTTTTCCTTTGTAACTACTAGGCATTTCTGCTTTTTTATCTCTTATCAAGCCAACTTCCTCTTTTCACCTTTTTTCCTTCACCTTATTCCCAAGTTTGACCTCTCCATTTCCCATCTACAAGCTCTTTCGGTGTGTCTTCATTGTCTTTACTAATTCCCATATCGTAGATCATAGCTGGGATTACATATTGATTGTAAACTTTACACTTTTGACATACAGGTAGAAAGCCTCTGATGATTTTCCTATCTCTACCTCACATTTTCCAGAAGATTGCGATGCGCATTTTTACTTATTTTTCAAAATATCTTGTAAGTTAACCTTTGGTGGATAAAAATCCACCTCTAACCTTCTTCAAGATTTTCGACATCGATTAAATATATATTTCTTTTATTTTAAACTTACGAGTAGCACATTACTTTGGTTTTACGTTTATTCGTCTTAAAACCTACTTTGATGATGTTCTTGCTCGCATCGCTCAGAATATATATTGCAAGTCTTCTGCTATTTCTGAAATGAGAATATTGTCATCCGCAAATTTTAGTTAATTAAGATACTCCTCATTAACGTTCAGACATTTTCCTTGCCAACTCATTTCTCTGAAAATCCCTTCTGGGGCAAGCTGTGATATATATATACACACACACACATATATATATATATATATATATATATATATATATATATATATATATATATGACGTAAGCGGAGTAGGAAACACAGGAGTCTTAGTCTTGAGTTTATTCCTGACTACTTGCGAAACTAGTCAGGAATAAACTCAAGAATAAATTTCTGTTTTTTCTACTCCGTTTACGTCAACCTGTCAGAATGTCTTATATATATATATATCTCTCTATATATAAATATATATGTATATTTATATATATATATATATATATATATATGTGTGTGTGTGTGTGTGTGTGTGTGTGTGTGTGTGTGTGTGTGTGTGTGTGTGTGTGTGTGTGATTCACCGTGGTCTTAGATCACGTGTTGGGCTCGTGATCGACAGTTATTAACCTCTCGGAAGAGGGCTCAGAGCTCGTATATGACCGATCTATGGATAATACTGTGTCCTTTCACGCACACGCACACCCAACCCACAGTCCACAAGAATTGGAGTAACAACCCACAGCGCAGCGATACTGAATTTATTTCAGCCCTGGGCGGGATTCGAACCCGGACAGCCGTAGTGGCAGGCGATAACTCTAACCACCGCGCCACGATGTGTGTGTGTGTGTGTGTAAGTGGTATTCACTATTAGCCACTGGGATTCGAACTCAGACCTTCAGCATATTAAGAAAAAAATTGTCACCCAGTGTGCCGAGACTGTATATTCAATAGAGGTACTTTTTCATTGCTATTTTGTACGTATCCCCTTTTTTATTTATCTAACCCTCGAGAAATAAATTACCTTCCCCTTCATGCAAATAAATTTTGTAATTGGAACGCAAACAGAGGTACTACAAGTGCTGTACATTACAAAATTACATGATACAGAATTTAACATGTAACCAACTCCTCATGTTATATTTCGGTTAGTGCAAGGGAAGTTTAGTTAACTTAGGAGGGTGTGCTGTTAACGAAAGGGGGAATTAACTTGTAGCTCTTCGGTGCTAACCAGCGTTTCTAACCTTGAGAGCAACAGCGCAGCATAAATTTGGTACTTCTCGTTATATACAGGTACTCCGCACGGGACCTATTTGGCAAAGTGAGACAAAATGAATGCAAACCATTTACAACTTTCTTTATGGTACAGTTCTTTCCATGGGAATATAAACTGACTATATTGTTATTATTATTGTTTTCATTTTACATCCACTTCTTTCGTGAAAGCTTTTCTGGCTTTAATTGAATGAGAATTTGACATTCGCGAGGAAAAAGAAAAATTGGTACAATTTGAAAATTACTTGGGATTATGGCAAAATCGTCAGGAACATTATGTAATCATGGAGCACTGTGATGTTGCTCTATCATGTGAGCAAATAATGAGAATATAACAACACCAGTAACTGTCGCCTCGAGTTTGACTGACTAGAAGCCCGCAGCACCATAGTGGCCGGCAGCGGTCCTTGTGCTCGCCCCTTGATCTCTCTGGGAAGAAACGTTAGACAGACGTCTGGGAAAAAAACGTTATACTGCCGTCTGTGTTGTATTTGTGTGGGACTATTCTTATATCACTAGTTAGTAGTGGTAATAGCAGTAGTAGTAGTAACAGTAGTAGTAGAAATAGTAGTAGCAGTAGTGGAAATAGTAGTAGCAGTAGTAGTAGTAGTAGTAGTAGTAGTAATAGTCGTAGTAGTAGCAGCAGCAGTAGTAGTAGTAGTAGTAGTAGTAGTAGTAGTAGTAATAGTAGTAGTGGTAGTTGGCTTCATTAAAGTGAAACAATACGAAATATAAAAGGATCGTCGACCATAGTCACTGGCGAGAGACAGATCCTGACTGCTTTTACCACACAGTTCCACAAGGATGGAGGTCCTCTTCATCATCTTCTTCTTCTTCGCTTTGAGGATGGACGTCGGGGAGATGCTTCTCTTTGACGTCCAGCTGTCTGGACCACCACACGGAGGTATACCCAGCGTTGGTCCTTTTTTTTTTTTTTTTTTTTTAAGGTATCAAGTAGCTCTTTTGCCTTGGGACCTTTGTCAACTTTATGGATGTTCATGATGGGTGCTAATGGGTCTGGAACTGCTAAATGTAGGCCTTATGGTCACTTGCTGTCTCCTTCATTCTTGTTTTTATGAGAAATCTGGAGTTTCCTCCAGGCTGAACAGAATCGCCTGGCACCGTCCTATCAGGAGGCTAGTACGATGCCCCTTACAGAGGACTTTATAACGTGGAATCGAATAAATCATGTCCTTGATTCAACTTCGCCGGTGGCAGTGTTCGAACCGTCGTCACCTCGATCTCCGTCGCAAGCAGCGACGCTCTAAACCGCTCAGCCAGCGTGGGTATGAATAAAATCACCTGGCGGCAGGCGAAATGAAAACAGAGTTGGCTTCTTGCGACAGGTTACCATA
>NC_134789.1:37638122-37648122 GCF_046742065.1 Oratosquilla oratoria
ATTATTATTGTTATTATTATCATTATTATTATAGTCATTATTATTATTATAATTATTATTACTATTATTTTCATTACTATTATTGTTATTGTTATTATTATCATTATTGCTCGTATTGTTATTATTATTATTATATTATTATTACTATGATTATTATTGTTATTATTATTGCTGTTATTGTTATTATTGTAATTATCAGTTATTATTATTATTATTGTCATTGTTATCATTATTATTATCATTATTACTATTATTATTATCATTACTATTATTATTATTATTATTATTATTATCATTATTATTATTATCATTATTATTATCATTATTATTATTATTACATTACTCTTGTTATTATCATCATTATCTTTGCTATTATTACTAATATCTATTTCCCTATTCATTTGTTTGTTAATCTGTTCGTTTGTTTGTGAACGTAAACATGAGGAACTTTAGAGTCAGCGTATTCTTTTGTCTGTGAAACTTTTAGTTCAGCTTTAATTATTCAGGCTACCTCCCATGTAAGGGGGAAAGAGTCCTTGGTATATGTATTTTATTTTATTTCTTTATTTTTATTAATTCATCAATTTTCAGCAAAGCGTCGCTGCTAACGAAAGAGAACTAATTAAAACACAGGAGCAAATGCATAGTGGAGACTAGTGACCTGGTTTATATAGTCATAGAATAGTAGAATTATTTAGGTATAGTGCATATTATATGTAGTCAGTCTATCATTGAACGAAGATAGTTGAAAGTTTGTGAATAATTGGTTTGGGCACAGTCGACCTGTATATTTTTAATTTAATTACGTGTGATTATTAATTGATTAATGCATTTTAAATATTAAGTCATTTATTATTGCTTATTGATTTCTTTATCTTTTCATTAATTTGTTTACTTTTGCATCGTTAACAAACATATCCATTCATGTATTAATTAATTTTACCTGTTTTTATAAGTTTTAACACAAATATTTCTATCCATGTATTAATTCATTTATATTTTTTATAAATTTTATATGCTTACTTTTATATTTCTGACTTATACAGGCATGTGATTTAAGTCTGAAAAAAAATGAAAGTTGCGATTGAGTGAAGAGGGTTCATGAATGGACAAGTCGTTTTCACAAGAGAATTCAATTCTCATGCATTGAACGTCAGTCCAGAACGACACAAGATTTATTACGAGTTACAGTTACGAGCATATGCATGTTTTTTTTTAACAGCTTGATAAAAAAAAAACGCTGAAATAATACCAAAGCCTCATCATTGGGGAGAAAATATATATTATATATATATATATGTATATATATATATTATATATATATAATATATATATATATATTATGTATGTATATATATAAATTACACTTCAACATATACCAAAGTCTTTTTCCCCCTTACACGGGGGGTTTAGCCAATAAAAGGCATAGAAAACTACCCCCACCCACCCATTCCATTCCGTATATATTCCACTCCTCTCCACCCTCCTCCCTCCCTCTTATCTTGGCACCTCCTGGATGACGGCCGGTCATCCCTGCATCGTGCCCACTGCCCTGGGTCATGAAGCAGTGTCGCAAGACAAAGCACATCCACAGCAAGGCCACACCATAAATTTGGCGACCCCCCCCCCCTCCGTCCCATCATGCAGAAAAAGAGAAGACGGGGAGAAATCCCTTCGGGCTGCGTCAAATTTTTTCTCATACATACTTCCTCACCCCCCCCCATCCCCCACCCACTCCCCCTCATGCATCACACCATCGTCCATACACAACCCTTCTCCATTTACCCCTATCTTCTGTCCTCTCCCGTCTTTCCTCAACAGACATTCATCTCTTTTGTAATGCCTCATTTCACCCCATCCATCCGTCTCATCTAGGACGCCCCCTCATATTCACTCCTTCCACTCTCTGCCTTCCACACCTCTGTTACTAAGCTTTCTTCACTCATTCTTTCCATGTGTCCAAACCCATCCTAATACTCTTTCATCAACCCTATCTCCCCAGTTCCCTTTCCACCCCTATTACTCCTCTCGCCTCCTCCAAATTCTCACTCTATCTAGCTTAGTAACCCCTATCATACCTTCTCAGACATTTCATCTCAAAATACAGTAAAACTCGTTCTCTCTTCCTCTCTTATGTTCCATGTTTCTGCCCCGTACAGTGCTGTTGGCACAATCACTCCTTCATATAACCTCATCTTAGCATCCATTCCCAGATGTTTATTTTCTCATTACACTTTTTAATCCACCAAGGCATTTACTCACTTCTCTCAATCTACATTCTACCTCCATCCCCACTCCTCCCTTTCCTACCACATTCGCACCCAAGTATCAATAAACTATCCACTTCCTCCCAGTCTCTCACCCTCAATGCTCACTTCTAGCCTGCTGTCATTCTCCTCCCCTTGTACATCTCATCACCTTACTTTTACCCACAGTAATCTTCAGCGTCCTTCTTTCACACACCTTCTCAAACTCTGTCACTACTAATTATCTATTTCCCTATTCATTTGTTTGTTAATCTGTTCGTTTGTTTGTGAACGTAAACATGAGGAACTTTAGAGTCAGCGTATTCTTTTGTCTGTGAAACTTTTAGTTCAGCTTTAATTATTCAGGCTACCTCCCATGTAAGGGGGAAAGAGTCCTTGGTATATGTATTTTATTTTATTTCTTTATTTTTATTAATTCATCAATCTTCAGCAAAGCGTCGCTGCTAACGAAAGAGAACTAATTAAAACACAGGAGCAAATGCATAGTGGAGACTAGTGACCTGGTTTATATAGTCATAGAATAGTAGAATTATTTAGGTATAGTGCATATTATATGTAGTCAGTCTATCATTGAACGAAGATAGTTGAAAGTTTGTGAATAATTGGTTTGGGCACAGTCGACCTGTATATCTAATTATTTACGTGTGATTATTAATTGATTAATGCATTTAAATATTAAGTCATTTATTTATCTGCTTATTGATTTCTTTATCTTTTCATTAATTTGTTTACTTTTGCATCGTTAACAAACATACCCATTCATGTATTAATTCATTTACCTGTTTTTATAAGTTTTAACAAATATTTCTAGTCATGTATTAATTCATTTATATATTTTTTATAAATTTTATATGCTTACTTTTATATTCTAACTTATACAGGCATGTGATTTAAGTCTGAAAAAAAAATGAAAGTTGCGATTGAGTGAAGAGGTTCATGAATCGACAAGTCGTTTTCACAAGAGAATTCAATTCTCATGCATTGAACATCAGTCCAGAACGACACAAGATTATTACGAGTTACAGTTACGAGCATATATATGTTTTTTAACAGCTTGATAAAAAAAAAAACGTTGAAATAATACCAAAGCCTCATCATTGGGGAGAAACATATATATATATATATATATATATATATATATATATATATATATATATATATATATACACTTCACATATACCAAAGGCTTTTTCCCCCTTACACGGGAGGTAGCCAAAAAAAGGCATAGAAACTACCCCCACCCATTCCATTCCGTATATATTCCACTCCTCTCCACCCTCCTCCCTCCCTCTTATCTTGGCACCTCCTGGATGACGGGTCATCCCTGCATCCTGTCCACTGCCCTGGGTCAGAAGCAATGTCGCAAGACACAGCACATCCACAGCAAGGCCGCTTCATAAATTCGGCGACCCCCCCTCTCCGTCCCCTCATGCAGGAAAAGAGAAGACGGGGAGAAATCCCTTCGGGCTGCGTCAAATTTTTTCTCATACATACTTCCTCACCCCCCCATCCCCCACCCACTCCCCCTCATGCATCACACCATCGTCCATACACAACCCTTCTCCATTTACCCCTATCTTCTGTCCTCTCCCGTCTTTCCTCAACAGACATTCATCTCTTTTGTAATGCCTCTTTCACCCCATCCATCCGTCTCATCCTAGGACGCCCCCTCATATTCACTCCTTCCACCTCTGCCTTCCACACCTCTGTTACTAAGCTTTCTTCACTCATTCTTTCCATGTGTCCAAACCATCCTAATACTCTTTCATCAACCCTATCTCCCAGTTCCCTTTCCACCTCTATTCTCCTCCTCACCTCCTCATTTCTCACTCTATCTAGCCTAGTAACCCCTATCATACTTCTCAGACATTTCATCTCAAACACAGTAAAACTCGTTCTCTCTTCCTCTCTTATGTTCCATGTTTCTGCCCCGTACAGTGCTGTTGGCACAATCACTCCTTCATATAACCTCATCTTAGCATCCATTCCCAGATGTCTATTTCTCATTACACTTTTTAATCCACCAAGGCATTTACTCGCTTCTCTCAATCTACATTCTACCTCCACCCCCACTCCTCCCTTTCCTACCACATTCGCACCCAAGTATCTAAAACTATCCACTTCCTCCAGTCTCTCACCCTCAATGCTCACTTCTAGCCTGCTGTCATTCTCTCCCCTTGTACATCTCATCACCTTACTTTTACCCACATTTATCTTCAGCTTCCTTCTTTCACACACCTTCTCAAACTCTGTCACTAACTTCCTCAATCCCTCCTCTGATCCTGCTACAAGCGCAGTGTCGTCAGCAAACAACAACTGGCTTATCTCCCACTTTTCTCCATTTCCTTTAACCGTCTCCAACCCCTGACCCACTACCCTTGCATTCACCTCTCGCACCACATACATATATTTATTTACATGTACATATATTTTTCATTCATTCATTCTCTTATTCATTTGCTTATTTCAATTTATTTTTGTTTATTCATATATTTCTTTATCTCTTCACTTATTGATTCATATATCTATCTATTTTCTAATTCATCTATTTATTTATATATTCATGACTTATTTATTTATTTATTTGTTCATTTATATTTGTTCATTCATTTATCTATTCATGTACTTTTATGTTTATTTTTATGTTTATTAATTTTTTATCTAAAATCTTATTTGTTTAATTATTTTCTAACCTCATTTAAGGTAAAGCTAAGTATCATACTAGGTTCCACCAACACGAGCGAAAAGACGAGAACAAAGCGACGTTTGAAAAGTGAGGAGCCTTAGAGACGACGACGACGGCGGCGGCGGCGGCGACCTCATTAGGACACCAACTTATGAAATTCTGTTGAGGGGACGTTCGTTATCGGAGTCAGTTCGGGCTTTGGAGTTCTTGAAACTACATGAATATGCATTTCAAGCTTTTTATAGTTTCCATTAGTGGGTCGTTGGTGGACAGGAGACACGAATAACGAGAATGATAGAAATAAGATACAGATTTTGGCTATAGGTAATTGTGTATTTATGCAAGTGGCGTAGTGTACAGGACACTTCATTCCTCAGCGACGGCTGTCTTAGTGTCAACTAAGTGACCAGTAAGCATCAGTACTTTTTAATCTACTCTGTATAAATAACTCCTGCGATAATCATTTATAGTATTTCACTTGTAACTAATCCTTGTTGGCAAATCACTCAAACAGTACTAGTACAAGATTTTCTGTACAAGCATAGTAGACTGTACATTGTGAAAATCTGCGTAGTTTCGAGCCTATAACTGACACAAGAGAACATTTTCTTTTACTATAGACACGAATCCTGTCTTGCTGTTCTTTAGTCTACTACATATCACTTCCAATACCTTTAAGACTCTACGGACTCCAAGGGGAACATGGAACCCAGTTAAAGGACCAAGATTCTAAAAGCTGCTTCCTGAGTACTCTTTGATATCCAAAAACTTTTCATAGATCTTATGACGTCAGCCCCTTTATGAGTAGGATTTAAAGTGATATTTGTGTAAATACTAAATGCTATCATATTCGACAGGTATAATAATAAATTAGTTCTCATAGAGAATTATAAATCAACGTTATTACACGCACACACACACACACACACACACACACACACACACACACACACACACACACACACACACACACACACACACACACACACATATATATATATATATATATATATATATCTATGGATATGTACACATGTACAATATATGTATATAGCCGCGCCTATCCCCTTTAAATTGTGATTTTGATCTTTTATTTATTATCTTGCCTCCTTCTGAAATTTTAATTTCGAGCGGTACTCGTTGAAATAATTGATGATGATGATGATGAAGGGTATTATGGTTGCAATGATAACGATGATAATGAGGACGATGATGATGGTGGTGATGATGATGATGTGGTAACGATGATAATGATGGTGATATGATGGTGGTGGTGATAATGATGATAGTGATGATAATGATGATGATGATGATGATGGCGGTGGTGATAATAATGATGGTGATGATAAATGTAGATGACGGTGATGATGGTGGTGGTGATAATGATGATAGTGATGATAATGATGATGTTGATGGCGGTGGTGATAATAATGATGGCGATGATAAATGTAGATGACGGTGATGATGGTGGTGGTGATGATGATGATGATGATAATGATGGTGATCATGATGACGATAATGAGAAGAATAGGATGAAAGGAAGGGCGAGAGAAGGAGTGAAGAAGAGGAGTATGAGAAGGATGAGGGGAAGGAGGAAAGGAGGGAAGAAGAGGAGGAAGATATGAAAGGGGAGGGGAGCGAGAAGAGGAGGGTGAGGAGGAGGAGGAGGAGGTCAGTAAGGTAGAGTAAGAGGAAGAAAGATAAAGAGGAGGAGGGAAGAAGGGTAGCGGAATCAGGAGGGGAGTAAGAGGAGAGGGAAGAGCAGAATGAGAAGGAAGAAAGTGAGGAGGAGGAGGGGGAGAGTAGGGAAGTGAGGTGGTGTAGAAGGAAGAGGAGGAAGGGGATAAGGAGGAAAAAGAGGAAGAGGAAGAAGGGGAAGGGGAGAGGGAGGAAAAAGAAGAGGAGGAAGAAGAGGAAGGAAAAGGAAGAAAGGGAGAGGAATGAAAAAGAGAAGGAAGAGGAGGAAGATGGTTGGAGGGGAAGTGAACGAAGAGGAGGAGGAGAGGGAAGTGAGATCAGCAATAATTCATTTTCTGCATTCATTTATCATTTTCATTTTTCTCTTTCTTTTTTTTCGTAATAAGATAAGCCCAAAGCATCAAAACACAAAACAAAATTGAAAACGAAATATTATGATAAGCTAAGCCAACCCCATGAGTACTAAAGAGGGGAGAAAATGAGGATCGACCGAATAATGTAAATCAAGCAGATTAATATTTTTTTTTTCGAAAAATAGTTCCTTTTCCCGTATACTAAACCGAGTTGTTTTGGCCAAATCAGTGCATGTTTTAGTCCCTTTTTTCTTTCTTTCTTTATTTATTTATTTATTTATTCATTTATTTTCTTTAGATAGGGACATGCCCAGTCTTGTCATTGAATAAACACAAAGAATAATAATAAACAGACAAAAATATATAAATAAATAAATGAATAAATAGATAAATGAATAAATAAATTCGTAGAGAAATAGATGAATACATGAATAAGCAAATAAATAAACAAGTTGGTAAATAAATAAATAAATAGATAGATTTTTAGATAAATGAATAAGTAAATGAATAGATACATATATATATATATATATATATATTTATACACATGTATACACTGTATATGTATGTGTGTGTGTGTGTGTGTGTGTGTGTGTGTGTTCACTAGTATTGCTACAAATTTTTAATGTGCTATCCCCACATACGAAAATATGCATAGAATGTACTGCAATGCATGTTTATCGTATATTATCCATACATACATATATATAACATATATAATATATATATATATATATATATATATATGTGTGTGTGTGTGTGTGTGTGTGTGTGTGTGTGTGTGTGTGTGTGGGTGGGGGTGTGGGTGTGTGTGCATGTATTTATGTATGTATGCTGTAATAATATTACACGTCTTTGCTTTTACATATGAAATTCAAACAGATGAAAAGATACACAGTTTGCATTTCAGGCTGTTCCATGAACATATAATTGGAATAAAGTTAAAAGCAAATGGGGCACAGAATTGGATTGAATCCAGACATCATCACGAGCAGGTAAATAACGAAGTGAAACAGAATTAGTAGGAGTAAGTTAGTCTCTCTATTAAGTGGATTTTGACTCGTTTTGATGATGATGATGATGATGGAGAGCATGTTTTCAAAATCGCATGTGCGTTCACATTTGAATGAAAAAAAAAATCAGTTACGAAAAAATATCTAGGTTCTGCCATAGTCGAATTCAACTGAAGAACGATATTTCAAATAATAATAAAAAAAACAATAATGTTGAAAGTCACTTGTACTGAATTTAACTGAAGAACGATCTTTCAAATAATAAAGAAAACGATAACGTTAATAATTATAATCATTTGTACTGAATACAAAGGTATTGTTCCTAGGAATTAAAAGACAAGTTTTCTGATCTACATCAAATGTTGTGTGTAATCGTGCAGACATAACAACATTTGCAGTGTCGTCGAAATGTCAAGAAAGATGTGATATGATGTGATATATATAAAATATATAATAATACATGAGACAAGTTTTCTGAACTTCACCAAATGTCCTGTGCAATCGTACAGACATGGCAGCATTTGATGTATCGTTGAGATGTCAAGAAATATGTGACATGATGTGTAATATTTGAAATATGTGACATAATGTGTAATATGTGAAATATATGGTATAATGTGTAATATATGAAATATGTGACAATATATGAAATATGTGACATAATATGAAATATATGACATAATGTGTAATATAGGAAATATGTGACAATATACGAAATATATGAAATATGTGACATAATGTGTAATATTTGAAATATGTGACAATGTTTAATATATGAAATATGTGGCATAATGTGTAATATATGAAATATGTGGCAATATGTGACAATATATGAAATATATTACATAATGTTTAATATATGAAATATGTGGCATAATGTGTAATATATGAAATATGTGACAATATATGAAATATGTGACATAATGTGTAATATATGAAATATGTGACAATATACGAAATATATGAAATGTGACATAATGTGAAATATATGAAATGTGCGACAATATATGAAATATATGACATATATGTGAAATATATGAAATATGTGACATATATGTGAAATATATTACCATAATGACGGCTTGCTCGATCTGTGATATGAAAATTATATCAATTTTTATTTACATATGGAACCCCGTTATACCATTATACCATCATACCATTATACCATTATAATATCTTTATATAATTTTATCTTATTATATCCTTTTTGTTTTATTTTATGTTTTATTGTATTTTGTTCTGTTGTATATATATATATATATATATATATATATATATATATATATATATATATATATAATATCTATATATAATTTTATCTTATATCCTTTTTGTTTTATTTTATGTTTTATTGTATTTTGTTCTGTTATATATATATAATATATATATATATTTTTTATCTTATTCTATTTAATCTTTATTTTATCTCATTTGTTTCGTGTCATTGATGGGGATGGAAGGGAGTGGAGTATGTGGGGGTGGAATGGGTGGGAGTGGATTTTATGCCTTTTATTTTTGGCTACCTCCCTTGTAAGGGGGAAAAAGCCTTTGGTATATGTATGTATAATATAACGTTATTATCTAATTCTATTATAATTACTGTTATTTTTTTTTCTAAACTATTTCGTCGAAGTGTGAGATACATGTCAGTGAACTAATATCTTTAATGAAAAATTCCTTTTATTTATCTATCTATCTTTGTTTATTTATTCGTTTATTCATTATATATATTTTTTTACTTTGAAATAATATCTTCATTGAAAAATTGCTTTGACATTTTCATTTTGTTTCAAGTGGCTGAGATCGATCTTGCTAGAAAGTTTGGTTCGTCACTAACTTTCCCCTATGAGGAGACGACGACGGTGCCCCTTACAGAGGACTTTATAGCGTGGAAATTAATAAACCATGCCCTTGGTTCAACTCGCCGGTGGCAGGGTTTGAACCGCCATCATCTCGACCTTCGCCGCAAGTAACGACGCC
>NC_134789.1:37653122-37715622 GCF_046742065.1 Oratosquilla oratoria
GTCATCCTGAAAATACACTGATGTGTTTTGGTGATCCTATGACGTCACCTCTGGGATGTGACGTCACCTCTTCGATGTGATATAATCATATGACGTCACACATTCGATGTGACGTCATCCTTAAGGATAGAAGCGATGGTTATCGTCAAATTTGAAATTCTAAATTCTCTCCTCGTTACGATGACGCCATACATACAGTCTGTTATGTTTAATGTCAATATCATTCTGTCATTTATTGTGTTATTCAATTTTCATTTTATTATTTATTTTTGTCTTATTATATTCGGGCGATTAAGATTATTTTGTTTCGATTAACGCCACAAGGTTTTGTCCAATTTAGTACTGATCTGTTATGATGATGATGATGGTGATGATGATGACAATGATGTGGTTGAACGTCACAAACTCCCCCCTATCGGGAGGCTAGGACGGTGCCCCTTACAGAGGACTTTGTACCGCGGAATTGAATTGCGTATGCCTTTGGTTCAACTTTCACCGGTGTCAGTGTTCGAACCGCCATCCCCTCGACCTTCGCCGCAGGTGACGACGCCCTAACCCGCTCGGCCAACGAGCCTCCTAATTAGGTTTTATTTGATTGATTGATTTATTATAATTTTTATTATTATTATTATTATTATTATTATTATTATTGTTATTATTATACTTACTATTATTATTATTATCATTATTATTATTATTATTATTATACTTACTATTATTATTGTTATTATTATACTTACTATTATTATTATCATAATTTTTATTATTATTATTATTATTATTATTATTATTATTATTGTTATTATTATACTTACTATTATTATTATTATTATTATTATTATTATTATTATTATTATACTTACTATTATTATTGTTATTATTATACTTACTATTATTATTATCATTAATATACAGTACATACTCTTATTATTGATATATTTACCATTATTATTATTATTATTATCATTATTATTATTATCAGTATTATTATTATCATTATTATTATTATTATTATTATTATTATTATTATTATTATTATTATTATCATTATTATTGTTATTACTATTTATATGTCTTATATTTTTTCAACTTAACACAAAACGTGGACACGGGATCCAAAAATAAGAGGTTTTAGTGACTGCCACCTGCCCTGGTTAAGCCAGAAAACCCCCCTCCAGGTGAATAAAATCGTCAAGCGACACTTTGACCCAAAGAGCGTAATCTGTACCATGCGCCACGGCATCAGAAAGGGTCATTTGATTTCTGTTGCTCATGTAAAATCCCCTCCACCTACTCCCACTCACCCTCCCACTCCCCCTTTCACCCCCCCCTTATCCTCCCACTCACCCGCACCCTTCCCGTCCCACTCACCCCACCACTCACCCCCCTCCTCCCAATCTCCTTTACACTCTCCCCCTTACCCTCCTACTCACCCTCCCTCCTCCCCACCCCTCCTCCACCCTCTCCCCCGCCCCCTTCCACACCCTCCCTCCTCCCCACCCTCTACCCCGCCCCCTTCCACCCCCTCCCTCCTCCCCACCCTCTACCCCGCCCTCTCCACCCCCCCCCACCCCCTTCCATAATCATTTCGCCCCGGAGCCAAATGAGTTATATGAGGATAAAGATTACTTTGTACACGGCCGGGGTTTGGCAAGGCCAACCCGGGCGCTCTGTGTCGAAAAGCCGTGTCCGCACATGCACAAAGTGTATAACATTATCTTCGTTGGTTTAAGTAACGAGAGGACGTAAAATGGAATATATGTTCTTGTTCTTGTTCTTGTTCTTGTTACCTGCACGGAAATCGCAGTGTTCCTTGCCTGTGTGTGTGCGTGCGTGTGTGTGTGTGTGTGTGTGTGTGTGTGTGTGTGCATTTATATATCTAGTTGTATTTTACGGGAAGGGGAACTATGCTCGTGGTGTGTGTGTGTGTGTGTGTGTGTGTGTGTGTGTGTGTGTGTGTGTGTGTGTTTATCTAGTATCTTACAGGAATGGGAGTTATGTTCGTGGTGTGTGTGTGTGTGTGTGTGTGTGTGTGTGTGTGCGCGCGCGCGTGCGTAACACGCCTTGTCAGTAATTTTTTTGTCATGGTTATTTTTCACCCTAAAGCTTAGTCAGAACAATGAACAAATTCTCCAGAGAGGTAAGGTAAAGTATATACAGTATAATTTCAAATCCTACGAATTTCTAATACCGGACAAACTTCGGTATATAACGGATCTGTCCGGTATTTCCATCGGATATAGCGGATCCTCGGTGTTATAACGGATCTTCGGATATAACGACAAACCCCTGTCCCCATATCGTCCGTTATATCGAGGGTTTACTGTATATTTTATGGATGTAGAGAAGGTATATAGTAGTGCAGAAGGAAAAGGTGTGTGCATGTTTGTGTGTGTGTGTGTGTGTGTGTGTCCATGTTTGTGTATGTGTGTGTGTGTGTGTGTGCGCGCGTGTGTGTGTGCGTGTACATACACATATCATATATGAATGAACGCACCTAACTATTCAGGTAATCACAATCTATATAAAATCATACTTGTAAGCACACACACACTTTCCATTGTTTGAAATACACATAAGAAGACACACGCATAAATATAAGACAAAGGAGGAGTATCCCGACAGGTGACCTTTTGGTCCATAACTAGGTCGGTGCAAAAAAAAAAAAAAAAAATATATATATATATATATATATATATATATATATATATATATATATATATATATATATATATATATATATATATATTTATGCATCGTAGTATTCTTGTCTTGTATTTTTATTATTTTGCAGATGCATTCCAAATGTACTCTTCTTTCGCAGCCGCGTTCCAATTGTACTCAGGTTGTGTGTACATTGAGCCCAGGAAGTACTTCAGGAATTTTGTACAAATCAATGCGAAAGACAATGTAGATAATGAGACTTGCGTGACCGTTCTGTATTATCATAGCATGACGGGTTTTGTGTTTTTTTTTCTTGCTTACCTGTTGCCAACCAGTATATGAGAGGAATTCGCTAGTGACAGCGACATTAATCTGATCATTTCTATGGCAGTCGCACGTAGGATTCGAACCCACGGCTTTCGGTCACCGTAAGATAACCTTATATGTCTTTGTATGTGTCTGTTTTTCGCTACCTCCCTTGTAAGGGGGGAAAAGCCTTTGGTATGTGCATGTATGTATGTATATACATCATAGATACGAATTTTACAGAATACTTTGGGAATATATTCCTCTTCGAAAAATAAATCCACTATGTTATATAGCAAAAAAGAAAAAAAAATGTTATATAGCAAAAAAAAAAAAAAAAAAAATTGGAAAGGGTGTGTTAGACCAAGTCAGTACACTATACAGCCAACCGGACACCGACTCTGATTCTGGCTGAATCGTAATGAAAGAACAAACATGCAGACGAAACTCATCGCTTCCTTTTCATGCCCATAATCAATTGATTGATTGATTGATGTAGTTTACTGCCGGTTGTAAGATGTAATTTGAGTTTGGTTTCCATTTCAAACAGTCAAACTGAAACCAAAAGAACTTTACAAGATTTTTTATGACGAAATACTGGCTGTAGCATTCGTTTGACGCCATCAACCCTTGATTGAACCAACACCAAGATGCCTATCTGCATACCACGGGCTTAGAGGAATTGAAATGAAAAAAAATAAACAGAAAACAAGAAATGGTAAATAATGTCCTACTTTCCTTGAGCGACGGCTCAAAGCCAAATATTTACGTCCGTTTTCGTCATATAAACAAATATTTTCCTCCGTTTTCTTCATGTAAGTTTTAATCAAACAAATAAACAACATTCTAACTCTTCATGAAGTTTTAAAGTTGGTCACAAAAACATAAAAATGAAGAAATCCGCAAGAGACATAAGGCCTACACTAGTCAGTTCCATGTCCATCATCACCTATCATCCTCATCCATAAAGTTATCTAACCTTTTAAAACAAACGATAATTTCAGCGCTCGTTGTCAGGTCACTAAGCTTATTCCATTCGTTAACCGCTCTATTAGTAAACCAGTTCTTGCCTATTTCCCTCTTAAATTTAAAATTATCCCGTTTAGATCCATTGCTACGAGTCCTGTTATGTTGTCTTAATATGATGACCTTGCCTGCATCACCCTTGTTGAAACCTTTGATCTATTTAATTCAGCGTTTCCCAACCTTTTACGACCATAGCACCCCCTGTTGTTATGTCTAAGCAGTCCAGCACCCCTATCTTGTTATTAGAGGGATAAAAGAAAGTGAAGTTTCCTGCTTGATGATTTATTTTCTTGATTCTTTAGAAGAAATAAGAACACTCTAGAAAAATTAAATAACATGGAAAAAGTCAAATATGCAGCACTGGGTAATCAATGATACATATATCAATGTGATTTTTGTGTGCATCACTTCCCAGCAACCCCTATAATTGATTTCAGCACCCCAGGTTGGAAAACGATGATTTCATTAATTTCTCAGGATCATTGAATCCATATCACGTTGGAAATGACCGGTGGAAGTAAATCAACCACAATCGTCTGTTTCAGTATGTGCACAGAAGTATTTCCTTCAGTCGCGTCTGTTCTCGTTAAGGAGTAAGTGGCTAAAAAAAAAAAAAAAAAAAAAAAAAAAAAAAAAAAAAAAAAAAAAAAAAAAAAAAAAAAAAAAAAAAAAAAAAAAAAAAAAAAAAAAAAAAACAGAAACTTCAGTTCAAAGAAACGAAACTTGTTTCACTCAAGGAAGTATAACAGGGTGTTTCTTCCGAATGGCGAGCGAAAGCCAGAGTCAACGAATAGTAAGGCAAACATTAGGAAAACAAATAAACAAATAGATAAATAGATAAATCAATAAATGATAGACGAAGAATAGAATGTTTATCAGTCATGGGACCTATCACACTATCTACTTATTTATTATTTCATTCTTGTATTATTTCATTATTTTATTTATTCGTTATATAATTATTTCATTTGTTTATATATTTACAAATAAATTTTCTATTTATTATTTTTTAAGAAAGAGCCACAGTAGAACTATTAATTTTGAAAGAAAGGATGAAAGAAACCTCTATCACCCATTGTCCTATTTTACCCGAGTAATAGTTGTCCTATATCACCCGAGTAATATTTGTCCTAAATCACCGAGTAATATTTGTCCTACTGCACCCGAGTAATAACTGTCCTATTGCACCCGAGTAATAGTTGTCCTATTTCACCCGAGTAATAATTGTCCTATTTTACCCGAATAATTGTCCTAAATCAGCCGAGTAATATTTGTCCTATTTCACCCAAGTAATATGATCCAGGACAATTTTTCACCAAAGACTGAATAGAAATCGCGTGCACCACAGGAACAGGCAAGGGCAGAAACAAGGTCGTGATTGTGACAGAAGAAAATACCTTAATTTACAAAATATTATGCGACAATTACCCTGGAAAGGGCAGGAACAAGAACTTGGTCAAAACAGGAAATACCCTAATTTACAAAATACCATGCGACAATTACCCATTACGGTACTATTGGGAAACGGGTAGAGGAATTGGTGATAAAAAAAAAGTGATTCAGAAAATGACATCAGACCTCACCGGACATCCAGCCCACCTGGACAAATGTTCCCACTTACCGGGTTGGGACGGAACAGGAAAGAAAACGGAAAAGCAAATCGAGGTAGCATATTTTGCTTCTCATCCCTGCAACAAACATGGAGATCTATCTATCTATATTTACCTATATACCAAGAGCTTTTTCCCCCATATAAGAGAGGTAGCCAAGTCAAGGGCACGTGTACCTACTTCCACCCCTTCCACTCCCATCCATTCCCCCCTGTCTCATCTTAGCTCCCCGTGGATGTCGGCTCATCCCTGCATCCCGGCAAATGTCCTCTGCCCACTTCGAAAAGGAATCGATAAAAGAAGACGAAAAGTAATCCAAGTAACACATTTCGCCTGTCATCTCAACCATCAAGACGAGTTCATTGAATTAGCCAGTTGGCCAAAACAGTGAGTTGGTGGGTATTTCGTGAAACGGAGTGGACGGGTGAGAGGAGGGAGGTGGACCGCGGAGGAACAAGGAGAGTGAGGAGGTAATCTAGGCCATGGAATATATAAGGTGGTGTTTTCATTTCATGTGTTCTCACTGAGAAAGTGCTAGTGAGGACGAAACGTCAGGGGGGACTAAAAATTCCAACTGGTATCTGTATTTACCTGTCATTCATATATATGCAAATTTACCCTTTGTTGCTGATGAGTACTTTATATATATATATAGATATATATATATATATATATATATATACATATATATATATACATATATATATATATATAATATATATATATATACATATACATATATATATATATATATATATATATATATATATATATATATATATATTGTGTGTGTGTGTGTGTGTGTGTGTGTGTGTGTGTGTGTGTGTGTGTGTGTGTGTGTACCTAGTTGTATTTTACGGGAAGAGAGCTATGCTCGTAGTGACCCGCTTTTGTATCTTTCAGCATCCAGTTTGATCTTAAATTCTTGTATAGTTTTTGCACTCACTGTTTCCTCATTCAGTTTGTTCCAGATATCTATCACTCTGCACTGTGTGTGTGTGTGTGTGTGTGTGTGTGTGTGTGTGTGTGTGTGTGTGTGTGTGCAAGCGTGTGTGCATGGCAACAGCTCAATAAACGTCAGAAACTGGCTGACGCCATAGCATTTGCAATATATTACAGACACATGCCAGACATCCTTCATACTTCGTCATGAATAAATCGCCATTGCCCAGATTACATCAATTAGGGAGACAAACGTTTCAAGGTCAACAAACGTTTCAACAAACGTTTCAAGTTCGGGTGGGAGAGAAGGGGAGGGGGAGGGAGAAAGGTGGATGCGGAGGAGAGACTTAACAGTGACACATAAGGTCAGTGCTCCTCTCCAATATGAATTCGATTTGTACTCAGTGTCTGGAATAAATCAAGGTGTTCTCCTACAGGAAGACACTCGTGTCAAAGGATTACAAAGGCGGAGCATGCCGACAGGAGACCTTTTGGTCCATATCTAGGATGCGAAAAAAAATCATAATAATAAAACAATAAATAAAAAACTATAATAATGTAAATAACAAATAAAATACATAAATAAATGCATAGGTATAGTTAAATAATAAACAAACAGGTAAATAGTAAATAATGATAAATTGACATATAACTAATAATAAATGAAAATCAGACAGACAAATGGTAACAAAACAAAAACAAATAATATAAGATAAATTATAATCATTACAGCATCTGATTCATTGTTTCTCAGAATCATACAAATACAGCTTTTTATACTGTTGGATTAATGTGGTATATATTTTCTACAAATATAGCTTCTACTACGAAAATACCATAATGTATACATACATAAATACATACATGCATTCATAATTCCACACATGTATACACGGTACACACACACACACACACACACACATACAAACTCACACACGCACACACACACACACAGACACGTATGCACACGCGCGCGCGCACTCACACAACCGGCGTGCGTGTAATGTGTTCGTGTTGTAAGTGTGCGTGCGCGCGCGCGCTCAAATGTTCTCCTCCTGAATGTAAAGTCCGCTTTCGTATATAATCCGAGAATTGGGCAATGATGTGAACCTTACACACTCCATACATCCATTCTCTTGCCCAAGGGGGACAGTGAAGGTCTGTAGTCTCAATGATACTCTCCAGGGCTGAACACATTATTGAGATGTTCTTACTGAAGTCTAGAATATTGTAACTCAAGTCGTTTCTTACGCAAACGAGGTAGCAAAAGCACCTAGCATGCCAGCTTAGTGTGCCGGCACGAACAGTAACATCAGCAAACCAGGAACGACATGAACAAAAAAAAAAAAAAAAAATAGAAGATAAATAAATAGATAAAAAAACGGAGAGGATTGTAAGAAATGGAAGTCTGGAATTCCTCATTGTTTTGCCATTGTTTCTCTTCTTTATCCGCTCACTTCGGGATCCTTTCGTTGTCTGTTTGCTCAACTAGATTTAAGTCAATACATATCAACTCAGAAGAAGGATATCAAATTAACTTCACCCTTGTTTACACGGATCCTCTCCCAGTGCTTAAACTGTGCATGACAATGAATGTGCAAATATATATATAATAAGCTCTGAGCTCGAGAGTTTCATAATATTTAACAAAAATCGGTCGACGAAATATAAATAAACATTAATGGAAACGGGGAATGCAAGTGGTTCGCATCGAGAGTGGTTGTGAAAAAGAGTTGTGATCTGATTCTAAATTTATGTCTTTCTCCTTTTTCTCTTTTGTCTGTCTCTCTCTCTCTCTCTCTCTCTCTCTCTCTCTCTCTCTCTCTTTCTGTGTATGTGTGTGTTTATATATATGCATACACATACATATTTATATACATGCATGAGAAATCACATGAACTCGTGATTCTAAATATGAAGAGAAACCACCAAGGAAAACAATAAAATGATGACCGAGCGCTTTCGTATATTTAGATATTTTCAGATGTCTAAATAGACGAAAGCGCTCGCTCATCATTTTCTTATTTTACTTGGTGGTTTATCTGCATATATATATATATATATATATATATATATATCTCCAGTCAGACTTTTCGAGTCCTTTGGTGAACAAAGGTATCTCTCATAGCATTCCATGACTCGCACGACTGCACTAATCTTCTGCCACTTCATTCCTGCAAACTCGTCTATCTCGTTTCTCCACCTTCTATCTGGCCTCCCTCTACCACGCTTCCCACCTCGCGGCATCCACTTAGTAACACAGTTGTTCCATTGTCTGTCATTCTATTGCGTTATTATTATTATTATTTATTTATTGTTATTATTATTATTATTATCATTATTATTATTATTACTATTATTTATCGTTATTATTATTCACTATTATTATTTTTTATTATTATTATTATTATTATTAATTATTATTTTATTATTATTATTGTTATTATTATTATTATTATTATTATTATTATTATTATTATGATTATTGTTATTATTATTATTATTATTATTATTATTGTTATTATTATTGTTATTATTATTATTGTTATTGTTATTGTCCAATTCCTCTTCCTTTCTTTTACCGCCTCCACAGTATCTTTCACTCCAGTCTGTCTCTCTCGCCCAAATTGCCCTCTCCCTGTCTTTCAGCGTTATTTACACCAATGAGCACTCCATTCTTGTCTATGCACTGCTTAGCTTTGTCTCTATCAAAATATCACGTCGGTACCTGATGGCTTGCATAGTGCATTATCATTATAAACATGTATCCCCTTGTCGTACTCCTCTCTAGATTTTTATCTGTTTTGTAGCTTTATGTAGTCAAATATAGCAGCACCCTTTACATAAATGTTCTCAAGAACCTTTACAATGTATTTTTTTGCACCCTGTTTGCGTAGTGAATTTAAGTAATGTCATTTGTTCTTCCGAGTCAAAGGCCTTTTCGTAATCTACAAAAGTCAAACAAAGAGGCTTATTGTATTCTGTCGTTTTCTCGAATGGCTGATTCATCGTCCTCAAAATGGTCTATTGTCGAGTATCCGCTTCTAAAGCCCGCCTCTTCTCTTATCTAGTTTTCATCTAAAAGCTTATTTGGCGTATTTGTAAGAATTTTGGAATCCATTTGATAATAAACTAATCGATCTTTAGTCACTAAGGTCCTTCAGGCCTCCTTTCATGTGAAGTAAAATCACTATAACATTGTACTTAGGAACGTTTTCTGTACATTGGGTACATAGCTAAACTAATCTGCAATGGACTTCTTTCCCAGCATCGTCCAGAAAATATGTCGATATGCCATCTTCCTCAGATGCCTTTCGTCGTTGAATACGTTTTAGAGTAAATGCTATCCATTACTTTGTAACTTTTACACCACTAACGTCTAGAAATAAATCTACTGACTCAATTTCGGTATTTAACGAATAAAGGTATTTGCAAAATTCCTCTACTCTTTTTACCATTCTGTATCTAATGTCTCAATTGATATATCCTATAGTTATCATTTGCTGCTTCCCGAAAGCTAATCTGCGCTCGACCTGTTTAATATTTTTGCCTTTCTCAACTCCTCCATTTATCAAGGATCCTTGATTGTTCTTTGATCTTGATTTCTCCCTATGACTATAGCAGAAAAGATAGTGGATATCTTGTAGCTGCATCAACTTGTCCTTGTTTTGTCACTTCACTCAGTCCCATGATGTCTCACTTGATGCTCTTCACGTCTTCCATTAAACTCTCGGGTCTGGTTTTCTGATAGGATTCTCATGTTGAAGGTATGGATATTCATTTTGTTCAGGTTGTTTGATGCTCAAGACTTATATTTATGTTTACTTATTCGTTGAAACTTTGCCCATTAGCACTAGAAGCAATGCGGTTGGACATTTAAGAGCCAACAGCTCAACAGGAACGCCAATGAAAATAGTTTACGAAAGCCATGTTTGTTATGATTGGTCATGGAAGTAATCTCACCTCACTGTCTAGTTTTTGGTGAAATATTTCTTTAGTGCCATTTTATTCAGTGCATTCGATGCACTATATATCTACAGGGTACCCAATGGTCCACACCCTCATTATGACGATACCCCATTCGTCATCAAGGATGTGCAATTTGATAGTGGGTCCTACGATTGTGCGAGCTGCTCTTTGTCTTATCGTTCACACAATACCTACTCGATATGTAGTGACTTTCCTCTCTATTGATTTGGTTCTTGTAGTCATCAGGTCACTCAAGGATGTTCAAGTGAGTGAGGAAGGATTACTTTTGTTTCATTGTAAAGTTCTTGGAGTAATCTTCTCTCTGATACAATTTTTGTTAAATAGGATAGCCGCTGACGATCTGTGTAGCTGATCGCTCATTTTTTTTTTTTTTTTTTTTTTTTTTTTTTTTTTTTTTTTTTTTTTTTTTTTTTTTTTTTCCTTTGCTCATTGACCGGTATGGAACAGAGGTTCCCAATCAACATTGAACAATGAGAAAAAAGTCTTCCGCAATTTTGAGCGATCAGCTACACAGAACGCCAGCAGCTATCCAATTCAACAATCATTGTTCAAGTGACTTAATTAACTCCGTTAAACCCCATCTTGTCAGTTTTAATGCAATGCCTAGGATGACGTAGTGTATGTGAGTATAGTGCAACGTAGTATTGAATACTGTAAGTCTTGTATTGCGTGTTTGCATGCTGTTGTCGTTTATAACTAAAGCGTACGAAGAGGAAAACTTATAAAGTGTATCGATTATTTCTCTGTAAAGTGCAACTCGTGAATTAAAGCCTTACCGGAACTCACACGGGGTTGTATAATTATTTCTAACACGATTTGAGAGGCAAATACGTGTATACACACACACACACACACACACACACACACACACACACACACACACAAAAAGAGAACAGGACGCAAGTGCACTAGAAGGAGAATACTATCCAAAAACCCAGCAAGAGTCAAGACCTTGCTGGTGTCCAGTCTAGGACATGATGGGCTTAAGATCTTTATTGCACTCTCCAAAAACAGTGAGGAATATCACTGGTTGCCCAGTGGATAAATTCAAGACTAGCTTAGGGCTCAGTAGCACTAAACTTACGACCTGTTTCCGATCACCGGCCAGTTGAATGTAGTTTTTGAAGTCGCTGGTAGTCGGTAATAAGATAGATAAATAGATAGATATATTACAACACATACGGAATAGTCCCCAGTACATAAATTTTCATCTTATCAACCACATTAACTTTTTTTCCATTTCAATTCCTTGCATAGGTTTTGTGTCGCCGACCGATCGCTTGATTTTCGGTCGAAGGTGGTCGGAATCAGGTTGTAAGCTTGGTGTGACTGGGGCTATAGACAAGTTTCTAAAATGTGTGTCAGACGAGCCCCAGGTACCGGGCTATACCAGCAGATCTATGACCTCTAATACTAGAACAGGTCTAGTGGACATTCTGTAAAAGAATGTCAGATCTAGCAGCAGCGGTGGATCACCACGACTGTGAGGAAGGACCTCAAAACTTCAACAAATAAACAAGTAAATAGGAGTAAGACAAGAAATTGCCCAAAACAGGAAAAGAAGATAAAGAAGTGTCGTATCTGCTGTATTTAGAACAGTGGAATATGTGAATTTTTTTACGGAAATGATCTGCTAGTATGGAGTAAAATAATATTAAGATAACATAACAAGAAATTTAAGAAGACGCAACGTATATGGGATGTTGATTACATAGTTGTCCACATGGATGAGTTGATTTGTGGAATAAGAATAGGCCTAAGCATTCCAGGGAGACAAAGTGAAGGAATTCAAAGTAAAACACTGTAAGGGAAGACAGAATCGGGACCTCCTACTCCACTAGCACAGCTGCTATTTTCTGTATCACAATTAAGTAAACATAATTCGATATAGGTAGGAGTATAAGGTAAATTATAGTCACCCATAGATATATACAGCTTCTTTTATAAAAGGTGTTGAAGAAAACAGTATACATTTACCAATGACTTTAAGATTGGAAGCCTGTTTTATTTCGAGCATCTACACGCAGTAATTGATTGATCTTTTTATAATAATAATGATAATAATAATTTTATTTGGCATTGAATCAATGTACATGAAGTGCAGATAATGAAAAGAACACATATTTCGGAAAAACAATTACAATTGCCGAGGATAACACAAAAAAGCATGTAAGCTTATTTCCATTGTGAATTATCAAATTGAATAGCTTTAGTTATTTCTAATACTTAACATTTTATTTGACAAATGGGTGTTCACATATGGTTTGATAATGTGCTCCTTCGTTTTTATTTCTCAATTAGTTCAGAACTTCAATATGAAAAGCTTAGAGAGCACCAAGCTGACAGACTTTCAAGTAATGAGACCAAAAGAGACAATCAACCTTGAGATAAGAAGCAGATCCTGAAAACAAAAATCGCTCTACCCGTCCACCTAGAGTTCTAGACATTTAATTTATTCCTTCGTTTCGTTCAGTCCATAATAGTATGAAGGACAAGTAGTGATAATAATAATAATAATAATAAAGTTTATGGAATAATTGTAATAAAGTTTACAATAACTGCCCAGCAATGATATTATCCACTTACAGAACATATATAAGGAGCTAAGTAACGAACCTAGATTATCTTACAATAATACTAAATGTCCTTTTAGCATATGCAGAATAAATTATATGACAGTGTTTAGAGAAATTTAGATTCTAATCTTCACATAAAAAATAGAAGATGAAAACCAGGAATAATATGTGAATATCAAAGAAATTATAGTTGCGCTGAATGGCCTGCCAGCTCTGGCGCTTGCCCTTCAAGCCAAAAATTTCATAAATCAATCAAAGAAATAAACAAAACAAAAACGAAAATAAAACAAATTAAGACAGGAAAGAGATTAATTAGGAAGACAGGGGTTAGGGTTTCTGATATCACTAATGATTACGTAAATAAGGTTCCATAAAATCGCATTCACTTACAGGCAGACACAGTTTAACTTTATAATTTTCTAAACTGCACACACACACACACACACGCGCGCGCGCGCGTCGGTCGAAGTGACAACGAAGTTTGGAACTCCAGGAAAACTTCAAGTTTCATCGATCTCAACAACGAGGGAGTACCTTTGTTGTATTAATAGGGAAGGGGAAAGCTCGTGGTGTAGTGGGAAGATGAAGAAAAAAATTAAATACAGGGAATACTGAGGAAAATGGAAGGAAATGAGGAAGGGGACGAACGGACCCCAAATGTTAGAAGGGGTATAAACAAAAGGGGTGCAGAACACACAAACGGGGAAGAACAAGGAAGCAGAAGTGTCAAAAGCAGAAATATAGATAATAGCAGATCAATGGAAAGAGAAGATAACTGCTTATATGGATTTAATGAAGGAGATGACAACCTCCCCCCACTAGTAAGTCTAGAGGAGAAACTAAAAAAATTAACGAAGCATGGGAGGTTAGGTTTAACCAATTAACACTAGTTTCCCAAAGAGTTGATAAACTGGAAGAACTAAAGAAGGAGAATCAAAACCTAACTAAAGAAATAGAAAAATTAAAAAGACAGTTAAGAGAAGTAACGGATGAGAATGAGTAATTAGAAAGGAATAATAAAGAGAATAAAGAGTCCATAGCAAAAGAGGTAAGTGGTTGGAAAAAAGTACATGAGAACGAGAAAATTGAATTTAAAGATATAATGAAACAGTAGATGAAAGAACAAACTAAGGACACAGTTATTAAAGTGATGAGGGAGAAGGAGAATATAGTAAGATAATTAGCGGATAAAAAGAAATGTATAATTGTATTAGGGATGGAAGAGAAGTATAATCCAAATAGGACTACAAGAGTAAAAGAGAAGGAAAAGGTAAACAAGATATTAGAAGTAGTTCAAGAGGATGAACAAGAAATAAGGAAAGAAATTGAAGAAATATATAGAATGGGGAAATGCAATACAATAACATACATACATATACCAAGGCTTTTTCCCCCTTACAAGGGATGGTAGCCAAAAAGGAAAAGGCATAAAATCATTCCCACCCATTCCATCCCTAAATACACTCCACACCCCCTCCACCCTCCCTCTTATCTTAGCACCTCCTGGATGACCGGTCATCCCTGCACCTTGTCCACTGCCCTGGGTCAGAAGCAGTGCCGCAAGACACAGCACATCCACAGCAAGGCCGCTTCATTAAATCGGCAACCCCCCCTCTCCGTCCCCCCACGCATAAAAGGAGAAGATGGGGAGAAATCCCTTCGGACTGCGTCAAATTTTGCTCACACATACTACCTCATCCCCCATCCCCCCGCCAATTCCACCTCATGCATCACAACATCATCCATATACAACCATTCTCCATTCACCCCTGTCTTCTGTCCTCTCCCATCCTTCCAAAACAGACATTCCCCTCTTCCCCAAAGCCCCCCTTCACCCCATCCATCCATCTCATCCTAGGATGCCCCCTCACATTCACTCCCTCTACATCTGCCTTCCATACCTCTTTTACTAGTCTTTCTTCACTCATTCTTTCCATGTGTCCAAACCATCCTAATACTCTTTCATCAACCCTATCTCCCAACTCCCTTTCCACCCCTGTTCTCCTCCTCACCTCCTCATTTCTCACTCTATCTAGCCTAGTAACCCCCATCATACTTCTCAGACACCTCATCTCAAACACATTCAAGCTCCTTCTCTCTTCCTCTCTTATGTTCCATGTTTCTGCCCCATACAGTGCTGTTGGCACAATCACTCCTTCATACAGTCTCCTCTTAGCATCCATTCCCAAATATCTATTCCTCATTACACTCTTCAATCCACCAAGGCATTTACTTGCTTCTCTCAATCTACATTCTACCTCCACCTTCACTCCACCTTTTCCTGCCACATTTGCACCCAAGTATCTAAAACTATCCACTTCCTCCAGTCGCTCTCCCTTTATGCTCACTTCCAGTCTACTGCCACTTTCACCCCTTGTACATCTCATCACCTTACTTTTACCCACATTTATCTTTAGCTTTCTTCTATCACATACTCTCCCAAACTCTGTCATCAACTTCCTCAATCCCTCCTCCGATCCTGCCACAATACAATAACACCAGACCAATTAAGGTTAAATTCAGGTCACAAACGACAGCAGAGAATATCTTAGCAAAAACAGGGAAACTAGCAAAAAGTGATCAGTATAAACAGGTATGGATAAAAAGAGAAATTAATAAAGAGGAAAGAGAGGAAGAGAAAACAAAAATAATAGAAGCTAAGGAAAAAAAACGAGAAAAGAACAGAGTTAAAGAGAAATTCTATTGGAGAGTAGTGGACATAAAAGTGAGGAAATGGTTCATATCAGAGAAAAACGGAAGGGAAACAGAAAACACGATGGAAGTAGCGTTGTCTTCATTGTTTGAATTCAGTCTGCAGATGAAGCTCTCTACATCTGTCAGTGTTCTTTCGGTAAATCTGCCGCGTCCGAGCCCGCTCAGTAAGGGACAGTTCTTGATCAACGTTTTCCATGCTGTTGTTTTGCCAATGCCACAAAATTGGCTGACTGTGTTGCAGCCAGAGAGAGCATGGAATGCTGGAAGATTGTGGCGAAGAGCTGGATCAAGGCTTAGGCACCTTAATTTACACTCTCTGGAAAGACGCAGTGCGGGGTGATCTATTAGAAGTGTTCAAGTGGATCAAGGACTTTAACAAGGGTGATGCAAACAAGGTCGCCATATTAAAACAACAGGGCAGGACTCGCAATAATGGATTTAAACTGGACAAATTTAGATTTAAGAAGGAAATAGGTAAGAATTGGTTTACTAATAGGGTGGTCAACGAATGGAATAGACTTAGTAACCATGTAGTGAGCGCTGAAACTATTAGTTGTTTTAAGAAACTATTAGGCAACTTTATGGATGGGAATGACAAATGGTGATGGTTACGGAGCTGCCTAGTGTAGGTCTTATGGTCTCTTGCAGTCTCTTTCATTCTTATGTTCTTATGACACTGTGTATACCAGGTCGTGACTTATGCTCAAAGCAGTTCGCTTCACAAAATTATCGTCCACTTCGGCACTCTCCTTACTAACTGACGTGCAATTATTTAGACCTGGACGAGAACTGATGTCACCTCTAATGCGTAACGCGCTTTAATGCAAGGTCAACAACTCTCCTGTCTCTGAGCGCGAGAACTGGGTTGGCCTAAGATCATCCATATTTCTCTTTATCTCCATCCCATCCGAACGCCTCTTCAGTGTCTGAACAGCGATCTTAGATGACAGTGTGGAAAACAACAATTGTGGTTGATGTGGATCGAGTTGAGATACGAAGCTGATATGTTCTGGAAGAAGTCGGTGTTTTTTTTTTTTTTTTTTTTTTTTTTTTTTTTTTTTAAGGCGGGATTTATTGTCCCGATATGGTCCAGCGTCAATGCCGAATTCGCTGAGCAAACACCTGTACCTTTCCCAAACGTCTAGAAGCGTTTAGATTTCACCTCGGGTAAGTCCAGTCGATACTTCAGATGCGACTTTCTCAAAGCAGATATCTCTGGACGTTTCAGTTGTGCTTGTACTGGATTTCGATGCCAGCGTCAATGCCGAATTCGCTGAGCAAACACCTGTACCTTTCCCAAACGTCTAGAAGCGTTTAGATTTCACCTCGGGTAAGTCCAGTCGATACTTCAGATGCGACTTTCTCAAAGCAGATATCTCTGGACGTTTCAGTTGTGCTTGTACTGGATTTCGATGCCTTTCTATTGAACTGTACATAACATTGAAGATGATACCTAGAATCAGCAGCCACGAGGTCACTTACTCCTGCCAGGGGACACCGCAACACAGGGTCTGTTTGAGCTCCTTGGAGAATTTTGTCAGAAACATCAAAGGTAGCAACCAAATACATTTGTTTGCTACTTTTCTCTTGGCAGAGGATGCACAAATCAGTGTCCATAATGGACAGTTTACTGCGTAGGGATGGTCTCAGTGGTGAACTTCTCTCAGGTGCACTGCTTGAGGTGGCAAGGGTGCTTTCATACTTTTTCCTGAGTCGAGTTATTTTGAACAAACTTGTAAACGTCGAATAGCAGTCTTTGTGATTCAGGACTTCAGTCTGTTTTGTGATTTCCTTAAAATCAATGTGCAAGTTCTCAGAGTCATTGTACTTCTTGCGCTCCGCAGCGGCTTCTCGGACTCGTTGAATTCCGGCGTCTCCGAGGTTTCTCGTTGGTTTCTTCGGGTCTTTCTTTTGACAGAAGATGCAGAGAATCCAGTCAGTAATTGTGTCAGAACTCCGCTTTTGGCTCAGGCATTTTACACGGGATTCCATGTTGAAGCTCAACTCAGGTCACCACATCCTGCAAACATTCAGAAATTGCACATAATGAATTATTTTAGCATCTTATTAAAACATAATTTCACCAAATCATTATGGTGTGGCATGATATATATTTGCATCAATATATTTAGGATGATTCATAGGTATCAATTAGACACAGATGGAACATTTCAGAACTATATGTTTGGTAAAAGCTAACATATGGCCCTTTTTTAATAGTCAAATCTGACTATTGTATATAAATATGCACATAACTTTATCAAACATGTATAGTTTGGCATTATATTTGCAGGACATCTCACTGGTATCACTGAAATGAAATATATCAAACTGCATAAACATACCCATAGTAAGAGTCGCGTGATTTGAATTTTTTTTTTTTTTTCTTTTACTGATTTGAAAATAATTTTATCAATTCGTTATGGAATTGCTTGATATTTCTTGGACAGTTTACTGATATTGCTGCAATGATATATGTCAAATTTCAGAACCACAGCTTCGGTACAATTGAAGTTATCACACATTGTCCAAGTTATACATGTTGTTTTTGGCATAAAAAAATAAAAAGACCCAAATCATTGAGCATCCCCCTGAAATATGTTCAGTAGGGGTCAAATGAACTAGTTGACATGGATACCTGCTCCTAACATTCCGTACCCCCTGAAGTGAAATCTGAAAAAAAATCCACCAGTCTCGTAGGCATCATCGTATTCAATGGGTTAAAGATTATCAACTCCCCCCCCTCCCGTAGATAACGTGAAACGGGTGGTTTGACCTATTAGATTCCACTCCATTCCACCATCACTAGATGAATATATATACTAATAAAAGAACTCCTGTTTATATCGATCTAAATCGGACCGGAAATCCCTAAAGGGGACACGTCCCCTCCGGCCCCTGATTGGCTGAATGGTGACGCCATGGCAACGGAGACGACTGATTGGCCAAGAACGGTGACGTCACGGCAAGGGAGACGACTGATCGGCTGAAGGCGCCTGCGAGCGAAGCGAGCTCGGCCGAAGGGCTGAACCTCCTCGCGGCGGGGTCGGGCGCAGCCAGTTGCTCGTACGTAAAATAATCATAATAATAATAAAAATAATAATATATATATATATATATACATAGAGAGAGAGAGACATGGCGCATTTATCAACATGTAAAGGCGAGTACACAATCTCCGATTTTCCCCCATAGAGTCGATCTGCACATCTTAGTTTATGTTCACTCAATTATACAACAAGTATGTTACTATGCACTATCACTTATGGGCATTGTTTAATCCACGCAGTGTGAGTAACTTGACAAATCAGCAATATCTCGCCTTGTCTATGTCGCTGTCATTAAGAGTAACATCTTCCTACTTAAAATGTAATCGCCCAGATTTTCGATTACTGGAATGAATATTTGATTAGAATATTTTGTAGAATTTGAAATAATTGTAATTAATTGCGCTTACTACACCTAACAGTAAAATCTAACCTCCCATAAAGTTACCAATGGTTTATACGATTCAACGACCCGACTTCTAAGACGGTTGGTCCGTTGAAATGTGGACTTTGAACATTTAAACAAAATCTCATGTACCATATGATTTGCTGTATATAATGAAGACGAAGTCCTATACTTAAAACACAACTTTATATCCGAACAACACGTTGATCTTTTCCGTTTATTTATATATTCATTCATTTATTTACTTGTTCATCTATTATTATATTTTTCTGTGCCTTTAGTATTATCAAGCTTACTTTGAGGTCCCCGCGTAGCCGCCTTCAAAGCGAAACTGGATGCAAGAAAATTAGTAACTTGCGTGACCAAGGCTTATTCACAATGGATCGGCCATGGACGGCGGTGAAATCAATATTTCTGTGTCAAGAAGTGCTACCAATTAGTCACGCACATAGATAAGGCCTGTAAAACACATATAGTCATTATTATTATTTTTATTATTATCATTCACTGTTTCCTTTGATCTCGTAAAGTATATATATATATATATATATATATATAGATAAATATACATATATATATATATATATATATATATATATATATATATATATATATAAATATCTATTATGTATATAAGTGGAAGAGTGGTGAGGTAAACACCAGGAAACCGTTGGAGTTACCCTCACCACCCTTACACTCATTCTGTCTTGCGCACTTCAATCAATATATATATATATATATATATATATATATATATATATATATATATATATATATATATATATATATATATATATATATATATATATATATATATGTATATATCTCTTAGGTTGTCCGGAAAGTTCTGAGGGATTGTAAAGCACATGATAAAAAAGTCACCTAACAAACCTACAATGCATCTACCTGGATCGCATATCAAATTTTAACTTTTCCTAATACATGTCCTCTTTATTCGTGAACAAATATTGATATTTTTTTATTTCAGATAACCTGCATGGAAATCAAAATGGATTGTGAGAAATATAGAGTGGTATTTTTTTTTATAGAAAAGGGGGAAAAAAGCTTCAGAAACCTGCAAAAACATTTGTGAAGTGTTTGGAGATGATGCTATAGATGAATCAACAGTTCAGATGTGGTTTGCTCAATTTAAAACTGGAAACTTTAGTTTGGAAGATAAACATCGAAGTGGGAGACCTTCAAAATTGGATAAGATGTTTTGACAACGAAAATTAAAGAAAGACCAGATATTACAACTAGAGAACTTGCAAAGGAGGTAAAACTCTCCAAGAATACGGTTCATGAACGTCTAGTGTCACTGGGATACACTTCCCGCAATAATGTTTGGGTCCCTCACAAACTGAACAGAATTGCTTAGACAGGTATTCCATTCGTGATATGCTTATGAAACGGAATGAATCTAGTCCATTTTTGAATATCCTTGTGACCGGAGATAAAAAGTGAATTGTTTATGAAAATGTAGTGCGGAAAAGATCATGGTGTCTGCGTAATCAGTCTTCAAAACAGTAACCAAAAAAGGACATCCATGTCAAAAAAGCCATGCTCTGTGTTTGGTGGGATTCTAAAGGCATTATTTACTATGAGATTCTTCCACAAAACCAAACCATTAATTCGGATGTGTACTGTACCCAGTTGACAAATTTGGATAGAAAAGTCAAGAGAATAAGTCCAGAGCTTGCCAATAGGAAGGGGGTGGTGTTTCAACAGGACAATGCCAGACCACATGTGTCTTTGGCTACCCGGACACGGCTGCTTGAACTCGACTGGGATCTCTTACCCCATCCAGGATATTCCCCTGATATTGCTCCATCTGATTACCACTTACTCGTGTTTCTGAAGACCTCATTGCTTGGAAAAACATTAATTGATTTAGAGGGTGTTAAAACATATGTAGCCAACTTTTTTTTTCAAAACTAGCAAAATTTTATGCTGATGGTATATTCAAGTTACCTGAGAGATGGACAAAGGTTATTAATAATAATGGAAGTTATTTCACTGAATAAAATTTATTAGATCATCTTTTATTTGTATCATTTTGTTGCATGTCAAAAACTCTCAGAACTTTCCGGACCTATATATATATATATATATATATATATATATATATATATATATATATATATATATATATATATATATATATATATATATATATATATATATATGTATATAATATATATATATATATATATATATATGTATATAATATATATATATATATATATTACATGCATGCGAGTGGGTTTCCAATACTATATATATATATATATATATATATATATATATATATATATACTGTATATATATACATATATATATATATACATATATATATATTATATATATATATATAGATATATATATGTGTGTGTGTGTGTGTGTGTGCATGGTCTTTGGATCACGTGTTGGACTCGGTGATCGACAGCTATTTCCCTCCCGGAAGAGAGCTCAGAGCTCGTATATGACCGATCTATGGGTAATGATGTGACCATACACGCGCACACACCCCCAACTCTCCGTCCACGAGAGTTGGAATAACAACCCGTAACGCAGCGATACTAAAATTATTTCAGCCATAGGCGGGATTCGAACCCGGACCTCCGTAGTGTCAGCCGGGAACTCTACTAACCGCGCCACGAGTTGTGTGCGTGTGTGTGTGTGTGTGTGCGTGTGTGTCAAACTAGAATGTTTAAATAGAACACCGCTGTTCAGCATGTTAATCGCTGAGGACTGGATGTTTATCCCAGCTGACTGAAATAGTTTGGGATCAATTAGGTTACAATGTAGAAGTGAGACGATATAGCGCATCATCCAATCATCGCCCACCACTTCTGGCGGGATTGTTTCCATGGTGACGCTTCTCGTCGTTTCTAAACATTCTGTTTCTGTACTTATTTTAGAGTACCGTGATGTAGTAGCACATAAGTAATATTCAAACTTATTACCCACTGGATAATAAGTTTGAGCTGTACTTATATGTTTATCAAATTCAGGTGGACAAAATTAAGAGAGGTGAAATGACCGTGCTCGTCAATAAAAGACAGAGACGAGAGAAAAAAAGGAGAAACGTGGATCATGTAGAAGAAACTATTCGGAAAGATATAAGTATCAAACAGGAACGGTACAGACTAGTTTTTGGGAGAAAACAAATTATAATTCTTGTGTTATTTCATTTCTTATTTATCTATTCATCTATTTATTTGTTTATTAATTGAAAGACAATAATGGAGACATTACTATCTGCAGACAGAATTATGAAAAAAAGTAAAAGAATTCTACCAAAAGCTTTATTCCTCAAATGTCACATTTCATTCAATAAATTGATATGTTTATTGATAGACATTAGCAGTATACTATAAACTACAATGAAGATGTAAAGGTTGTGTGTACAAAGAAAGTGTAACGGTTTTAATATAATGTAATGTAACGTAATGCGTAATTTATAACTGCGTATTTACCTACGCGCATTCTCTAATGGAGCAAGAGCATACGACAATACGTCGATACCACATCATATAACAATATATACCTATGCATATATTCTATTCACATCCAGCCATACCCTTTACTGTAACATCTTTGCATATAGATGCTCTATATCAGTTATTCTTAACCTGGGGGGTCGCGGTCCCCCTAGGGAGGCGTAAGTGATTTTCAGGGGGGGGCACGCGAGGCTCAGGAGTAGAAATTTGACCAGTTACATGTTATTTTCTTGAGAAGAAATGGGTCAGTAATGTAGAGGTAAGTGTATGAGATAATGCAGAAGTATCGTCGTCACTAACTTTATTTTCAAAAGTCTCCCAGCCTTACAAATTTTCCCCTGCAAGGGGGAGTCTATAGATGCAAGGAGAGCGTGGAGGAAAAGAACAGTTCCTAGAGGGGGCGTGGTAGTAAAAAGGTTAAGAACCACTGCTCTATATGTATCCCTGTTCATAATGTAATTCTGTATATACTACATAAGTATGCCCTACGTAGGTAGGTTAGACTTGGCAACTCTGTATACCAGTGCAGAGACGCCGCAGGCCTATGACCTAGGGCAGGAGCGGGCAACCTCCGGCCCGGGGGCCACATCCGGCCCGCGAAGGCCTAGCGTCCGGCCCGCCACCCTGCTACGCATTATTGTTGCAATCCGGCCCGCGGAACTCCCAGCAAAAGGAGAGATAAAGTCCAATAAATATTATGTTTCCAAATAAATAAGTTTATTTATTGAATTACTTTATATTTCGTTAGTAAGAGTAGTAGTTGTAGTAGTAGTAGTAGCAGTAGTAGTAGTAATAGAAGTAGTAGTACGAAAATAAAACACTTATGAAAACAGTAATAATATGGAGTAGTAGTAGTAGTATGTAGAATTTTAAGCTAGATTAAAATTGTGTCCCTGGCGACGTGTTACTCTTATCACGTGGTAGTTTCCTGTCGCTCCGAGGATTTCTAGATCTTCGAATTTGTTTCGTACGATCCGAGCATTTACGTAACAGAGGTTGATATATGTCACTTTTCTTTTTTGCTCTATTACGGAGGTGTTGATGGGGGCTCCACTGAGGAGTTTTTTCTTCTGATGTCGGCCAGGCTGTTGTTGAGCAGCCTACCTAACCTTGCTGCTCCGGCTGCATTCAAGTGGAGACCGTCTTCATCAGACAGAATTTTATCAAAGTAGAAGTTGTCCCAAAAATTGACGAAGTGCACTTTTTCCTTTTCACAGAGGGATTTTACTCTGTTGTTCGCACTGAATGCGATGTTGTAGAATCTGTTGTTGTTGAAAAAAAATGATCCCTTCTCTTGAATCTGGGAAGGACCCCTGAAATTACAAGGTTTTTCCCAGGAACCTTTTCTTTATATTTCCTGATTGTTCTCCGGTACTCTTCGATGAGTTCCTCTGATCGCGATGACTCGACGTCATTCGTACCGGCGTGTATTATGAAAACCGTGTTCGAGTCCGCGTCTTTTGTGGCGTCACAGGACTCGGCAATGTCATCGAGTCCGGCACCTCTATACATACAACACCTGCGGCCGTTTGAAGAAGGACCACAGAACTCTTCGTATTGGTGCCTGACCATAGAGTCCCCGATTAAACGAGCTTCAAACTCGCCCTCCTTGGCTAGATCCAAAACTTTAAATCTATTGGAGGTGGTGGGTCCTGACGATACGTTCGCCTTTCGGCGGGGTTTCGCACCTTTCTTGACCAGTTGCCATCCCCCGTCCCGTGTAGCGGGTGGGGAGGCTTCCTGCAGTGCAGGTTGGGGACTATCCTGTGAAGCAGGAATGTCATTTTCGGGGACAGCATTTTCAAGCGAGTGCATTGGTGCTAGCAATTGTGGGACTGTCCCCACGTTCTCGGTCACGAACTCTACAAGGGCCTCATATTTCGCTTTCAGTGAGTCACACAGCTCCTTCAGAGCCTTGATCTGTTGGGAGTCTTTGTCTTGTCTCTTGTTAAAGACACACATGCGGCAAATAGACGAGTTTTTTAAATACTGTCTTGCCACCTTGCATCTGCAACTTTCGCAGGTTCGTAGTTTAGAAGGCATTTTGACTAATTCAGATGCTTAGGAGGAGAGACTGCCTTAATTTTGTACTCACCACGTTTCAGATGCTCCTCCAGACGATACACATATACCGATTTCCTTTTCCGGAGCTATTATGGGAATTGATGCTGCTAAATCTAATGATAATCCCTAATACTGATCCCTAATGATAATATTAGCTAAAGCTAATAATAATGTTAGTTAAACCTAATAATAATCCCTAATATTGATCCCTAAATAATTATATTTGCTAAAGCTAATAATAATATTAGTTAAAGCTAATAATAATCCCTAATACTGATCCCTAATAATAATAAAATTAGCTAAAGCTAATAATAATATTAGTTAAAACTAATAATAATCCCTAATACTGATCCCTAATAATAATATCTTCTGTATACAGATGAAAAGAAAGATAATAGGAGGAAGAGAACAGCTCAAGAGGAGGAAGATGGACAGAGAGAGAGAGGGAAGGAGAGAGATGAAAAGAAAGATAATACGAGGGAGAGAGAAATGAAAAGAAAGATAATAGAGGGAAGAGAACAGCACAAGAGGAGGGAGAAGGACAGAGAGAGAAAGAGGAAGAGAGAAGGAGAGGGAGGGAGAGAGGGATTGGGTGCGGTCATATTACCCCCGGTGGGGGAGGATGGGGGAGGGGCGTGGGGCTTCTGTCCACTGCCGTAACTCGTGGTGCGGTAGGGGTCGGTTCGGTGGGTTTATGGCCTAGGGAGACTGGCCCTCTTGTTCAGATTATAAACACGCTCATGTCCATTTCGCTGGCTAGGGCAATTATCGATTCTTCATTTCAAATTTGTTTTCTTTATTGTAGCTATCATTGGCTCAGTTAGTCTCTGTAGCTGTGAGCGATGTATAGATTATCCATTCACAAGTCACTTAGGAACCTATCACTTCCTTTGGCACTCTCCCCGCGATGAAACCACAAAATCACGGGAGCCACGCGCGCTTACGTCTGCACACCGTTAGTACTTCAGGTCCCCGGGACCAAGATCATGGTTCAGGAATTTAGGGCCTTACTGGATGACACAGTTCAGTCTGTCCATGCATGCGGCGAGGGCAGTGAGATCTTGGGAAGCTTTACATACCTTGGTAGTGTAGTGCATGACAGTGGTGGGTCATATTATGAAGTACTTCAAAGGATTGCCATTGCACATGGTATTATGTACTCGCTTAACCAGAGTATATGGCGTTGTCTTTATGTAGGAGGACTAAGATTCAAATCTTCAAGACATATGTACTCCCTGCCTTGCTGTGCGGCTGTGAGTCATGGGTAATGAATGTTGACTTGAAGTGGCGTCTCGATATCTTTGGTACTAGGTGCTTTCGAAAAATAATGGGATATCGCTGGAATGACTTCGTATCAAACCAGAGACTGGCCATATACCAGCATAATTCGTGAACGTCAACTCCGGCTATATGGGCATGTGGCACGTTTCCTTGTTGTTGATCCTACTCACAGGGTTACCTCTTCTGGAGCCAACCCTCGATGGAGGAGGCGAAGAAGGGGACGACGCCCACAGAATTCATGGCTTGGGCAGGTTCATGGAACCTGTCGAGAGTTTGGAGTGGGAAGGGTGTCTGCATGGAAGCTTGCCCGGAGAGATCAGTGTATGAGTGAAGCGACGCTCTCCCTGGTGTATGTCCCCAATTGATTGATGACAATGCCAACCATGATATACGAATCTGAACCTTGGAATTTAGTGAAGGCGATGGAAATCTATGAAGTGCACAGATAAAACTAAAAGACAGGATAAGAGCAATTTGGGTAAAAGATTAAGGAAATTGAATTGGTGGTGAGATAATCAGAAAGTGCAATGGAAGATGGAGCAGTTTAACATATTTCTCAGCATCGTTAGCTCATACATATAAATTAAGGTTGCTACCCTAGCGTGCGGTATACCAGGTCATTCACTTTCGCGTGCGACGTACTAAGTCATTTACACTTTAGCTCGTGGTTTATCTCCACTCTAAGAACTTTATACTAAAGAATGATAAAAATAAATTGATCATGTAGAATAATGATACATTATTAATGACTTACAATTTACTTAACTTGATTAACCAAACCAACCTAATTTAACATAAAGCACATCGGGCGACCTAATCTACGGTGGCGGAGCGGGCCGATGGACGTTAGGTTAGGTTAGTTTGGGAGATGTTAGATTAGTATTAGAGGCTGGTAGAAAGAGGGGTAGAAGACGGGTGTTATATTTTTATGGGTTAGGTGTTTATAAACAAAATAACCAGTAGGCGAGTGAGTTGCATAAGTTCGCTCTCCGTTTTGCGTTTATAAATAATGGCCGGGGGTTCGAATGATTTGCTGACTTGAGAATTTTTGTAATCTAAGTGAAATATGCAAAGATTCGAGATTGCTTAAGTAAACAATATTGTCATATAGACTTGTAACTACGAATCTGATTGGTGAAAGGGTGGAGGAAAAAATCAATTGGTTCACGATTGTAAGATTACTCCCTTTGGGGAGGATCTTAGATATAAAGTTAAATATCATTGGACTAAAGAAATCACTACATCACTGCAAAGTTCACGTGGGACCTTGCTTACGTACTCTCGGGGGATACCACAGAGAAGCACGCTGTATAAGAATTAACGGAAGAAAGGAAAAAATCTACAAGTTTCATTCCCCGGAACAGAAGATTATAAGAGTCTAAAACTTGACAAAGAGGAATGATTGGAGGCAACAGGGCCTACCGACTAAAATGTGTGAAACAAAGACATAACAAAAGTGAGAGTGAAGAAAGTAACGAAAGGGACTGTTAGGAGTAGTTCTCGTTTCTCTCCTCACTTCTCTCCTCAGCTTGTCACTCCCGTCCTCACCTCTTCTCTGCCCACAACATTTGACCCCCCCCCCCCCCCCCAAGGAAATCGCTCGTGGGGCCAGCCAGCGCTAGGGTCTCCCACGTGACCACCACAAAATCTCTTTGAAGAAAAATGCGTGCAGTGCCAGCATCGGCCAGTTATGACTAACTACACCTCGGCCGGCTACGTGATAAACGAGATCCATTGAGGAACGCATACCCTCTGTCTTCGTGAGTCACCGGCGTCAAACGTTTTGCCTCCGACTTCCCACGCAACACACATGACCTCACGCCAATTAGGACCACGGGTCATGACCTGCCCGTGTATATTAAAAACGGACCGCCCAAAGATTCAGATAGCCTCGGAGTAGCATACATAAGCCTGACTCGCGGCTCCTGCTTTCTTGCCCCCTCCCCACCCCTTTTTTACTCCCTCGAAAGCATATCGCCCGGGGAAACTACTTGAAACACTGTCGTCACCTCCCTCACCGTCTTGTCCCACTCTCCTTACACCGGCGCCAAGCATTCATTGTTAAATCAAACCAACTCTCAATCAGAGTTTGCCTTCAACCAGTCTAACTGGCAGCCCAACGTGGGGCAGACTACCAGCCTAGCAGGTACAAAGGTGGGCGACAATGGTGAAAAGTGGGCGAAAATTGGTGGCAGCCAGGGACGAAACTTAGTGCACGCTAATGAAAAAGACCACATCTAAAGAATTTAGTGCAAGATACGTGCTTACGTGAAGAGACTGGTGCAACATAGAATTCATCGAACGAACTGCAAGCAACAATACAGGACCACGCAGTGCACGCAAATCCCCACGCTGGTACGAGGATGACTACGAGAACGAGCTAGTGAACGAGAAGGATGACTAGGAGGACAAGCTAGCGAACGAGGAGGGCGACTACAAGGACGAAGTTGATGTGTTACTGAAGTGCACGTTGTACGTGTGAGGGACGACTACAAGGGAAGCAGTCGACTCAAATCGACATTATCAACAGAAGGTATGGCCACGGAAGTTCTCCGTCATGAGGTTTTCACCTAATCTACTAATATCCCAAAGATTTCGGGGGGAGAAAATACCATAGGGGTAAACAGGTTCCTTAACTTAATTGATACGCTAATAGTGACACACACACACATACACACACACACACACACACACACACATATATATATCAGATGAAACGAAAAAATTGAAATATCAAAAGAAAATATAGAACCTGAGAAGGGTAGGACTAGGCTTATGATAAATTTCCAGCAAATAGAAAATATAAACAAACATTAAGATTATGAAAAATCATTCATGAAACACTTGTCAAAGTGCGATCAGGATCCCATCAGGTCTTTGGATAGAATGATAAAGAAAACAAATGAAACAAAACACACAATATTTAACAAAATTAGACAAATGGTCTAAAGACATGATTTCTATGTTGAAGGATTGAGATTGGACAGAAAGTAGATCTAGTGACAAGTTAAAAGTTTCTTAGTTTACCAAGTTAATAGCATTTGCACTATTGGTATACATCAGTGACGAGACGACAGCAGAAAAGCTATACAGGGAAACAATGGACTTGGGGCTATAAAGAAAGTAAAGCAATTAGTCCATATTTCATGACAATAGGTATGCAACAACAGAAACAAGTAACTCTATGAAATGAGACTGAAACACTTGGTGGTAAATTCCAAACTTTATTCAACAAAATACCAGGCTACCATATATGTAAGAGAGAGACAGACAAAACAAAATAACTACCGACAATCATACAACACAGCATTAACACAATATATAACAGACATAACGCATAACATACAAAACAATATAAATACCGACAATCATACAAAACAGCATTAACACAACACATAACACAAAACAAAACAACATAAAAGAAGCACTCACACATTAACAGAAGGAAACAATATGGAAAAAATATACAGTGTTGCCAAATGCGAAAACGATAGTGTATTCAGTGTTGCCAACAACTAATTATTATCACATCCTTCCCTCCTAGAGAAATGCAACATTAACAAAAACAAATGAATTCCAGATAGATGTCTTCAAACAAATCATGTTTAATCCCATCCGTAACGATCAGGGAGCTTTGACACCCAAGTCGACCTCAATGGGCTCAGTGGGTACATGAGCGTCATGGTTACTATGAGGTTGTGCATCTTGGATTTTTTGTGATTCTGGAGTCTCCATATTGTTTTGTGCTTCCCCTGGTGTACCGGAGTCGTCGGACTCTCAGGACTTCGAGCTAAGTCATGGGTAGACACAGATGACTCGCTCCCATCTGGATATTTGATGTTTGCATACATTGGGTTCACATCAACAAGTTCTACCTGATCAGTTAATGGTTCGTATTTGCTAGACCTAACATGTCGCAATAATACCTGTCCAGGGGTCAAAAGCCATGATAGTAATGTATTTCCAAGACTAGAACGTCGTTGAAGCCTAAAGAAACGTTCAAGTGGGGTCTCATTGGTTGCAGTACATAAGAGCGATCTTACTGAATGTAAAACCTTAGGAAGTACCATCTCCCAGTGTTGATTCTTCAAACCATGAGTGTTAAACAAATAGCTTTCCAAATAATGCCATTGTATCTCTCGACCTGGCCGTTATCCATTGGGTGATAAGGTGTTGTTTTGCTTGTTGCAAACCCCTTCTGAGAAAGGTACATCTTCAGTTCTTGGGAAATGAAAGAAGGACCTTGATCTGAATGAATAAAACTGGGCATTCCACAAAGGCTAAAGATAGATTCAAGACATTTGATCACTGTTTTGAATGCATATTTGGACAGGAAATGCAAAGGGAAAACGTGAGTATTCACCAACAACTGTAAGTATATATTTATTGCTCGTGGTAGAGGGCAAAGGTCCCTTGAAGTCAATATTTGGGCGTTCCATCGGCTGGGTGGCTCTAATGAGGACACCTTTTATTGACTTTACAAGAAGCACACACTCTTTTCACATCATGTATTGAGAAGGGAAGGTTCTTAGATCGCACAAATTACAAAAGCCGAGTGACCCCAGGATGGCAAAGACTCTCATGGATGTCAATGAGATTCGACATTGGTTAAAGAAAACAACAATAAGCACGAGTCAATGTATCCGGCACAACATTCTGTTTCCCAAGACGATACAGTATCGTATAACTGAACGATGCCAGCAACAACCTCCACTCTTTTATCTTGTTATTCTTTATTTTAGTTCGTTTCCTGTTGTCTAACATAAACATCACAGAGGGCTGATCAGTAACCAGAGTAAAATGCCGTTTAGCTAAGAAATTGCTCCATTTGCAAACAGCTTCAATGATGGCTGTAGCCTCTTTTTCTACAGCTGAATACTGCAACTCACCTCCTTGGGGCGTTCTTGACAAAAGCTACTGGCCGGCCACCCCGGCTTAAGACTGCTGAGATAGCGACTTCTGAAGCATCACACTCCACAACAAAAGGAATACTCGTCCGCAGACCGCAGAGAAGCATCAATAAGTTGCTTTTTCAAGTAGTTAAAGGCAGCTAGCGCCGATTCACCCAATGGGAAAGTTTTTGTGTTTACCAAGGGTTGGATTTTATCGGAGAAACCAGGGATCCATTTGGCATAATATGCAAACAACCCTTGAGCTCTTCGCAGAGACCCCATATTTGTAGGAAGTGGTAATTCTTGAAGGGGACGTAATCTGTCGGGTTCAGGCTTTATCACATTATTACCGACACAATACCCTAGAATATTGATCGTAGGCACTGACATAACTGATTTGGATTCCGAACAACCTACAAGAACTTAACATTTTCATCATGTTCAACCTGAGTTGATCCAGCTACAGTAATATTATCTAGGTATGGGAAAGTGTCTTTGAGATTCTTATCTTCGACTACTTTGTCCATAGCTCTCTGAAATACTGCTACACCATTAGTGACACCAAATGGAATCATACAAACCTGATACAACTTCCACAAAAAGCAAAAATACCCTCAAAAGCAGTATAGTTCCTCCCATTCTCTTTAATGCTGATTTGGTGGTATGCACTCTTCAAGTCAAATGTGGAAAACACCTTGCATTTTGCAAGATCGTGTACCATGTCCTCTATCCTTGGGAGGGGGTATGCATCTAGTTCTGTGTATTGGTTAATGGTTTGGGAGTAGTCAATACAAAGTCAATTTTTGAGCCTGTCAAGTGGATCTTTTACTACTACAATCTGTGCTCTCCATGGGGATATGCTTGGCTCAGTGATACCTACAGACCCCAACGCCATCCTGAAGCTCATAATTTTTTACAAAACAAAAAGAACATCAAGCCTCATCATGAAAAATAGTTGCCTCCCACAGACAAGGCCTTTACAAGAGGTGAATCTCATATACCAATTTCATTGCAACTTTGGTGACTGCAGTCGCCTCAATTCACGGTATATAGGTTCAACCACTACCACCTTGTCAAAAAGGATGACGGCACATTTGCAGGACGGGGCCATACTCCGTCACACCAGTAATACACATGGACACTCCCTCACCAGGCAACAACTAGAAACACAAACAACGATACTGTATCGAGAACAAGACAGAAGGAGATTAAGGATGGCAGAATCAATTTTTATTCGTCTGGATAAACCCGCCATCAATATCCAGCTACAACCTGAAGTTTCACTCCCATCAATGAGGAAACCTTACCAGCAACCTACGGGGAACCCGTTGGCGCTCTGTGGGTAGCTACGTCGACTTCCTGTCCCAGGGTTTCTTCGCGGGTACAAAATCTCCCCCGCCACACCTAATATGACTTCCTGTGCCAGTGACTCTTCGCGGGTACAAAATCTCCCCCGCCACACCTCATATGTCATTCCTGTTTCTTATATCATTGTGTGTAATGTAACTCCTGAAGATGACCTCTGATTGGGTCGAAAGACGGTTAGAGTAAACAACATGTTCCACGGAGATTCTCTCAATACCCTGACCTCCAACCTCCGCTCTCTCATTAGAAATATGGAGAGTATTTCTTACAAGTTGAACAATGCTACTACTGCTGTAGACTCCAAGAAACCCTGTATTCAGAATGACCTCCTTCCGATATATATATATATATATATATATATATATATATATATATATATATATATATATATATATATATATATATATATGCATGAGGTGGAATGGGTGGGGGAATGGGGGGTGAGGTAGTATGTGTGAGAAAAATTTGACGCAGCCTGAAGGGATTTCTCCCCGTCTTCTTTTTTGCATGAGGGGACGGAGAGGGGGGGGTCACCGATTTAATGAAGCGGCCTTGCTGTGGATTTGCTGTGTCTTGCGACACTGCCTCTGACCCAGGGCAGTGGACAGGATGCAGGGATGACCCGTAATCCAGGGGGTGCCAAGATAAGAGGGAGGGTGGAGGGAAGTGGAGTGTATTAGGGATGGAATGGGTGGGAATGTTTTTTATGGCTTTTTCTTTTTGGTTTCCCCCCTTGTAAGGGGGAAAATCCTTTGGTATATGTGTATATATATATACATACATACATATATATATATATATATATATATATATATATATAAGTATATAGATCAGTAGGTATTTGGTGTTACAGACATTTGTATATGTTGGAGTGGTTGCATATTTCTTTGGTATTTGTAGCATATTTTGGGTTATTAAGTTGATGACAACATCCATTGAAGATTTCTTGTCCAACCTTGTTTTGGCTAGTTTGTGCAGAAATAGTTTGAATTATTGAGTTAGCTTCCTGTATAAAATGGTATCTTAAATGTTGATTTCCAGTATATTGTAGTATGCCGGAGCCCTGTAAGAGGGTACTAGAAAGGGGTTGGTCGGAACGACCAAGTGGTAGTTGCCGAGCCCTGTAAGAGGCTGGTAGAAAAACTGGTAGAAAGAGGGGTAAGTAAGTTTATTTGGCAAAGAATCAATATACATGAAGTGCAGATAATGACAAGAACACATATTTCGAAATAACAATTACAATTGCCGAGAATAACACATGTAAGCATGCAAGCTTATTTCCACTGTGATCCTCATTAGACTGATTTTCTACACTAAGTTACACAGACAACATACGTAGGGGTTAAGGGGACCAGAGTAACAGTGGCGGCGCCAGGGGGGGGGGGCTTGGGGGGGCTTTAGTCCCCCCAAAAAAGTGGCCAGCCCCCCCAACTGAAATGAGCAAATTGAAAATTTAAAACACTCATTGAAATAATTTTATTAAGTGGAATCTTTAATTGCCAGGGCTAAAGATTTGTCAGCCATCAGTGCTAGCCCAACCATTAACCCCCTCCCCTTCTGAAATGAGGATAATATATGTGTATTATCATATTACTATTAGCCCCCCAAAAAATTTGCTCAGCCCCCCCAAATATTTGCTCAGCCCCCCCTAATATTTGCTCAGCCCCCCCTTAGCCTCCCCAACTAAAAATTCCTGGCGCCGCCGCTGCAGAGTAATACCAATCAGTACACATATGACACATAAACATTATCATAGCTTTGAAGACGGGTAGAAGACGGGTGTTATATTTTTATTGGTTAGGTGTTTATAAACAAAATAACCAGTAGGCGAGTGAGTAGCATAAGTCCGTTCTCTGCTTTGTTTATTTATTTATATATTTATTTATTTATTTGTTTATAGATAATAGCCAGGGGGTCGAATGAATTGCTGACTTAAGAATTTTTGTAATCTAAGTGAGATATGCAGAGATTCAAGGTTGCTATTTTATTTCTTTGTGTACACTCTGAAGAAGTCCTTCTAGGAGGAAACGTCAGTAATAAAACTCCAACGGTTTTTGGCGTCTACCTCACCACCCTTCTACTCATTGCTTAAGTAAGAAATATTGCCACATAGACTTGTAACTACAAATGTGATTGGTGAAAGGGTAGAGGAGGAGAAAATTCAATTGGTTCACGATTGTAAGACCACTCCCTTTGGGGAGGATCTTAAATATAAAATTAAAGATCATTGGACTAAAGAAATCACTTCACTGCAAAGCTCACGAGTGACCTTGCTTACGTGTTCTCGGGGGATTCCTTGAGTGTACTACAGAGAAACATGCTGTATAAGAATTAACGGAAGAAAACAAAGAAAAAGGTTTACAAATTTCATTCCCCCCGAACAGAAGATTATAGCTAACAGTCTAAAAATTGACAAAGAGGAGTGATTGGAGGCAACAGGGTCTACCGACTAAAATATGTGGAACAAAGTCAGTAATAACAAAAGTGAAAATGAAGAAAGTGACGAAAAAGACAAAGTCAAATGACAAAGGTGAAACATGGTGGAAATTTGGTTTGGTTGGTTAGGTTAGGTTAGTTTCGATTAATCAGGAGCACTCAGATTAAAATTATACCATAAAAGGTCATTTTACAGCGTAGACTACGGATACTGCGGTAGACAGCACATTAATCAAGTCAGTGGTTCTTAACTGTTTCCACTGTTTATTTCCCTTTACAATACAGTTCTCAAGCAGTCCCATAAGGACCAATAAGTCCGTTGATGATTAAATCTCTTATGTATTCCTTTGTTACTGACTAAGCGCCGCGAGATGGCAGGGTGGAGGACAATATGAAGAAGTTTGCAGGAGTGTGTGACAGAGGTTGGCTTAGTCATATGATTCATGAAAGAAAGAGGGGCAATTAAATATGCTGGGATGGACTCCGAATGACTGATTTATTGACTGAATGCATGTTATAGCGAATTTATTCATTGAATTCATATTTGCAATACATATTAATGGGTTATGGAATGTTACTGTACGACATAAAACTATACTTAATGAAGAAATCCCTCGTGCTATAACTGTTTGTTAGCTGTTCTTATTTCAATGTGATAGTTCATTGCAGAAAAAAACTAAACTTTACTATCTGTATTCGATTCGTTGTTATTATCGCAAGAGAAAACGTATATGACGTCATTGTTGGCCTTGACGAAACTGCCACCTATACGTACATCGTTTCAATCTTCAGTGTTTTGTTTACTACTGAGGTGGGTGGACCGTCGCCCAATGTATATGGCGTTGTGGACAATTAATTTTTGTGTTTATCATGGCACCTAGTGAAGACAAAGAAGCCCCCATGCTTCCTTGGGACAGATTTTCAAACTGGGTGCATGCAATATGTGTAGTTACGTTTGATTTGGAGCTTGGACAAGCGATGGAGGTAAGGGAATTGTTGTGTTATTGATGGTAGGAGCATTGCTTCCTCGAGCTCTCGACCCGTAAGTCGAGATTCACGCACAGGTACATATATTTTAACCCGATGATATATGCTACTAATATAGCGTTCTGTAACGTATTTGTGTTCATGTAACTTTTGTTTTATTGGAATTATAGTACATTTTTATGTTAGGAGGAAATGCATGTCATGGATTCCATCGGGTTTTAGATACAGACACTTTATTTTGATTATAATTATTTGGTTTACTTGGTAAACCAAGTTAACCAAATAATGTAACTCCTGTGGTACAGATGAAATATACTTTTTTTTTCTCATTCATCAACATTTCTTTAATTGTGATGAGCACTTGGTGTTGTATGCAAATGGATTTGGTTTTCCTACAGGAAATGCAAGAATTTTTTGTTTACATTCACATTCCATCGGTCAATGCTCCATATTTTTTTTTTTTGTGTTGAAATGATTAATGATCTTGAGAAATAATGAAAATTATAGCCTTGAATTTCACTGACTGGAAGTCCTTAGCCCCAGGCTCAGCCAGTTTTAAATTGTTGTGTTCAGTAATTTTGTTTTGCTATAATTTTTTTTTGTAAATTTCCAGAATCATGCCAACTTGGCTATTAAACATGAAACTTATGTTGCCCAATAGGTCCTAACCTAATGTAACCCAACATAGCATAACTATTCTATAGTAAAATACATCTTTCGAATGCAAAAATAAAAATCAAATAAAAATGTGTTTGCGTAATACTGGAAGAGAACCCTCCCAAAAAATTTATCGGCACATGAAAAAGAGTGCAGCTTCCCATGTCCTTTATTATGATGCGCAGGGGTTGGAAAACTGCATGGTAAAAATACCACAGTGACAGGTACAGTAGTATCTCTAGGTTGCAATGCCGTTCTATTGTCAGTGGTGTACTAGTTGCATAAACTAGAAGTGGAACAATATCACAGAGAGCTGACCATCAGGCACTGCAAGCTAACAACACATAAATGTCCACATTAGTACACCACTGAATGAAAATCCACGTGAACAAGTTGTATAAACACGGCAAAGGAAACATGGACTGGAAGTGAAGCGTTTATTCCTGACATTTCATCTATTGACTTTCTCAAAGGATTTCTTTTGAGAAAGTCAATAGACGAAACATTGTCAGGAATAAACGCTTCACTTCCAGTCCATGTTTCCTTTGTCGTGTTTATGCAACTTGTTCACGTGGATTTTCATTCAGTAGTGTACTAATGTGGACCTTTATGTGTCGTTAGCTTGCAGTGCCTGATGGTCAGCTCTCTGTGATATTGTTAGGGAGAGATCTTGGCTTGGTCTGAAGACCAGATGTCAGGGCTGCATGTACCAATGGAGGTGAGGGTATTGATAATTACAGATGATAGGCAGCAGGGAGATAATCTCCCTGGTAGTCTGGAGGGGCAGTTGGGAGATGGGGTTGGTGGGGTGTGGTTTGGGCACATGGAGGGGGTGAGTGGGGAAGGATTGGTGGTGGTGCGGAGGGTGTAGGTGGAGGGAATGAACATGAGGGGGCAACTGGGGATGAGGTGGATGGATCGGGTGGGGTGGGGCATTGGGAGGGTGGGGGTGATTGGAGAGAGTGGTTGTGTATGGATAGTGTTGGGATGCATGAGGAGGGGGAGCAAATTATTACTTCACAATAAGTATCATTTCCCTGTCTTTATTGTAATCTTATGAATTTATTATGTGAACAAATATATGGTACCAGTGACAGGTATCTGCAAATGGTGGTATAACAAGATAGATGTAAGAGAGATTAATCTATCTATCACCCATTTTCAAAATGTGTCTATATCTTCACCTCCTCTTCGAGGTGCAGCTCTGAGAGGTTGATACTTGGTCTCCAGACCAGGCCCAAGGTGCTCATTCTGTATTTACTTAGTTATATCTTATGGGGAGGGGAGTTACACTCATGGTGTCCTATCTTTATATGTTGCCATATCTAATTTTCTTTTAAATTCATGTGTTGCTTTTGCACACGCTATTGTTTCAACCAGTATGTTCCATACATCCACCATTCTGTTGGGAAAGCTGTTCTTTTTCAGGTCTTTTCTATAACTATCCTTTTTGAGCTACCTTCCATGTTCTCTTGTGTTTCTCTTATCCCAATTTAGTAAATATTTTCTATCAAAGACTTCTATTTCTCTCATAATTCTGTAAATGGTCAACAAGTCACAACCCTCTTGACCCCCAGTACATTCAACAAACAGTGAAATACCCTGATTCTCTCATGGTATGGGGAAGTTTTAGTGGAAGAGGACTTGGGAGCCTTGTTGTACTACCAAAAAATGTAAAAGTGAACCAATATATTTATTATGAACTCTTAAATGACCACCTGGAGGATTCTTTTAATAGCTCAGGTGCTAACATCTTTCAACAAGATCACACCCCAGCCCACACTGCTCATAGTGTTACTCAGTGGCTTAAAGACTGTCATATACCTTACATAGCAGACTGGCCAGGCAATAGTCCTGACATAAACCCAATAGAAAACCTGTGGAACCACATTAAACAAGACCTGCAGGGTAAAGATATGAGCTCTGTGCCCAAGCTCGAGGCAGCCATTCGCCAATCCTGGGCTAGTATAACCCCTGCACATCTTGCCAATTATGCCACTTCCATTCCAAACCGCCTTCGTGAGATCATTGCATTTAAAGGCCACCCATCAAAGTATTAGAGGTACGAAGTGAGCTTTTGTTTATTGATTTATGACTCATTCATTCTCCTCATCACTCATTCTCGCTAACTGTTCGTACTTCCTTGTCGAGTACTGTACACTAATTGTAAGGTTTCTTTCTTTATGATGCATGTTAACATCATTTTCTACTTCAACCATGAATTTGATAGACTTGACTTGGTTATTAATTTGTTTAAGGAATCGTGACTCATCTAAATGATCAGGCCATAGACAAAGAATGTCATTGACATAACATAGCCAAATTATTCCTGGTGGAATTATTTTACTTAAAATCTTGCTCTCAAAGAATTCCATATATAAATTGCTGAGCATGGGAGAAAGACAATTTCCCATGTTCATGCCAAAAGTTTGGGCACAGTATTTATCATGAAATTGAAATTTGTAATCTTTAATGCAAAGTTCAATTAATTGAATAATGCTATGGATTGGGAGTGGCATTACATGTTTGTCTAGTTCATCTTTAAGAAATTCTATTAGAACTTTTGTAAATAGTGACACTATATCATAACTGATTGATTTGAAATTATAATTAGGCTGCATATTATTAAATGTGTTTGGGAGATCAGAGTTATTAGTTATATGAGAGTTGGAAATAATGCCAATTAATGTACTAAGAATTATTACAAGCCAATTGGCAAAATGAGTGATTACTTTCAACAATAATATTGTCAAAAGAAATTTAATTGAAAGTTGTCTGATTAAATTTACAAATGATAACTTCAACCTCAACTTAGGATTGTATAAGGTAGATAATCATGTCTGTAAGGAAATAGCCAACAATTACCAAATGTAAGAATGCTAGATGTGTGACCCATGCCCGGACAATTCGTCCACCACCTCTCCTAGTGTATTTCCTTATGCTCTTGTCATACTATATTATGCTTGGCTGTACCCCCTTTCTTTGTAATTTACACAGAAGATATAATATACAAAAGCACTCTGCTCTGTTTGTTTATTTTCTAAAGTGGTTACTTTGCATATATACATACATATGACCATTAATTTGTTGAAAAGGAGAGAGCAGAAGCAATAGCTAAATGGTCGAGACTACTTCAATTTTTCCTGAAATCATGTTGGGCAGGAACTATTAAATCTTGAGATTCAAGGATGAATTTTAATCGTTAATTGACCATACATTCTAATACTTTGGATAAGCAGTTGGTAAGCATTATAGGGTGATAAGAGGACTACTCTGGGTCCTTTCCCTTTTTGAGAATAAGTATGACGTGGGCATATTAGTTTCTCAACAAAATGTAGAATTCCACAACTTTCAAAATGGCTATTGGCACCCTAATGTGTAGGCATATGTAGTGGAAGCTCTAGGATAGTTGGGGAAGGAAGATGCGAGTGCATGGTTTGTCTGGTAGGTGGGTAGAGAACTTTGTCCTTATTGGAGTTCTTGCTTACAGTTTGTGTTTCAATGGTTTTGTGAGTTTTCTTAACTGCAGAAGCATAGGAAGTTGCTCCAGAGGGACTAGTTGGGGTAACTTGTCTTTCCATCACACACTTCTGTGTTTCATAGAAAGAGACACCTCGAGTTGCTTTCTTGGTACAAATTTCTTTCTCTGTTTTGAAGGTGGGACAATCTCAGGAGGTGGATGCATGCTTGTTGTTAGAGGAGCAGTTGACACATTGAAACACATTTTCAGAGCATGAATCTGTAGGATGTTTGCCTGTACACTCACCGCACACGATTGTTTGGCTACAATAAAACTTAAGATGACCATATTTAAAACACTTATTACAATGCAAAGGGTTGGGGACATATGGTCATACTGAGACATGGATGTATCTAACTTTGACATGGTTAGGGAGGGTTGTAGAGTTGAAAGTGCGGATGGTATCTTCGCTGTACAATGACAGACATTTCTTAAGAATTAAGGGATTGAGATCAGCTAATCGGGTTTGGTCAGAGTGGAGAAAAACATGCCTAGCTTTATCTGGGTCGATATTGGGGTCGTCAGGGAAGGTGTTTCTCATTTGTAGAGGTGGAGTTGAAGACGCCATTCTGCACATTGGAGTAGGGGGGCAAGCCCCTTGCTACACGAGAAATGTAATCAGAAGAGCTGAAGGGGACATTACTGCATGGGTCACACAGTTCCTTGGCGACTGGCAATATCTGCATGGAGACATTGTCCTATCCCTAGTGATAATATTGGTCGTGAGTTGGTAGGATTTTTACATCCTTTCGCTACCTAAGGATGGGTTCTGCTGAGATGAGTATCTAGTATATATATATTTTTTACTGTCGCTAAACTATTTTATTCATCCTGGTAGCATCCCCTTGGGTTAGAAAATGGCATAAATTTAGAATAAAGGTGTAGCTTGACACAAGGGGGTTGACAGAAATTACTAAATTGGCCTGGTTCCTTGCCTCGTGGGAAAGAAGGGTCAAGGGTCAAGAACAACATGTGGATCTCGAGCATTCAATGTGTTGGTAGACACTATTATAATTAAAGCCTAGTGTTGGCAAAATATGTGTAATGTGTCATTGCAGTGAGGGTGTTGCAAGAAATTAAAGATGTAGTATGTGCAGAATGATTGGCGCCACCTTCCGTAATGGCCCCAAGTTCAACTGAAACTCTGACTATAGAATATGTAGGGATACTTTTTTTTTTCTCTCTCCCTCAGGTGTTTTGTTATTTCCATGATTTTTTTTTTTTTTTTTTTTTCAAAATCTGCCACTGATTTGTATAGACAATTGGAGTAAATACAGTATTAGGAAAATAAGGTATCTAAAGGACAAAATGAGCACCTTGCTTGTATAATCGTTAGTCATCAGGATAGAAACCACAAGAAAGGTAGGGGCATTCTGTTATGCGTTAAAATCAGTGTATGCCTGTGTTTTAGAGAAAGTAAAACAATGCGTATGATAGTTTGTGGCTAGAGTTACCCCAAACAAACAGACAAAAAATGAATGTAGTTGTAATATATAGGCCAAAAACATTATCATTAGCAGACAACACTGTTGTTTCAAGAACTGTGTAGTTTCTGCAATAGGGGATTATTGATAATGGGTGAGTTCAATTTTAATGACATAGATTGGATGACCCTTGAACATGGCCATGTAGGTAGTCACTTGATAGATTTTCTCGGTGACATTTACTTAGTTCAGCATGTAAAAGAGCCCACTAGACATGGAAACTTACTCAATCTATTGATCACTAGTCGTGAAAACATGATAACTGATGTAGAAGTTGGTAAAACTGTTGTAACTAATAATCACAACTTAGATTCAAACTGCTAAAAAGTTTTAGAATAGATAATTGTGTATCTAAAATACCCGATTTTAGTAAGGCTCAGTTCATAGGACTACATCAGGAGCTTCAGCTTACAAATTGGGAGGTAATTAAGTGAAAGACCTGTAGATCAGATGTGGGAAATGTTTCAAAATGGCTCGACAAAGAAACTGAAAAAGTATTGCTAAAAAGAGACAGCCTTACAAGAAATACAAGTGCTCAGGTGCACCTAATGACTATCAAAGTTATGTAATAATACAGAGAGATTTAAAAAAGACAATAAAAAAATGAGAATGACAGTACAAAATGAATATCACTGATAAATCCAAAGAGAATCCCAAAGAATTCTATAGTTGCATTAGAGATATAAAGGTTATTAGGGATCACGTTGGCCCACTATTATCTGATGATGGTCAACTTTAGTATTCAAACGAAGGAATGTGTGATATTTTAAACAACTATTTTAGCTCAGTATTCATAAACGAAACACCTCAGAGTGAACTACAAACTGAAACCTGTGAAAAATCTAGGGTGAACTTCCTACGGTTGGCATCCAAGAATCTTAAAGGAAAGGAAAAATGATATTGTTCTATTAGAAATCATTTTCAAGAAATCCATTATGTCCGGAGATGTCCCAAGAGAATAGAAAATAGCTAACGTTACTCCCATATTAAAAAAGGGTAACAAAAAAGAAACCAAATAACGACAGGCCTATAAGCTTGACTTCAATCATAGGAAAAATTATGGAAACTATCATCAGAGATGCTATCGAACATCATATAGAAAGTAACTATTTGATAAATGATAGCCAGCATGGTTTCAGACGGAAACGTTCTTGCGTGACTAACTTACTCGAATTCTACAACACAGTCATCTCGAATTATGACAAAAGAAACAATATAGATTTAATATATCTAGACTTTGCAAAAGCTTTTGATACCGTCCCCCACAAAAGGCTACTTACTAAATTAGCTTCACATGGAGTAAGTGGTAGCCTATTAAGTTGGACTAGAAATTGGTTGAATGATTGAAAACAGTGAGTTGTTTTAAATGGTTTTTTTTTTTTTTTTTTTTTTTTTTTTTTTTTTTTTTTTTTTTTTTTTGAGTGGAGTCCCTCAGGGTTCTGATCTTGGGCCACTTTTATTCATAGTACTGTAGAACCTCTACTTACGATTGCCTAAACATACAATGTGAAATTCGATCTAATATTTGACTCTACACCTGAAGTAATTTCCAACATACAAAGTTGTCGAAGTTTCGCATATATAAGCTAAGTTAGTTTAAAGTTCACCTAGTGTAAGTTAGAGTAGCCTAAGTTACGATAAGTATCTCAGTCACCACCTCTCTACCCACACTTACCGTCTCCTGCATCGCCAAGCCTACACCTCCGTTCGCCTGTCTCTAAGGGTAAAGTGACAATAAAAACCCCTTTTTATTGATTATTTCCTTATAAAAAAAAATTTTTTACATCTCTCTTATATACAGTAATGCATTTGTTTTATTGCTGTGTGTAATTATCTGCAGTACAGTATTTATTAAGGAGTTATCATAGGTTTTTGGGCTGTGGGACGACTTAAACGAATTACAGTGTATTCTTCTGGGAATATTTGATTTAACATACGAAGTAGGTCCTGGAACGAATTAAATTCGTATGTAGAGGTTCTACTGTATATACATAAATGATATAAACCACGGACTAAAATCTCTTGTCTCCAAATTTGCTGATGATACAAAATTGTGCGGAATGGTAAATGATCACTTAAATCAATTAGATATTCAAGAAGATTTAGCTCAATTACAGCAATGGTCTGTAAAGTGGCTAATGAAATTTAACACAAGTAAATGCAAGATTATGCACATAGGTAAAAATAACAGTAAGTAAGATTACAAGTTATTTGGAAATTCATTAACAAAAGTGGATAGTGAAAAGGATCTCTGCGTAATTATCAGTAGCGATCTCAAATCATCTAAGCAGTGTATTTTAGCCTCTGAGAAAGCAAATAAGATTCTAGGACTGATTGCTCATTCTTTTGATTTAAAAAATCCATCTCCCATTAACAAGCTATATAAATTGTTAGTTCATCCACATTTGGAATACGCTGTTTCTGTATGGTCGCCAGATCTCATTAAAGACATTGACAGATTGGAAAAAGTACAGCGGTGAGCCACAAAACTGATTCCAAATATAAAAAATAAATCATACAAAAATTTACTAAAACATGAATGAGAATCCAACAAGAAATAATGGTCTCAAACTGTCAGGAAATAGATTTTATTTGGAAGTGGGTAGAAACAACTTCACCAACAGTGTAGTTAATGAATAGAATAAACTTCCTGCAGAAGCATAGCAATGTTCGAAACCAAAAAGAAACCAAATAACTATAGGCCTATAAGTTTGACTTCAATCGTAGGAAAATTGATAGAAACTATCATCAGAGATGCTATTGAACATCATTTAGAAAGTAACCATTTGATAAATGATAGCCAGCATGGTTTCAGACGGAAATGTTTTTGTGTGACTAATTTACTCGAATTTTACAACACAGTTATCTCGAATTATGACAAAAGAAACAATATAGATTTAATATATCTAGATTTGCAAAAACTTTTGATACTGGCCCCCAACGAAAGACTACTTACTAAATTAGCTTCACACGGAATAAGTGGTAGCCTATTAAGTTGGACTAGTAATTGGTTGAATGATTGAAAACAGAGTTGTTTTAAATGGAAAAATATTACACGTGGAGTTCCTCAGGGTTCCGTTCTTGGGCCACTTCTATTCATATATATAAATGATATAGACCATGGACTAAAATATACTGTTTCCAAATTTGCTGATGATACAAAACTGTGCGGAATGGCAAATGACCACTTAAACCAATTAGATTTTCAAGAAGATTTAGATAAAGTACAGCAAGGGTCTGAAAAGTGGCTAATGAAATTGAACACAAATAAATGCAAGGTAATGCACATAGGTAAAAATAACAGTAAGATTACAAGTTATTTGGAAATTCATTAACAAAAGTGAATAGTGAAAAAGATCTCGGTGTAATTATCAGTAATGATCTCAAATCATCCAAGCAGTGTATTTCACCCTCTTAGAAACCAAATAAGATTCTAGGACTGGTTGCATGATCTTTGAACTTCAAAAGTCCATCACTCATTAACAAGCTATATAAATCGTTAGTTCGTTCCCATTTGGGATATGCTTTTTCCGAATGGTCACTGAATCTCATTAAAGACATTGACAAACTGGAAAAAGTACAACGGCAAGCCACAAAACTGATTCCGAATATCAAAAGTAAATCATACGAAAATCAACTAAAACATACGAATCTGTTTTCTCTAAAAAAGCGTACACCCAGAGGTGACTTGATACAGGTCTTTAAAATTCTAAAGGGAATTGCCAACATCAAAAGTGACAAAATTTTCACACTGAATGAGAATCAGACAAGAAACAATGGTCTCAAACTGTCCGGAAATAGATTCAATTTGGAAGTAGGTAGAAACAACTTTGCCAACCATGTAGTTAATGAATGGAATAAGCTTCCTGCAGAGGCAGTGCAATGTAGTTCAGTTCGAAGCTTTAAGAATCATTTAGATAAACACCTAAGCAAGATGCTGTAATGATTATAATTTATTTTATATTATTTGTTTTTGTTTTGTTATCATTTGTCTGTTTGATTTTTATTTATTATTAGTTATATGTCTATTATTATTTACTATTTACCTGTTTGTTTATTATTTAACTATACCAATGCATTTATTTATGTATTTTATTTTATATTTACATTATTATTACTATTATTATTATTTCGCATCCGACCTAGATATGGACCAAAAGGTCTCCTGTCGGCATGCTCCGCCTTTGTAATCCTAAGATTCGTTTTGATAAACATCTAAGCAAGATGCTGTAACGACTGTCATTTATTTTATATTATTTGTTTGTTATTATTTGCTTGATTTTCATTTGTTATTACTTAATTATAATTTAATAATTTACTATTTACCTGTTTATTAATTAACTATACCTATGCATTTGCCTATTTTATCTATTATTATTTATATTTATTTGTTTATCATTATATTTTTTCACTTCCGACTTAGTTATGGACCAAAAGGTCTGACGGCATGCTCCGCATTTGTAATCCTTTGTAAACTTCAGCATAGGGGTTACACCTAATCTGTAAAATGAGAAATTATTTATTAACATTTAGTATGGATGTTTTTATATTGGTTAGAGCCGGGCGAATCTTTTCAGCTAGTCAGTGGAAGTTGTATCGGGGTGGCGGTGTTCGTGAGCTCTCGTACTATCGTATGTTTAGTGTTTGCGGCAACTTCACGCTATATAAAGAATGACGAGGACACGTGAGAAGGATCGCGTCTGGAGAACTAAGCTTCCCTTTGTAGTGGGGAGGGTTTAAGTTAATCGTCGGGGATGTGTGTGAAGTTCGTGTGTTTGTAGGGCTTAAGCATGATGAACGGGGTGGTCTTTAGTGGGACTTTGTGATAGGAATATGGAAGCGTCCACACAGGTATGTCTTCTTGTGTGGGTTTTCAACAGCATCCAGTGGTTTTCTTGGTGCTCTTTGCAGGCTTTGTTCTTCTTAATTAAATCTTTCGCTGCCAATCAAGAGGGGTTGTCATCGAAATGAATTAAGTAGCTTACCCGGTAGGGAAGCGGTGTAGGAGTAAACATGTAACCTTACTTTTGTCGATTGCGGCCCGTTATTTGGAGAAAAAATCTTGTATGAGAAGCATGCTATTACCATCGATTCACCCCCGCATCATTGAATTGTATATTTAATGTTTTTGGAGAGGATTCTATCGTGACATGTTTTTAATATGACTCAATCAGTTACGTCAATACATATCACCGACATTGGAGGTGGTTATATTTTGTTTGCACGCTGACCTAGTGACTCGTTCGCTTCGTATTCTATATTTCCTCATTCCTTACACTTATGACTTGAGGTCGTGAGTGGTGTGGACTGGGGAACCAGGGTTCTGCTGACAGTATGAAGCTATTGTCTGTAAAGCTGCTGCCTTTGGCGTGGGCGTTAGTGTCAGCACAAGTAGGAAGTTGTTTCAGCCTCGTACGGCTTTGGTGCAGTCGCTTCCGTATGGACTGTATGACAGCTGCCTTAAAAAGGCTGGCCTCTTATAATTTGGTGCTTGCGCTGCACCCCCTATTCCATGGTTATTATGTTAATGAAAGCCCTTCCTGCCCTCCCCAACTCTCGAAGGTTTATCAGTTCGATGATCTCGCTAACCCCCCTCCAAACATATGTGCAATATTCCGTTAGTTTTCATCCATGTTTCACTGCTGCATTTTCCACGTGCATTTGTTAATGGTGGAAATATTGTTTCTGCAAGAGATTGAGACGGAAATGGCAATAAACTCACGCGTGCGGGTTCAAATATACGATGTATATGCAAAATTGAATTTGAACACTAGCAGAACAGAACTTGGCAACATTGTAAACGCGCGCTTGGTAGTGCTTATTTCTTTGGTACTGCTGCATGCTGCGGATGCCTCTTTGCTGTGTGGTGTAGGCTGTCTCTGTTGACATGAGTAAAGGAGTGTTTTGAACCACCATGCATGTACAAAGTTTGTGCGTGACGGCGACACGACCAGGAATACGGGCTCACCTGTCTCGGGTGATTTTACACGGCACTGGTCCGTGTCATATCAGGGGGTGTGGGGGTGGGGGTACTGCCTGTATATCGTGAACGAGATGAGGAACCATGCAGGGCAGAACACTTCTGCGTGGCTGTGTACTTGCGCCTGCATTTACCTGATCGCAAGTACATACTGTAAATGACAGAAAGAAACTTAAAAAAACATCTTTAATCCATTAACAAAAACTACCTTTGACTACGCCTTCCAGCAGGCAGCAAGACGAACACAAACAACTTACACTACTTAAGTGAAACTACTTACACTACTTAAATACTTAAATTAAAATACTTAAATGAAATAACAACAGGATGCACCAAAACCATCCCAATTTGACACTTGCATCCAGAAATCAAAATCCTTACTTTCAACTGTTTGTATACTTACCTATTTTTTCTGCATCCAACTTCCGTATGAAGTGAAATATTTCCTGTTGTCATGCTTTGCCCTTGTAAGCTTTTGCATTTGTGTATTTACACATTTGCTTATGTGGTATCATTGTTCACATGTGCAGGTACAAACATGCATTTAGTAAGCAAGTACACCAGCCTTGCATATGTACAATTCCAATTATATTTACATTTGAGTTCCTTTACTGTCTTCAAAGCATGTGCATGTAGATATATGTTAGGTTTGGTTATTGCACTCACTTGTTCCCTTTGTCATACAATATCAGAATATGCGATCTTGCTCAGGATCTGTCATTTACCATGTACACTCCTTTATTTGTCTTAACTTTATAACTACCAAAATAGTTATATCTGGAAGAAATAGCCAAGTATCAGTCAGAATATAAGGTTAAGGGCCACTCTCTACTGAACAAGATTAGTCGAGGAAGGTTAAATCTTTGATTAATGAAGGAATCATACAAAACTGCTGGATGCTGACAAAGGTGATGTGTGAATGACTTAATGTGTTTTTGCTTGTGTCCGGAGGTGTATGGTATGTTATTGTTGATTTTATTGAGCCAATGAAAACTTCCTGCAGGGATTTAAATCAACTAAGGAAAACCCCATCCACAGTGACAGTTAAACGTATTTTCATTAACTCACTGGTAGAGGATACACAACAACACCAGATTTGTTCTGAATGCCACCTGGTGATTTTGTTTACCAGCGCAGTGAATTGTTAATCTATAACTTCCACATTTATTGTTTTCATTGTGCATATGTCCTCTGTATCACCAGGCAGTTTTATTCAGTCTCATTGCGCATCAGCCCCTTGTAGACCGAAGGATTACCAAAATACCAAAGACAAATAAGATATCATGGCGGCAGCCAGGGAAGGACTACCGGGTACGGAAGTGGTGGCTTGGGAAGACGAAAGCCAGGCACGTTGGGGTGTGGAAATTGGTTGCATGCTAGTATGGTCTGGACCGGTTGCAGAACGATATTGCAGGGGGAGGGTTTAATTCGTCTAAGCCTGCACAAGTAGCGCATGCAAGCAAGTTATTTAAAACATTGTTTGCATTGGGCAAAATCAAGGCACCTTTGTATGTAGCCGATCTTTGGCCTGATCACCAATATGGTTTTAGCCGAATGTATATAAGAATTAAGACGATGAAACATTTTGGTAAACATGACGCATCTGATAATGAAATATTAACCAAAGATAGTTCCACGTTTGTTCCAGAGGCAACCCTTGAACTGAATAGAATCGTCCAACATTAATTACAGCCAAATATTTAAAACAATAAAGATCTTACTACCCTATTGCGAAAGGCTAATTTCTATAATGTTCATGCGATAATGTAGGCAGAGCGAAGATACAGGATGGCAGGTGAGGGCAAGGATCATGAAGTTTTTAGGTGACGGTTGAGGTCGGTTGGACTGCATAGCGCGTCGTCTCCTTCCCTCCCTCGTCCTCTACCACCACCTCCTCCGCACTCCAAAGGCTTCGCGCCATGAATGCGGGCTGCTGCAGCTTGCCGTGGCGACTCTCCCTAGTACGATGACCCCCCCCCCATCTGAATAAAATCGTACGCCGATAACTAGAATAGAACGTACACGGGATGTCACCCCTTCCCCGTTTACTGAATCAAATCGCGTGTTGACATTGGAGACAGTGTAGCCTTGGGGGCAATCTATCGGTGCCCCTTGGGATCGATTCCCTTCAGGAAAATTGATACTGAATTCCTCCCGATTCTCTGAAGAATTGTCATCCCGGAGGGTGAAAGTTCTTCAGGATGTTCTTGGGTGACCGTTGTACAGGAGTTAGGTTCCTGTAGTCAGGTGAGTGCTAGTGAAAGGTGGACTAGCCTTTTTTATAGTCACAGTTATCAATTTTCAACTAAGATCGTTCACAGTAATCCACGCAGCGCATACATACTAGCCCACAGTTTTGTGGGTCAGGGTAATAGACGTTTGGAACAAGTTAGATGAAAATGTGGTGTGTGCAAAAACGATACACGAATTTAAAGACAGTCTCGATAAAACGAGATATGAAGACGGGACACCACGAGCATAGCTCCCCTTCCCGTAAAATACAACTAGGTAAACACAGTTTTGTGGGTGTATCGATTTGTACACGGAGTCGATCGAATCATATCGGAAACAGATACTGTTGCTTGAGTACTTGTGTTTCAACTAACGAAGATTTTTTTTTTAATTCTTGCGTTCAAAGAATCAAGTTGAATGATTGTCGATTCATCTTGAGAATTTCGCCAACACCTTGTTTTATGTTACCCATTGTACAACGCATCATTTACTGGATTTTGAAATAGGTATTTAGTATTTTGAGACGCCTTGAGTATTATAGATATTTATTATTTTGAGACGCCTTGTGTATTTTTGTCTTTCACTATAAAGAGGTAAACACCGTCAATCTTGTCGGCAACTGCCACTTTCATAAAAAAAATAAAAATAAAGAAAGAGGTACTCGTATAATACAAAAATATTTATGCTTTCCGAATCATATTCATTATTTTATGTTGATAGTTCTTTAGATGGGATAATTTAAGGTAAGCATTTTTTTAGGTAACCCCCCCCCCCTTCCTCCACATGCCAACTAAAGCCCTTTCGGTGACGGTGTGGGCGGGGGGTGGGGTGGCAAATGGTGGTGATCTCTGGAAGCCTCTTGTCACGGCTTTCAGTTTTCATGGATTTCCGTGTTCTTCGTATTACAAGATATTTCCTGGTATAGACAGAAACTGTAATCCGTACATCGTAAATAACTTATGTGAACGAACTTGAACTTCCTGAAGTTGTTTTCCGACACAGTTTGGGGAACGAAGAGACGGCTTCAGTTGGATTTTTATGCCATATCCTCATAACATTGTTTACGAGTGCTGTTACGTCTATTCTGCCTTACCCACAACCTTTCGAATTAAAGTTTGACTGTTTCATAGCACAAACGTTCTCAGGAAGCGAGATCTCCTTGGACACTGAAACCTGGCTGAGCGTGGGAAGGCCAGTCACGTGTCTCATGACACGTGAAATGCAAAATTCCTGGATCAATTTCCCCTTGGATGAACGAAATCGCCCGGCTACGGTCAATAAATGCTCAAGTACATGGCAGTAGGAGTGACAATTGTGTAAGGATAACTTTGAATGACGTTTTGTGATTGTGGAGTTGATGTCAGGCGGCAAGTTAGCTGATGATGGTGAATGGACAGGTGAGATGAACTGGCAGATGGGGGAAGATGAGTTTCCAGGTGGTGGAGATGGATTGAGAGATGTTGAGATCAATTGACAGATGCTGGGAATGCATTTGCATATGGAGATGAGCTGGCAAATAGTTGGAATTATTTGACAGATGGTGAAGATGAGCTGGCAGATGGTAGAGATGGATTGTGATATGGTGAATATAAGCCGACAAACGAAGATAACTGACGAGGGAAACGAATTCGCATATAGTGACGGTAAGTTGAGATAGTGCAAATGAACCAGGTGTTAATTAAACGTGAACTAACAGACTATGGGGGAAATAGAGAGGAACATGAGTGGTGGTAATATGCACCAGTTAAGTAGGAGGTGACATGTGGAGCAAGGAGAAGGAGAAGGACAGATGGTGATAACTATATAATCGCCTGATTGTATCTGTGTTGGTCTGGGCGTCGTCATATTTGTTTTTTTATGGGCAGGTGTTGATAATTGACCCATTGTGAGGTAATCTAGGTTGTATGAGGTTGCGGTGTTGTCACTTGGAAGGTGTGAGGTGTGAAATAGATGGAAATTGGTGTAACAGATGCTCTGAGGGGTAGATATTGTTGTCTTGATAGTCAGGTGGTGTCACAGATGTGAATGAAAAAGATGCCGTTCGATTTGAAAAAGAGTTTATTGTAAGACAGGTGGAACGAGTAGGTGAAAGAGTATATGGAAGAGGGAGGGGAAGGAGGAGCTGGTTGGTAGGTGGTGTAGAAGGAAGCGAGGGCCAGTTGGCTCCACTAGAGACGAGTAGTTCCTGCCACGGATTTGCCAACTGCGTCGCTTTCTCCTCCTCCTCCTCTTCCTCCTCCTCCTCCTCCTTCTCCTCCTCCTCCTCCTCCTCCTCCTCCTCCTCCTCCTCCTCCTCCTCCTCCTCCTCCTCCTCCTCCTCCTCCTCCTCCTCCTCCTCCTCCTCCTCCACCACCACTACTACCTGCCCTTCCTTGCCCTCTTAGTTCCCACCCTCCTAACCCTTCTCCACCTCTTGACTCCTTCCCTCCACCCCCTCCCCCAACCCTCGTTCGCCCCACAAATCCCTCCCAGTCTTCCTCGTGCCATCCTATTTTTTTTCTCCCATGGTTTTATACATTTAATTAACACGTTTCTATCTCTCCATTTTGAAATTATATCTATGTTTGCATTGACAATTTTCCATTTTTTAAAGATATTTTCTTTCCAACGACAAATATTGTTAACAAGGGTAGGCAGGAACAAACAATGATTTTGTTATAAACATTTCTATATTATGAAATTTGGACGACACTCGTTGGATATCATCATTATATCATCATTATCATCGATTGTAAGCAAACGCCTGAAATGGGGGGTGGGGGGATTGCTTCATTCAAACGCCGTCGCCAATCCACGCGGTTTCTCAGAACAACCTCCCATACAGCCACCCTTACACACCTCTGGTTTGATACATATTTATTGCAGAATATACTAAAGACGTCAGGAATTCAAGCGTCTTGAAGACTTTTAATTGAATAATTATTCTTCAATTGAGCTTTGCGCTTTCTGCCGAGGCCCATTGGACCACTAGGTCCGGTTGCGTGCACCGACTCCGCCTACCGGTCAAGGTTCCGGGCAAGAACGTATGAAGTGACCAATTTGTTTTAGGATCTTATATTTTCTGCTACAGTGCTCCGTTCACGTGCATGTTTGTGTATGTCATGTATGTGTATATATATATATATATATATATATATATATATATATATATATATATATATATATATGTATATATGTGTGTGTGTGTGTGTGTGTGTGTAATGTGTGTGTGTGCCTTTAGAGGTTGACGCGACGCTGCAGACAACTTACGTGATACAGTGACATGCAAATGACATTTCGTTTTATCCGTAGGATGTCGTTGGCGACGTGGATGATTTTGTCCAGAAGATAAACACACATTACTATTTCATCGTACGGGGTTCGAAACTCAAGTGTCAACGCGTAACGTCAGTAAGGGCTTACAGGCTATCCCTGAGCTCCAACAAAGGATGTCACGCTTAGCAACAACGCAGATCAGCTAATAGCAAAGGCGGAGCTTAGTGACGTCATGTCGGTTAGTTCAGACCGCTCAAGATTGTGTTCAGACGTCGTGACGTCACGTCGTCATTGCCGACATGTCCAACAAAGAATAAAGAACAATGTATGTGTATACATTGGTTTAGTCCGAGTTTCAATTTCGTTTGTTATATCACTAACGTGAACCCGGTTTTGATCCTTGCCTTGGCTTTCTGATTTGCCTGAGACATTTGTGGTGAGCAAAAAGGAAATTTGAATTTATTCGAATGTTGGCTGAATAAGATTCGGTTATGCTTAGCCATGAATACTGAGAGATTAATAATAATGTATAGAATTGTAGTGAATATTATTAATCCTACACATTTCTATTGAGGTGAACTTGACTGCCACTCATCCTGGTTGCCCATGCGCATCAGGTATAAGTGACGTCTTTGGGTGGGGTGTCCGTACCATTGGTCATTGTTGGTTCAGTTAGGAGATTTGCTGCGTTGTCAAGATAACTGCCTTATCTTCTTTCGTTTAGATAATTCACGCACTCAGTCATGTGCGTGCATTGTTTAACCTACTTTTCAAGGAGCGAAATACTCGTTATGCGCATGATGCTTGCATGAATCGTGCACTGATGGTAACGAAGAGGCACAAGGGAAAATTCGTCCTTTAGATTGTGAAAATGGTATACGATTTTTTTTTATTCCATCGGGGAGACATGTTGTCGTTAGGTGAGGACATGTCTGTATGTATGTGTAATCATGAGTAAAGAGATTGGGGCTATTGTTCTTTTGTGTTGGCGATGCGTCAGTATTTTTTGTTCCCTGGAGAGTTGACTCCAGTTGGTTGGGAAACACAAACACACAGGGATTCAGCTGATCGGCGGTTTCCGTTAGTCCTTTTGACCTCGTCACTAGGGTGGGACCCCCCTCCCCCTCCCTCTCCCTCTCCCTCTCCCTCTCCCTCTCCCCTCAGGTAAATGAAAACTCCTCCTCCGTCTCCCCCCCCCTCTCTCTCTCTCTCTCTCTCTCTCTCTCTCTAACTCTAAAACGTGGTACTATTTGTCTTGTGTCGTTGACCCGTCACTGTACTCATAAATATTCTTCCCTCGAGCGGGAAAAATATTGTCGACTTTCCTCCTCTCAGTAATTTCGACCTGTCGACTTGCTTTACCCGTGAGTTGAAAGTTGAATTTATGATATCGACGGCCTTAAAGTCGATAAACTTTTACTCGTGGGACGGGATGCCACATAACCATACCTGCGTCATGTGAGTCGACATGACGTCATGGCGAGTCCAACGACATTTTTGGGGACAGTGGTGAACTTTCAGAACATTAATAGTTAATGGATGTTTAGCGTTTTTTTTTCAAATGTTTTTCTCGAAATAAATTGCGGAAATTAATAACTTGATACGAAAAAGCAGAATCAGAACTTTTGTATTCTAGATCAAAGTAATAGTAGGTTTTCAGTGGGGCTGGTGGCGTGTGTTAGCTGTTGAAGATTCTAGAAATGGGTTACTGTTAGTTACTTCGGAATTGGAGTAGATGTTATGTGGAGCTCTCGTAGAAATTAGGTTAATTTTAACCCCGTTCAATTAATGTAAACTAGGTATTTGTTCAACTATATTCATAGTTTTGATTTTTTTAATTGCCTTTAGGGCTCCATTTTGTTAGGAGTGTGTGTGTGTGTGTGTGTCAGCGTGCAAATACAAATTCTGAAATTTTTGTACATGTTGTTCACTACATTTTTATTCTTCCTAATCTATTTGAGTAACATTTTGTTCTAGATGCGCTCCTTCTCTCTATCTGTCTGTCTGTCTGTCTGTCTCAGACATATACTTGATAACAGTGTCGGGTATCTGCATACGGTAGTCCTTCAAGATGGGCCTACCGCAGAGGTCTTTCAAAACCCATAAACCGCCTCACCTCCAACGGTGCAGCCCTGAGGGGTTGGTACTCGGTCTTTGGACAGAGCCCAAGATATCAACTTCAGCTGCACCTTTTCACGTATGGAGGGCTGTACCGGCGACTGCTCACTTCCTCTTACTATCAGGGAGATAGAAAGTGCCCCACATCAATGCAACACCAGAAACGATCCAAAGTTTCTTTGTAGAGAGGCCTGCGTGAGGTCCCGGGGACCGTTGCCGGCCACTGTCGGGTTACGGGTTTGCTAGTCAGTGGAACTCGGTGTAACAGAAATTATGCATACACGAGTACCCGTCGTGCTTTCAGACACACAACTTGAAACGACCGGATGCACTTGATCACAAACACGCACACATCCACGGTTGCATAACGTTTACCGGTGTGTGTGTGTGTGTTCATCTTGGTCTTTGAATCACCTGCTTGACTCTTGATCGACAACTATTTCCCTCCCGGAAGAGAGCTCAGAGCTCGTATGAGCGATCTATGGGTCATGTTGTGACCTTACACACACACACCCAACTCCCCGTCCACGAGAATTGGAGTAACGACTCGAAGCGTAGTGATACTGAAATTATTTCAGCCCTGGGCAGGATTCGAGCCTGGACCGCCGTAGTGACAGTCGAGGACTCTCCCAACCGCGCCACCGAGGCGTGTGTGTTTGTGTGTACAAACAATTATTTAACCGTGCCTGTTTTGTCATTGGTGTATGAATTGTGTTATGTCGACATCACCTTCCAGCTTTACACTGGGCCGATCCATGTCGAATGTTGTGATTTTGAACTGCCAGAAGAAGGTTTCGTTTACAGAATTCTTGCTTTCTCTAGATTATTTCAATAATGTCTAACGATTGTGCAGTTTTAATGTTTCATAGTTTGCCATTCAGCTTATCATTACATGAAACAAAAGTAAAATTGTAGATTTGAAAAATTAAATATTTTAACCGAAGTCGATTCTACCGTCGAGAATCGGTCTAGTCAGTGGTTCTCAAACTTTTTTTTTCAGTTTTACAATTATACGTCCTAATGCCGGGTACCGTAATGTTTTCTTGATTTTATTTTATTTAATTTAATTTTTAATTTTTTTGTCAGCCCTCCATTACCCCCGAAAATTTGTTACCTCCCCCCCCAGGGGGTAATTTACCCACAGTTTGGGAACCACTGGGACTCTAGTGTGAGCCGGATTTTCACAAATCTGTAAATCTGTGGGGGGATGTGGAGTGTTACGGGAAGTGACCTGGGGGGGAGGGGGAGTCTTCTTCTTCTTCGCCGTTGGAAGAACAAGAAGTGATACGGCCAAGGTCCAAAGTTCTCCTCTTTTTTTTTTCTAGACAACGAGAACAAGAAGTCTTGTTTTCAGCATTGTTAACCATACACACTCGGGCGCCATCTGGTAGCTGAGAGAGACGACATGGTTGACGTTCTACTTTAAAATTTGTCTCTACCGTACACGGGACAGACTTTCCTCTTCCGTTTTCTATCCACACGTCACCTAGATTCCCATAGCTTAGTTAGATATCGGTCTTCAAGATCTAGAAAACTCAAGCTCTGAATTGCTCGTGTTTATGTGTGTATTCGCGTTTGTGCTCATGTGTTAGGTTATGTTTAATTGGGTAGCTACGTGTGTGTGTGTGCTTTATAACTTTGGGTTATATTCTTTTAATATTCGTTCATCCATCTTTATGTAACTCATCCTGTCTACTCTAGGATTTATTTTTAGTGAAGATTTGTTCTAACTCATCGTAACTATTCCAGACGCCATGTATGGTGGGGACATATTTCTTTGAATGTGTCATATAGGTCATATTTCATATTTGAATTGGTAATATTTCTTTGAAACCAGAACGAAGGCGATGCAATATATATATATATATATATATATATATATATATATATATATATATATATATATATATATAAACCATACTACAGTGTGGGATAAGAATACAAGAAAAAACATTGGAGAAAATAAACAGCAAAAGGATCAGATGCAGATGTAATACACGAAAGATCTTACCGTCTACTGTTTATTTTCCCAAGTGGTTTTTCTTGCGCGCGCGCACACACACACACACACACACACACACACACACACACACACACATGTGTATATATATATATATATATATATATATATATATATATATATATATATATATATATATATATATATTGTTTGTGTGAAATAAACAAACATCCAAATAAAACAAGGAAAATGAGGCATTGGCGCGATAACATGTTGCGTAGATGATTATTTGTTCCAGTGTAAAAAACGAACAGAGTCGCTCAGGTGAATTCTCTCCATTCATTGCCACGCAATAGGCCACTGTTTGTTTGTTTGTTTGTGTCTTTTTATTTTGTATTTGTGTTCGTTTCCTTTTTTTAGGGGTTGCAAATTGATATCGTTTGTAACATTTATGTATTTCTATAACTGGTAAATATACTCGACTCGATTTTTTTTTTCTTTTTTAGAGAGAGAGATGGAATTTCCAGTGATTCCTGTCCTCGTGTAATTGTTTTCGATTTTTCCTTCATCATAATTTTATATCTTCGTTGTTATTGTGCCTTCCTTTTTATTGCTATGTTGTTGATCTGTCTTAGGGCATAAAATTTTTGTGAAATGTCAAGCTGCATTCCCCCCCACACACACACATACACACGACTCATACTTTACAGTACTAGGTACATTTTAGAAATCATTCTTTTGCCCTTATCAAGATTGTTTCCCTTTGCTAAACATATCTTTTATACATTTATTTATGTATTTTATTTGTTATTTACATTATTATAGTTTTTATTTATTATTTTATTATTATTATGATTGTTTTCGCATCCGACCTAGATATGGACCAAAAGGTCTCCTGTCGGCATGCTCCGCCTTTGCAATCTCATCACGGCAGTGGAAGGGTTGATTATTTAATTTTGGTTGATAAAAAAATACATAAATGCATAGGTATAGTTAAAAAATAAACATAGGTAAATGATAAATAATAATAAATTGACATATAACTAATAATAACAGAGAATCAAACAGACAAATGATAACAAAACAAAAACAATATAAAATAAAATGTCGTCTTGTATCTTCGCTTGTCTTCTATGTTGTTTATATTTAAACTGCTGTAACAAGGATTTCCACTAAAGTTCGACAAAATCTACAGTGCGCATCGTATAGAGGGCATGGCGTTCCATGAATATCATATAAATTTTTAATTGATAATAAAATATAATTTTGGATATCTTAGCGATAAGGTCTGAATCGTACAAATTCCTTGGTTGTAAGAATCTTTTCGTCGCCGATCACATTTATCAATTATTGTTGAAGGCTGGACTTCTTAACAATCCTTTAATTTATTTTTAGTGTTGCCTGATGGAGGTCCGTTAATTTTCGTGGTATCAAGTTCATCATAATGTATTTCATAAACAAACTTAAAAGAAAGTCGCCTACCATCGACCCTAGTAAGGGACAGTTACCCGTTGTCATGACGACGAGAGCGCCACTCACCCTCTCCCTAGATATGCCGCTGTGTTGCTGATATCGTATTTATTTTTTCAGTTTATGGCTATTTTAACTTTATGGCATACTTAAAGAAGATTACCATGAGTTTGGAACGCCCTGTTGGATAAATAAAATCTTAAAAAGATGTGAAATGTTGGGCCCATGTAACCGTCAAGTGATCCTGTGTTAACTTGATCAAACTCAGTGGCCCACCTTATACATCTTATGGTTTTCTACAGGCGATTTTATTTAGGAAGAGAGGCATAACCCGGCTTGAAAGGGGTGTGTCGATCGAGACATCTTTCACGATAATCGCATCTCTTTAAACACACAAGATTCTGTGGTCAGTTAGGAGGAAACATGAGAGTTGGACGCTATGTTGGATGTGTTGCGACAAATGTTCCTTTTCCCGAGTCATTTGATCTCGCGATTGTTGCTCTCATTATAAAACCTTGACTTGTAGTATATTCTCAACTTCCTCTACTCCTCCCCATTTTCTCCCTCTCTCTTCCTCTCAGCCGAACTCCAACCTCCTCCTCCTCCTCCTCTGCGTACTGTTGCTTTTTTGTGCTCCACGTTCCCCCCCCCTACCCCCACACCTAACTCGACCTTTGGACTCCCTTCGTTACTGACTGTGAATGTGCCAGGTGTTTGTAAACATTCCCTTGACCTTGTTTTTGATGTCGCAGAAACTTGTCATCCCACGCGCTTCCTATGTGTGAGCCCTTCTGAAGTGTGTGTGTGTGTGTGTGTGTGTGATTTACAATGGTCTTTGGGTCACGTGTTGGACTCGTGATGGACAGTAACTATCCTCCCGGATGAGAGCTGATAGCTCATATATGACGGATCTATGGGTAAATGCTACCTTACACGCGCACACACCCAACTCTCCGCCCACGAGTGTTGGAGTAACGACTCGCAGCGCTGCGATACTGAAGTTATTTCAGCCCTAGGCGAGATTCGAACTCGGACCGCCGTAGTGGCGGCTGCGATCGCTACCACTACGCCACCGAGTCGTGTGTGTGTGTGTGCGTGCATGTGAAATTACGAAGGTCGGGGAAGTGTCTTGGAGGAAGAGTTGCTCCTCAACATGTTAGCAGTGTTTCTTCCGATGTTGAAATAATATTTCTTCGGGTGCAGTGAGTGTGTGGTGTGACTAATGAGCTGTTACTGGGCTAGTGACAGAGGGAGAGATTGACAATCGGTTTAGGTTCGGCACGTTATTGAATGGAAACTGGCATACACACACGTGTTGGCAGGCCCGAGTCTGAAAAGATACTGACCGTGACCTGACCTCACACGACTTAAGTACCCTCGGGGCGTACCGAAAAGTAGCGTCCCTCTGGCTGGGACAGGGTTGCCGGGTGTAGTCCGGAATTGTGCTTTTGGTAGACTACAAATATGTTTCTCACAAGAGTATTAAGGCCGTAGCCCAAAGATACATGCTCTGACGCTTAAGGCTAGTTGTCCTTACACTTTCTCCCAAGAGGCCGCTCATCCACATCCTGCGACTATGCACCTGTGCCTCAATATGTCCTTGTGGGGGACTCTGTTCACCACAAGCGCAATGGACGATGCCTCCTCCCCCCACCTCTGTGTGTGTGTATTTACCTAGTTGTATTTTACGGGACGGGAGCTATGCTCGTTGTGACCCATTTTCGTATCTCTCCACGTCTAGTTTATTCTTGAAATCGTGTATAGTTCTGGCATTCACTGTTTCACTGTTCAATTTGTTCCAGACATCGATCACTCTGTGTGGGAAACTATTCTTTTTCAGGTCTCTTCTGTAACTGTCTTTCTTTAGAGACTTTTCGTGTCCTCTTGTTTCTCTCTTGTCCCATTTTAATAAGTGTGTGTGTGTGTGTGTGTGTGTGTGTGTTTCTTCCAATATTGCTTATCACTGCTGTTACGAATCTCACTTCCACTTCTGACTCGTAACATATTGTAAGAATTCTAAGATTGTATGAATGATTTCCCAAGACCCCATATCTTTGGGATATCTTAAAGAAAATTACAAGGCCGCCATTTACCTTTTTTATCGTGAAAAGAAAAAAACACAATTGGAAAGTTTAACACTATTAAAGTTAATGGGATTAAAAAATGTTTATAACCAAGGATATACAAATGAGTAACGAATTTTAAAACAGAAGATTCCCATTCGTTAATTGCTTTTAACGGGGGTGAAAGAGAAATAATTACCAAGAGACTGTCTAGGCTTCCCGCGTCACTGCCATAGACGTCACATAACACCTAAATGAATCACTAGCTAAGTTAATTATATTACAAATTGGGGAGTACAGAGGACTTACATCAGCCGACAATCCCGCCCGAGGCTACACGTCCTTTACATGGCACACATCTTCTCAAACTGTCTGACGGGCACTGGGGAGCTTCTTCCTCCTACAAAAATCCCCCCCCCCCCCAAAAAAAAAAAAAAAAAAAAAAAAAAGAGTTTTTAACATCCCATTGTCAGGAGGTTGATGTTTGTGTGAATTATCATCACCAATGTTACAGTGTATGAAATGTATGAAATGCTGTTAACACTTTCATAACATTTTTTGTTTATTTTTCATTTTGTTTTGTTTTTTGCCATACTTGTATTCTACTTTTCAGGAAGAGCCATGTATGTATGTATGTGCGTGTGTATAATTTTTTTTTACCATTGCAATCTAATTTATTAATTCCTTAGTATACCTTTGCAAATAGCTTCAAAAAGCTCCTAAAATAGTTCACATTTCAAACCCCCCAGCTGAGCGTCAGCCCCTCCAAAATTATTTCCTGGATCCGCCACTGCCTCTGATTGGCCCTTAGGATTAGCGTCTATGGAGATTGAGCCTGATTGGTCAAGACAGCCTAAACGTTCTGTGCTTGGCGGGCGCGGGTAGTGTGTTATGTAATACAAGGCACTAATACATAATTGTATTACATTAGCACGGAAACTCAATACTAATTCCCTTTTGTCATGCTTACAGGGTTATACACAAAACTAATGCATCATACAGAGTTGAAATTATTCAATAGGGGATATTAAGACGTCATCCTAACCGTTACATAAGTGATGCCTTTTCATCCAAAGTTATAAATATATTCCAACCTTACATATATGGGATACTCGTACATGTTACACTGCACATTGAAGTGTCGAGAACTTTATCGTTATGTTACCTTTTCCTCCTCCCCCTCGTCCTCCTCTTTCTCCTTCTTTGACTTCCAGGACTCAGGAACGCAGTTAGCGTTTCTTTGGGGCTTCCTTGTACCTCCTCCACATCCCTTCCCTTCCTCCCTCCGCCCGCCCTTCCCCTTTCTCCTGCTTTCTCTTTCTTATACGCTCTCCCATACTCTCTTACACACACACACACACACACACTCGGTGGCGCGGTTGGTAGAATACCAGACTGCCAGTACGGCGGTGCTGGCGATACCTGGTTCGAATCCTGCCCAGGGCTGAAATTATTTCAGTATCGCTGCGCTTCGAGTCGTTACTCCGACTCTCGTAGGCGGGGGTTGGGTGTGTGTGTGCGTGTAAGGTCATAGCATTACCCATAAATCGGTCATACGAGCTCTGAGCTCTCTTCCAGGAGGGAAATAGCTGTCGATCATGAGTCCAACACGTAATCCAAAGACCAAGGTGAATCACACACACACACATACACACACACACACACGACGGTTGAAATAAATTCAGTATTGCTGCGCTGCGAGTCGTTACTCCAACTCGCGGGTGGGGAGTAGGTGCGTGTGCATTACACATAGATCGGTCATATATGAGCTATGAGCTCTCATCCTGGAGGGTAGTAGCTGTCGATCACGAATCCAACACGTGGTCCAAAGATCATTGTGAATCACACACGCATACACACACACACACACACACACACACACACACACACACACACACATAAACATAAACATAGCTATAGAAGAGAACCGAAGAAAAACAGTTTTCCACAT
>NC_134789.1:37723122-37743122 GCF_046742065.1 Oratosquilla oratoria
TATATATATATATATATATATATATATATATATATATATATATATATATATATATATACAGTATATATATATATATATATATAGACATATATATATATATATATGTTTTCATCCAATCTCTCCTAATATATATATATATATATATATATTATATATATATATATATATATATATATATATATATATATATATAGTGTGTGTGTGTGATTCATCATGATCTTGGATCACGTGTTGCACTCGTGATTGACAGCTATTCCTCTCGTAGAAGAGAGCTCAGAGCTCATATATGACGGATCTACTGTATGGGTAATACTGTGACCTTACACGCACACACACACACCCAACTCTCCTCCCACGAAAGTTGGAGTAACGACTCGCAGCGAAGCGATACAGAAATTATTTCAGCCCTGGCCGGGATTCACACCCGGACCCCTGTAGTGCCAGGCGGGAACTCTACCTCCACGCCACGAGTGTTGTGTGTAATAATAATAATAATAATAATAGGTTTATTGAAATAGCAGTGATACACTGACAGTGATACAATACAGTAATTATATGAGTAATATGCCTAGTCTAAGTTTTACAGTGATACGCTGACAATAATACAATACAGTAATTATATGAATGATATGCCTAGTCTAAGTTTTACAATGAGTTTATTGTGCGAACAATGGATGGAATAGCACTGCTCTTGTATCGGTCAGTCCTCGGTGCTCTACTGGGTTGGATCTTGTTGGAATGTCGGATGGCGTGGCGGGCAGGTGTGGTGTCAGGTGGGAGGAAGTGACGGTGACGTGGGTGGAACATTAGGTCCTGTCCAAACTTCCTCAGTGCCTCACTGTGCTTGTCTGACACCCTTGGCAGGCTGAGGGTGGTGAGGGCGTGCTCGTATCCCTCAAGATAATTCTGCACGCTCTCTTCTGTATACAGGATGGGGCAGCGAGGACTGACGTTTTTAAAATGGCTGTTACTCAGCCCCAGGGAAAGGGAGATGTGTCAGACAGGTACCATTCAATTTGCTGAACCTTAGCATTATTTTTTTCTTATGTGAAGCCATGACACTGTGGATGGTAGAGTATGGCGTGTTTGCCCACTACAGTTACATGAAGAATAACGAGTCTGTCACAGCAGTTCAACGTGAGTTCTGGTGCCACTTCAACATTCACTGAAATAAGGCTGTTCCAACCCCCAACACAGTCTTACGTTGGGTGAATGCACTTTGTGCGAGACCGGTGGGGGCCCCACGAGCGGTGAGGACCCCGGAAAATGTGGAACGTGTCAGACATCACCGTCACTGGGGATTCTATTCAGGTCACGTGTCAGACAAGCTTTGGTGCGGAGTCCGATTCGCTCTGCGCAGAGGCATTCCACTCAACTTGTATCAGTACTCGTTCGGTAAGGCTCATTTTGCATGAAGACCTGCATTTCCACCTGTACAAACCGGTCATTGGGCAACAGTTGGAACCAAGTGACTGCACTAGGGGTTAAATTTGCACGACAGATGGAAGCCATTTTTGCTGAGTGATGAAGTTCATTTTCATTTCAATGGCATGGTGAATATACAAAACTGTCGTTATTGGGGTCTTGGAAATCCGAAAGAACTGCACGAAAGACCGCTGCGTGGCCAAAAAGTGACGGTCTGCTGTGCTGTTGGAAAAGCTGCCGTCATTGGTCCTTACTTTTTTGAAGACAGTAACAGAAATGACTCTGACCTCAGAGTTACAACGAAAAAATATACCTATCCGACGTATGTGGTCTCAGCAGGATTGGGTGACGGACCTCACAGCTAGAGCATCAGCGGCCATTCTTCGCCCTCTCTTCGGTGACCGCATCATTTCTAGGTTTGCTGACATTCCGTGGCCACCTCGATTTCCTGACTTATCCATGTGTGATTATTTCTTGTGGGGGACACCACAAAGCACATATACTCGTACATGTGCATAGGCCCCGTACACTGAACCATTTGAGGGAAGCTACTCACGTGCATGTCGCTGGAGATAGTGAAAGCCAACTTCCAAGAACGCCTTCAGAAAGGCATCAGCGAAAACGAACACCACATGATGAATGTTGTTTTTCACGCTTGATTGGGTCAAATGCTATTTCAATATAAACACATTGATCTCAATAAATTTTGTTTCCAGTTACAATTTATGATTTTATTTATTTATTGATTTATTTATTTCTAAGTCTGTCCTCTCCACCCCACCCTGTGTTGTCAGGACTAGGTAGTGTAGCATTCCCTATACATCTGGTTAAAGGGACTGCAGCTTTTACACGATTACAAGGAAGAGACTTCCAACATTTGTTTTAGCACCTCAAGTTAAACAACTTTTTTATGATCCCCTTCGGCTGAATAAAATCATGTGGCGACTCATAGAAGAAAACTAAAATTCGGGCACTTCTGGGAAGATCTAGGATTGGGTTTGATCCCAACTGGTTTCGATCACAGCATAGCGCGTCCTGGTGTAGACCACTCTCCCTTCGTCGTTAGAGCCAAGTCTTCCAGCGAGAGGGAGGACGTGCTGGCATGGGGAGGAAGAGGAGAGGAGGTAGAAGGGAACAGGAGAGGGCAAGGGAGTGGGAGGTACGCGCAGGTTTATGGAAACCTGACGAAGGCGTCCCCGTGATCTGCTTCATTCCTCCTGCAGGTAGTTCCTCTTCTTCATGCTCTCATGCTCTCTCTCTCTCTCTCTCTCTCTCTCTCTCACACACACACACACACACACACACTCACGACTCGGTGGCGTGGTTGGTAGAGTCCCAGACTGTCACTACGGCGGCCCGGGTTCGATTCCTACCCAGGGCTGAAATAATTTCAGTATCGCTGCGCTTCGAATCGTTACTCCAACTCGTGGGCGGGAGTTAGGGGTGTGTGTGCGTGTAAGGTCATAGCATTGCCCATAGATTGGTCATACGAGCTCTGAGCTCTCTTCCGGGAGGGAAATAGCTGTCGATCACGAGTCCAACACGTGATCCAAAGACCAAGGTGAATCACACAGCACGCTTATACGCGCACGCGGCATTTGACCGCTAACTCAGCGGTCTGAGTTCCAGACCTCTCCCCTAGGGTGGAAAGCATCGCAACAGTTCAAGCGGGCACTCCACTCCACTCCACCCAAGTCCAAAACGTGATACAAGACCGTGGTGAATGAAATTGTTTGGTTTCCGGACCAAAGTAGCTAACCAAGTCGAAGAGGTTATTCGGAAATTGGGTTATCCTCAGCTGAATAAAATCACCTGGCGACAGCTAGAATGAATAAGCGCAGCGAATGAGTTTACTCAGATGTAGTTAATATCTTCCCCCAGGAAGGGTTGGCGGGGGGTCCTTTCCTCTGAATTAAATCGCCTGGTAGCATCGCTAAGGCCAGACCCTCTGAGGTGAACTACCATTTGCGCAGTTGTCCGCGCGGGTGTTGCGAAGGAGTGACGCGGAAGATCAAGGTCGTCTACGTCGTCGTAATCTCCGTCGTCTGAGGCGCTCGTGTTGTCCGCTTCATTGACCCTGCGAGTGTCTCATGGCGGTGTTGCCATTTAAAGATCATTCGGAGACTATGGTTTCTTGTCAAGTCCCATAGATGCCGTCTGTTTCCTTCTACAGGGAGTTTTTATGGTACACGCACACGTGCGTGTGTAAGGCGTCAGTAGAAGTAAAAAGGTTAATAACCTTGGTTTTAAACCTTCCTGTTGCGTAGGAGGGTTCCCCTCGGTTGGATAAAATCGTGCGGCAGTAGCCAGAAGAAATGGACTAGTTGACAACAGAAGTGGAAGGATTGATCAGGGTAGTCCGCCCTAGACTTGAGCTCATTTAACTCATTTAGGACCTGTCATCTTTCAACAGACTTCGTCCGATGTCAGCCAGGATGAAAGTGCCCTTGTAGTAAAAGGTTTTCTTGATTTTTTTTATTAAAACACCTTATGTACAAAGTCTCCCCTGTGCTGAATTGAATATGCTGACCCTATGCATCCCGGTATTTTGCATTTTACTGATGTCTTGACCTCATGACAGTCTTCTCATACTCAATCAGGATATAATCTCGAAACCCTCATTGCAGGAGCACCTCCAGATCATAAACTGTTGCAATACTGAGTGTGAGAAGGACAGTAGAGTTTGACGCTGTTGTCAATATAATGTAACCATCGAGACGTTTTCAGTGGGACTGAGGCGTGTGGGTCTGCCACGCCAAGACCTTGGGATCTTTGTAGTATAAATGTAATGTACAAGATTTGTACACAGGAGTTTGATTAAACCAAGTAACCCTCCTAACGTGCAGTCTAACACATATAGAGTTAGCCAGAAGGAAATACATAAAGTGTGTTTGAGACGAAATGTCTTCAGAAGTATGGTAGGGATTATGAGAATTGATAGAATGAGAAATGAGGAGGTAAGGAGAAGAGCAGGGATAGAAAGGGAGTTAGCAGAGTTGATGAGAGATTATTGCGATGGTTTGGGTACTTGGAAAGATTATCAAAAAGAGTGTGGAAAGCAGAAGTGGATGGAATCAACTTGAAGGGAAGACCGAAAATGAGATAGATGGATGGGGTGAAAGGGGCTTTGAGCAAGAGGGAAATGTCTGTCGAGCAGGGAAAGAGAAAACAGGGAACATGTGCAAGTGAGGCATTATTGTGGATAGATGATAATTTGACTCAGACCAAAGGGGGTAAGGCGGGAGGATTGCCATGTGGCTGTGCTGTGTCTTGCTGCATTGCTTCTGATCTGGGCAATGGGTGGGGGTGGGTGTATCCCTTGTCTGACCATATATATATATATATATATATATATATATATATATATATATATATATATATACATATATATATATATATATGCTAATAAGAACATGGGTATGTGTATTCACTTATGCAAAGTAGACCACTTGGAAAAAGAAACTAACGAAGCAGAGCGCTTTCGTATATTACATCTTCAGTGCAAAAAGTACTTTTTGCACTGAAGATGTAATATATGAAAGCGCTCTGCTTCGTTAGTTTCTTTTTCCAAGTGGTCTACTTTGCATATATATATATATATCTCGCTGGGCTTTAGCCAGAATAAAACTACATCAGTCCACACACAACCCAACTGGACCCTCGCAACCGAACCAAAAACTATCACCTTTCTTCCCAGTCAAAGCAGTTCCAACATAACCTGTTCACTTTTGATCCATTAGATAGTGAGGAGGCTCCCATGTGGTGAATAGTAGTGTGGTGTTGGTGGTAACTTTGCTGAGTCAGCCCAGTTCATATTCCAGTTTCCATGGCCACTATCACCCAATCCAGTCTCACTTGTTTCTCAGACAGAACACCTCCAAATTTAACTAGTTTCTTATCCTGCACATTTCAAGCTCTTTTCCAGGGCCGAAACCAACCAAATCTGAATGAAACCTGATGAAAACCAGCAAAACCTGCTAATATACACCCATGAAATGTGTTTAAATCCTGAAATAACATATTGATATATCGTAAATATTACTCAGCTTTCCAGATAAGTGATCCTTTTTTGCCAGACTGCCTTGGTTCATGATTGTTCAGCTTCCTGATACCCACCAAACCGCACAAAAACCAATCTTGGAAAAACCTAACCTAACCTAATCATAACCTAACCTAACCATTAGAAAGAATAGGTCAAATTTATACAAGTGACAGCATTAAGTGGAGTCTTTTGCTAGTTTTGGCCGGTTTCATTGAAACGTCAGAGAGCTATTCTCTCTTCTCTCTCTCTCTTTCTCATTTACCCTCACCCACACACTTGCCCCTACAAGGAATTAAGGACGGGTACTGGAAGTGCTGGTCCTGCGAGATGGACATCACATAGAATCTTCTCCCTGCTGCCTGTTTCCAAGAACTTTCAGCGCATCCATGGGGCCACGGTTGCTGGACCAGGCACAGGATTTCTCCTCGTCAACCTTGACTATATCCTCCAACTCTTCACATAAAGAGGGTTAACTACAGGCAGACCACTCTTTATCACTTACTAGTGAGCGTTTCATAAAGAAAGAAATCGCAACACTGTCCCCCGTTTCTTTAGAAAAAATTATGGGTGTGAGGATTGTTGCCGGTCATCACAGTGGGGTTATGAATCCAATTAGTCAAGCTCGACAGTTATCGTCATCATCAATTATTACTAGTACATTACCCGTTGTTTTTGTTAACTCAGGATTTAGCACTAATGTACATTTTAATTTATTAAATGCATATGGTGCGATATGATTTTATTTTATCACAATAAAATGATAGGATGAGTAAAAAATAAGATTTGAAAAAATTATTCACATGTTTTTATAAACAGCATTATTGAGAGGCATTCTCCCAATTCATTGTCTTATTTCTTCTTCAGGATCATAAGACAATGGGGAGGGTTCCTAATTGGTTCCGAGGAGCACCAATAGATTTGTAAACAATTCTGTGGGTTCTGTAATTAGAAATTCCTCTTGATAATGTTGCATCATCTACTCTCATAGAGCACATTGCCATTGCACGAATATTTATTTACATCATGCTGAAATGACATTCCTTTATAATTTAAGTGAGAATTATGCAGAAACTCGAGATTAATCTAAGTAAACAGTATTGCCGTACAGGCTTGAAACAAAGAATCTGATTGATGAAAGGGCGGAGAAAGTTTATTTGGTTCATAAATGTAAGGATCTTAAATATAAAGTTAAAGATCATTGGACTAAGGAAATAATTACGTCACTGCAAATCTCATGTAGGATCTTTTATACGTGCTCTTGTGGGATTCGCAGAGGGCGTTGTGTATTTGGTTTGAACAAAAGAAAGATATAGAAGACTAGAATTTTATTCTAGACAGAAAACTAAAAGAAGTGAGTCGCCATATCCATAAGTGAGGGCCGACAGTGGTGACTACACACACATACAATGATAAATTGGAGAGTAAGAGATTGGGCTTCACAAGCATTGCTCCTTTCTTGTATATATTACAACCAGGTAAATTATATAAGTATACACTATATATATATATACACACACATGTATATGTTAGGGAGTTGTCCTCAACATCTCATGACCCCTCGACCTGCACGATGTCAGCCTGGGAACGGACCCTGTTTGCTCCCATGATGTCCCAAGAGAACACACCTGCGCCTCGGCCGTCTGCGTTGGGATGGACAGCGGTTCTTTGAGGAACACACGTTCAGCACCCAGCTCCTTACATTCCATTCTGACTAGATATGCAATCTGAGAACTTATTGCATCTGGGTTCCCAGGCATTGACACTTTTCCCTTGCGTCCCATGACCTGACCTGGGATATAAGCTGGACGGAATCACTGAAGATTCAGATTGCATCAGAGTATCATGCTATGAGCCTAGCTAGCTGCCTCTGTTGCCATCTCCTCCCCCCGAAGAGGCAGACCACCTTGGGACACAACTTGAAAAGTATAGTCGTCACCTCCCTCGCTGCTTCACCCATTCTCGCAACCAGAGCAAATCATGTTATCCTTTTGGCACCTAATTTTAACTTAAACTGCTTTCCCCACCACTGTTTGCCTTCCAGCCAGACTACCCCCACAACATTCCTGACATTATATACTGCATATATACGAAGGATGATTGGAAAATTCGTGGCCAAGCCGGGATAAGACTTTTTAAGCCTATAACTTTTTTATTTTATTTATTTATTTATTTATTTTTTTTTATACAGAATTGATTTGGAACAGTAAGATATTGTAGAGAAAATGGACAAAATTGGTCATCAGACAGTCATTCAATTCCTCCACATCAAGGGCTTAATGCCAAAGGAAATTCATGAGGACATGGTGACTACTCTATCAAACAATGCTTCTTCATACAGCATGGTTAAAAAAATGGGCAGCTGATTTCAAATAAGGCAGGGATATATATGCAACTCAAAAAAGTGTGCTTTTTTATATAAAAAAACTTGACCTAAAAAAACATGGGTTTTTTTTTCCAGGCCTGTAGACCATGATTAATTCGTGCATACCTTATTGTATATCCTAATTTATGTGTATATTTAACCATTCATGACAAGGAAATTTGGAGTGTTTCATCTTTGTAGCATAATGGAGTTTGGAAAAAGTAAAAATAGAATATTAGGACAATATAAAATTGTAACTAAGGAGGTAAAGAAAGTGGGATCTGAAAAAGATTTCAGAGTAATTATCTCAAACAACTTGTCCTATGATAAACAAATAAACAAAATTGTCGGAGAATCCTATAACTTGCTAAGATCAATAAAAGTGGCATTTACATATTTGGACAAATAAATGATTAAAAATATTAGTCACACTGATAAGGCCTAGACTAGAATAAGTATGTGGTGACATTGTGGTCACCCAGTACCAAAAAGAATATAAAGAAAATAGAAAGAATCCAGAGAGCAGCCACAAAAATGGCTCCTGCACTTTCAAACTTGTCATATGAGGAGAGACTGGCTAAACTGGAGTTACCGACTCTGGAGCAAAGAAGAGAGAGAGGCGACCTACTGACCATCTATAGAATCATGAAGGGCACAGAAATACTCAATAGAGAGGACTTGTTAAACTGGGACAAGAGAAACACAAGAGGACATGGAAAGAAACTCAAAAAACATAGTTATAGAAGAGATCTGAAGAAAAACAGTTTTCCACATAGAGTGGTGGACACTTGGAACAAACTGGATGAAAAAATAGTGTGCGCAAAAACCATTCATGAATTTAAGAGCAAATTAGACACTGTGAGATACAAAGGCGGGACACCATGAGTGTAGTTCCCCTTCCCATAAAATACAACTAGGTAAATACACACACACACACACAGCTCCCATCCCGTAAAATACAACTAGGTAAATACACAATGTATGTGAAGAGTGGAATATATTTATGGAAATATCCAAACAGGATTTGCAACTGGACACGAATATGGAAAATTAATTTAAGTGTGACAAATTGTGCAGTATTTTGGAAGTGAACAAAAATAAAGATCACCAGCAGTTCAGTTGTTGGGTAGTATAAGAGATGAGAAAGGGGTAAAGAAGGACAGGGAGCATTATTCACAAATATAATGTCACCTAAGAAGCACATTACAATTTTTTTTTCTTTTCTTTTCGTTTCTTCTGTTAATGAGTGGCGCTGAATGATCATTTTGGTCCCAGTGCCTGGCCGTCGGCCAAAAACTCATAAATCACAATCACAATCTTCTGTTAATGAAAATAAAAAAATACTTGAGGTGCCCTAGATTGGAATCTGCAGCAGTGGTGTGGTTTCCAAAATAAAAAGGATGAATGCAATTGAGATTTAAAGGATGTCAAGAAAATCAACCAAATTTGTTCCCAGTCAGGCAGACATACCATATAAGGAGAAGTTAGAGAAAGATGATATGATTGTTTTTAGAATAGTGGAAATAGTAGACAAAATGTACACAAAAAATACCCTTTATTTTGGATGAAAGTGACATGAGATGGAATATGATAATTTGCTTTACGAATGCCAGGTGCATAATATTTTCCCATAACCTGAAAGAGAAAATACACAAATTAATAACATAAATGAATTTAAAGCCTAGTTTGACTCGGGGAGACAAGGGATCCCATGAATGTAGCTCCCTCCATGTAAGTGGCAATTAGGTAAATCTAATTATGTAAATATCTCAGCATCTCACCAAGGTGATGCGTTGTACAGCGAGGGATGAAATGGTAAATGCCTAGGGCGTGTAGTTAGTATGTCTTAGTTTCCTTGTGACATTGGAGTCTTCCAATTGAAGCAGATTGTCTGGCGTTGGCTTGAATAAAATGCTGAGTTAAGATCTCTGTGTCGGTACCTCATCATTAAATATGTTTAGGGGGTACCATAACACGGGGTTGAAGAGAACGCCTATAGAAGAAATATGCAGTACAGAATGAGTTTTTAAAATAGTGTAGTGTGTGTAGTTTTAATCTGACCTTACCCTGTCACAGATATTTTTATTGTCGGTTGTACTGCATGTGTGTCGTAACTGTAACTTTGAATGATCTGGATCCACAAAGTTTCAATTTGTATGTATCATTACAAATTGACTAAATAAAGTATTTATTATTATTATCATTATCATTAATTATTATTATTATTATTATTATAATATTCCTGCCACGGGGATTAACGAAATCGCCCCCCCGGCGGCAGCTAGTGTCACGCAGTAACCAGTTGGTTCACTGCTCACGCGAGTGGCTGCCGAGAGCATGTTGGAAGTGCTTACGGGATTTTATGTAAGAGAGAATGAAGAGCGACGGAGGGAGAGGGAGGTGGTGGCGGTGGGATTACGCAAGTCGGGTGGGACTTGAGTTGGTTCTCTTTGGAAGTGGAGGAGGGGGAGGGGAAATGTGCTTCGCGTGGGATTGTGTCGAGGTTAACCCAACCGTTGACGATTATGATCCGTTTCTATGCTTATCTTAGCTAGCTTCGGACGGTTTTATTCAGTTCAGGAAATCCTCAGAGCAAGGAGATACTGCCGAGTTGCTCTTCGGGTTTTTGCGAAGTAATTTGATGACAAAGTGGAGTGGGTGAACGCTTCGCTGTGGAGCGGAGTGGGAATTGCAACTCGTTTGTGTGTGTGTGTGAGAGAGAGAGACAGGGCGAGAGAGAGAGAGAGAGTAGTCAGAAAAGAAAAGGACGGGAACCCTGATTTCTGTCTGTGCATATCGGTCTGTCTACACCGATGTTCACTTACGCTTGCTTTCCATAGTGTTAGTGCTGCTGTACCTGTCTGTCTGTCTATACAGACACCCACGTGAATGCATTTTGTCGTGGTGTATACTTTTTTTATTCTTTCTTAAGGCAAAAGCTTTTCGTCTACCACTTGTATGTTTGCAGTTATTCATTGATTGCAAGAATTATTATCATGTAGATAATCATTTTAGAATAAAGACGCACCAGGACATTCTCTCGTAGATTGCCGTGCAGACCATCATCAGTAAAAATCCTGTCTGCCACAACCTGGTAGAATGCTTTAGAAATATTAATTATCCATCCACTGCGAGAGTATAATTTCCTTGTCGAAGTTGTGTGTAATCCATCACGCATCGGTGTATAAACTTTAACAAAGTTGTTGATGATCTAGTAAAGAAATGAAAATTTATATTTTAGTAATAAAAAAAACATGCAAACTATCTTCACAGTCAAGTATAAAATGAGAAACAAAATTAATGGGAAAACACTCGACAAGAAACAATGGTCTCAAACTGTCAGTAAACAGATTTAATTTGGAAGTGGGTAGAAAGAACTTTGCCAACCGTCTAGTTAATGAATGGAATAAACTTCCTGCAGAGGCAGTGCAATGTAGTTCAGTTCGAAGCTTTAAGAATCATTTAGATAAGCACCTAAGCAAGATGATATATATATATATATATATATATATATATATATATATATATATATATATATATATATATATGAGACAGGTGGAATAAACTATTGAAAAGCGAAACCGGTCAGGAATCAACGACCCGTTTTTCCACCTTCCACCTTTCTCAAAATGTGTGTGTATGTATATATATATATATATATATATATATACATATATATATATATATATATATATATATATATACATATAATATATATATATATTTAAGATTATTTCAGACATATATATGAAGGTAAGACAGATGAGTGGAAAAGGTGGTAGAGAAAAATCTGCTGCATTCTCTGAAGAAGACTTGTAGTCGAAAATTCTGTAATATAGTGTTCTCGCTCTAAACCGCGTTTCTCTTCCACCTTTTCCACTCATATATATGTATATATATATATATATATATATATATATATATATATATATATATGTGTGTGTGTGTGTGTGTGTGTGTGTGTGTCTGTGCATGTGTCTGTGGAAGCACAACATGTACGTTTGTTTTCATAATAAGTGGTCATGCCTCCATGACTTTGGAGTGTCAAGGAGACTTGCGGATTCCAGATTGTAGTTGCGGTAAAGACAGCAGGTTGTTCTTTCCCTGAAGCTTTGATTGTGGTGTCTATGTCTGTTTCGGTCTACCTGTGCATTTTTTTTTCATTCGTGTTTATTTTTTACTTACTCGTTTATTTGTATTGTTTTATTTCGGTGAATGCTATTTTGGTGTCGGTAATTAGAAGCGTCTGGTAGAGAGCAGAGTAATTAGTAACTTTATTCACGGATTGCAATATTGCTGCACGATTGTATTATTAAATCATCGTTATATATTAATGTTATCGATAATATCAATATTGTTATTGCTATTTTGGCTCACATGAAGAATTGTCACACCAGAACGCCCACATAAAGAATAATCACCCCATGAGATCCCACCGGAAGAATTGTCACCTATGCCGAATATTAACAGTGGATTTCAACATTAGGATAGGTTAGGTTGAATGAGTGTTATGACTTTTGTCATCAACTTATACAACCGAAGAATCGTAAACCCAGAATGGCCCACGTGAAGATTTGTCACCTTAGGAGAGCCCACACGAAGAATTGTCACCCTGTCGACGTCTGGGGTGACGATTCTGTTACCATTAATAATATTAATGGTAAGTGCTAATATTAATTTAATATTAGCACTACATGAAAGACAGCTGTTACCTCTGCTAATGCTGCAACAAGTTTTATTTATTTATTTTTATAAGCTTACTGGTAACTTCATCCCCCACACCAACTGATGCAACAATTTTTATTTATTTTTTATGAGCTTACTGGTAACTTCATTCCCCGCACCAACTGTTGCTAAGGAGTTGTCGTCAATAGAGAAGCTACTGAGTTGCCAGGTGTCTCCAGTTACTTGATTCACACGGTTGAGTTGGGTTGCGTGGCCTCGACAGCTGAATGAAATCATGTGGTAGCTTTTTCCCGGAGAACAATTATGTGAGGGACGGATTTGTAGTAGCGAAATCGTCAAATACGGTGATGCCAATCTGTGAAGCGATCATTTTCTATGTACATATATATTTTATTTATTTATTTATTTTTATTGTGGGATCAACAACGGATACTTATAAGTTAAGGGAGTGTCGCCAGCGATTATTCGAAAAATGTTGGTACATGAGCAAATTTTAGGTAAACGTTTCAAAAGAATCTCTATGGTGGTGGCAACACTCATACTAAGTTATACAACTGTATTTCGTTTCTATTTTTCATACAGCACAAAATAAATAAGATATTGGCAACCTCTGGCAACCCCATTGCATAAAAACATTCAATATATTGAAATAGCGTCATTATTTCTATAGCTATTTCGTTTTTGCTACAGAATTGTGTTTATGGAGATATAGCTCTTGGGGCTCTCATCGTACGCAACAATTTTGATTCCTCATCCTGTGTTGTTGCTGTGATCATGGAAAAATTAACAAGAAACAAAAGAGTGAATCGGCAGAATATCGAGAGGGCCCATGAGTGCCTGAAATAGAAACAAGAAGGAAAAATAAGGAAAGAGGAGAAAAGCAGCAAAGATGCTCCCAGCGCTCCGCAAACATTTACTAGTTACGCCCATCTTACGCCTCCACCCACGCCACACCACTCACCTCACCTCACACCTCATCAGCAAAGAGGAAATTGGAGATTTGCTATATATTGCAACCTCTAACAAATTGTCGCGAAAAAATAAATCCCTCGTCCTGTAAAGTTTATGTTTTTGTTTTTTCTGTTGTTCCCCAGACTCGAAGCTTTCATTTGATACCAAGCTGAATGATGTGGAAGGATTTTCCATTAAGTAATTAAGGCTCCGCTTGAGCTCTATATCTTCATTAGATATTCACTATGCCTTATATATACATGGGATGAACACAATACCTTGAGGAATTACACACTAATGTAAGGGGTTTTATACCTATATTCATTAAACACATATTTGAAAAAAATCACCCACACTATAAAGCGATGCGACACTTCCTTAAGAGCCCATTTTTACTCCCAGCTTCGACCGTATTTCCTACTTTTCACGCAAGGAGAGCAGACAATAGGTGACTGGTACCCTGATATTTCTGTAAGCCAATGTCATAACAACGCCACAAACTAACAAACAAAATATATAACACAGACATGCACAACAACACCAAAAGATGGCCAATTATTTGGCAGGAAGAAATGCTTATGTGTCATATAATGGCCAATCATCGCACATCAAAAACATTAAGAATGAAGTACCACAGGGCTCTGTTCTCTCCCCCACATTCTTTAATCTATACATGCATGATATACCCACACCAGACACCACAGAAATACAAATATCTTCCTACGCAGACGACATAACAATCACATGTACACATCGTAACACAAAGCCGCAGAAATAATACATACCTTGATACACTCAACACATGGTTTATTACAGACTCAAAATAGCCCCAGCCAAATCTACAGCAACACTTCTCACCAACTGGACAAAAGAACACAAATACATTCCTCAACTCTATATCGACAACACTAATACCACCCCCAACCCCCGAAAATTCTTTGTGTAACATACGATACATCCACGTCATTTAAACAACACATCACAAACATAAAAAAATGAATGCACACCTAGACTCAACGCACGTAAATCAATCACTGGGACAACATTTGGACAAAACAACGAAATTGTACTACAATATACAAACAATGCATATGTGCAGTGATGAATTATGCAAGTCCAGCATGGGCACCTAATCTCAGTAATACACACCTCAACACCCTTCAGATCATACAAAACAAAGCATTAAAAACAATTACAGGCTGCACATATACAACACCTACAGACAGACCACCTACACTATGAAACAAAGGTACTCAAAGTCAAAGATCATCTTGACATGAGACGCACACAAACACTTGCTGCAGCCTCCACAAACACAGCACACCCGCTGCACTACATAGCAGAACACCCACACACACCAAGAAATATAAAATATATATATCTATATCACACACAAATACTATCTTCTCTTCCTCCAAAACCACCAAATACCAGCCTCCGGAAACATATTCATAATCACACCACTCACTGCTCCATTAACACACTAAAAGACAACACATTGCTGCATGCCAGACCCCCTGATATCCATCCCTCTGAATCCTCTCTCCCACGAAAGGACAGAGTCCACCTGGCCAGACTGCGGTGCGGCCACCACCCAGCAGCCCTTCTAAGCTACCAGAAGAGACTGGATGACCGCATTGTGGACAAATGCCCAGGATGTAACACTTCACCCCATACTATTCAACACATCATGGAAGACTGCATTATACACAATCATGCATGCAAACAACACAACATACACTCCATAAAGGATTTGTGGGAAAACCCCGTGTCGGCCGTGGCATTCCTTGGGGAGATGGGACTGCTCGGACAGACAATCTAGGGAACAACAACAACCCGTCAGTTACTTACACAATACAGATAACACAGATTTTCTTCCCACAGATATCGTATGGGGGGGGGGGTTAATGACAGTGGCAACATTGAAGCTTTTATTCGCTTCGCCCATATTATGGAACAAATGAATAGTAGCAGCGTTGTAATTCAAATAACCAAGGCCGGCTGCTGCTGCTACTAGCAATTTGTTCCATAATAGTTACAACGGCGAAACGAAGACAACTTCGTTGCTACGCTCTCTAGTAACATTGGGATTCGTAGGAAACAGGAATCAGGGTTGTATTGTTCAGTCGGCATCATCCCAGGGTGCCAGAGTAGGTATCAGATTATCGAATCTTTTACCGTTCAGAGTTGTGAAATGGTTAGCGCATGTGACTCAAGCTCAAAGGGCACTGCGTTCGAAGCTCGCGGCGGCCGGACTTGATTTTATGAATACAGGGTGACCCCCCCCAACTTGTGATAGACCTCATTTCTTAATTTTCTGCAAATATTGAATGAAGCTTTGGTTATACCCAGTTTATTGTGTTTAAAACATACCAGATCATTCCTTGAGGATCAGCACAGTTGTCCATGACATCCTTACAAACCGACCGAGAAACGGCCCTGGTCTCCCTGGTGGCTTACTTGAGGTCCATGATGGTCCTGGGTCTCCATGTACAATGTGTCTTTCAGGGAGCCCCCCCCCCCCCAAGAGAAAGAAATTGGGGGTGGGGCTATTATTATTATTATTATTATTAATTTTTTTTTCTTTCGAAATTTGGGAGTGAAGTATCACTCCCACGGGCTTTGTTTGAGCCCGTGCGGTGGTGTTTATGTAAGACACACCTTGTGGAGAGGAGGTGGGATGGTGTAGCTAGTCAGAGGGTGATAGGGGGCAGTAGAAATGAGAGGCTGCAGCTGTTAGAGCGACGGCGGACACTCTAGTGGCTGACGGAGCTCTTCGGGGCTTTGGAGGCTGCAGAGGCGGCTCACAAGACCTTCAGGGGGAGCCGGTGGTCTCAAAGGTGGGGCTAAGGTCTGAGACTGATCACACGGCCACCAAAGATCTCTTTCAGCCAATCATGGGACAGGTTTGAGGTGTGAGAGCTTGCTCCATCTGGCTGGAACTAGAACTTTCCCATAAGCGTTGGGTACAGGGTCTGAAGCTCACTCCAAGTGTACAGTGAAGTTATATCTTTTACTGATGTACCTATATGCTACTGCAACTTTCTTACATGGTTACTTAGGAATACCTCTTCATAATCATGCTAAAGCATTGCATTCTAAAGAATGCAATTCAGCCAAGGAAAAGAGCAAGCAGGGCCTAACAACAACAGTAACAACAACATCCGACAGAAGGATGAAGATAGGTATTTGGAATGATGTGCCTCATGGCGACATATACCGTTTGGCCAGCTTTCGTAATGTTGAATAACTAAGTTTTGGTGTGTGTGTGTGTGGGGGGGGTATTGATGGCATTCGTAGTGAGATTTGCGTCGTGATGCGTCACTAACACTGCGTGCGCTTGTGTTAGTGTGCACTTTCCCAGACGTAGAGAGGGAAACTTGTCATCAGTTCCGCTACACTTTCTCTTCTGCAGCGGGAGTCAGCTGCCGCGCCGTTACGCAGTGCGCCTCCACCTGAGGCGAGCGCGCGCACACGCACACACACACACACACACACACACACACACACACACACACACACACACACACACACACACACACACACACACACACAGCTTTCCTCATAGAGTAATAGACAGTTGGAACAAGTTGGATGAAAAAGTAGTGTGTGCAAGAACAATATATGAATTTAATAATAGTTTAGATAAAATGAGATATGGAGACGGGACACACGAGCGTAGCTCCCCTTCCCGTGAGATACAACTAGGTATATACACACACACACACTCACTCACTCACTCACTCACTCACTCACTCACTCACTCACTCACTCACTCACTCACCCACCCACCCAGCGTACAATCTCTGTCACTTAATCAGCGTTGTCTCCCCATGAGAAGGCCGTCCATGGAACTAACAGCGGTGAGATTGAGGTTCGGGCCACCAGCTGGGCGTGAAGGTCTGTCGTTTAGCATACTCTACCTTTGCACGTTATCCAACCCTAGGACCGGCCCAGTGGTTCTCAGCCTGTGGACCACCATGGGGCACTGGTGTGAGGGAGGGTGGTGGGCGCCACAAACCTGAAAATAGGGGCAGTTAGTGAATGCTGAGCGATCTAAATCCATGTTGAAGAGGTACCCACGAGACTAGACCATAAATATTCGAAATATGGTGAACCAGGGGAGAGAGAAGCTTCCCGTAAGCGAATGAAGTGTTCAGGTATCAGGGGATGTTCTTCTTACAATGAATAACATCACCCAGCGGTAGATAGAATAAACGATCAAAATAGAACTTATTGAGGTTTCTGCCTAATAAACAAGTGGCCTGCTCACAGCGAGCGCAAATATGATCAGAGGAAATGAAGTAATAGGGGCGCATTTTGTAATCATGACCAGTTTGCGTCGCAGATGTAGGGATTGAATAAAGAATTACCGATGTCTCATTTAAAACACACACACACACACACACACACACACACACACACACACACACACGTGCAAGACGGACGCCGGGAAGAATCATCTCCCCTCGATTCGTCTTCAAATAACAACACCCGCCTGTATATGGGAATGGAGCCCCGAACTATAAGGGGCTAATAACAACAATATTAGTTTGGCTACCTCCCCCCCCCCCTCCCCCGGCCATTTTATTCATCCCATTGGTATCCCTTCATGGTAGTTAGAATGTAATTGTAGAATGCATAGGTTTTGTTCAGTTTAACTGTTCCACGTTTGACTTGGAATTTGTCGAATCGGTATGTTCAGTCTGTGTATATTTACTTGCAGCATTCATGGCACTAGGTAGGGGAAAGGATAGTGACCCGCCAACTAGCCAGGCAGTCGTGCCGTTGCCGCCAAACAACCAATAAGTAGTATGTATGTGTGTGTGTGTGTGTATATATATATATACATATATGCATAAGTGAACACACGTACCCGTGTTCTTATTATCATATATAATATATATATATATATATATATATATATATATATATATATATATATATATATATATATATGTCGTGACGTGACCTCCCGGAAACAGGTTGGGCGGCCATGGTGAAGTGACGATGAACCACATGATGGCGGTAATCTGGATTAAATAGCATGCAATCAAACCCCCTTTGGCACCTGTGACCTCGCATTCCCGAACTTGTGTTTTGAATGGATTCGTACTAATGTTTGTAATTGGTTGTCATTAGTTTGTCATTGCGTGGGATTAGTGCTGTGGTTCTCGCACAGTGCGCTATGGAAGATAGTTGGGTGCACCCCAAGATAAGGGATGATTTAATTAATAAGATATGCTTATATTTAAATAGAAATATGATTTTCATATATTTTAGAGACACCAAAAAATGTGGTTTAATAATCAGTTCTGTCGTGTGCTTGAACTTGGTCAAGAACTAACGGCATTTTTTGAGAAAGAAAATAAAATCGACTTTTGTGGACTCCTGAAATGTGAGTTTTGGATTTCAAAACTGAAATATCTGACCGATATGTTTCAGCACTTAAATAGTCAGAACGTGTCCATGCAAAATGGAAATGAAAATTTTCTCTCATCTACCGACAAAATTAAAGCATTCCAGAAAAAATATCTATCGTTTTAGTAAAGAAAACCTGCTTCAGGCTGTTTGAAAATGTTCTCTTTGGTTAGAGAAGACCATTAACCCCATTAAACTCTGATGACAAGATGTCTTGTCATTTGGTCAAATAAACAATAAAACAAATTAAACACCAAAATGTTTGATCAAACACCAAAAAATATGACGTCAGTCCTCCTCGCTTCGCTCGCGAGCGAAGCGAGGACTGACGTCATATTTTTCTGTCTTTGATCAAACATTTTGGTGTTTTATGATTTTTTTATTTTATTTGACCAAATGACAAGAATCTTGTCATCAGAGTTTAATGGGTTAAGACTATTTAACCCCCTTAATAGTGGATCATTTAGCAATTCAACAAGGTAAAATGAATTACCATTTTCCATCAATAAACACGGAGCAATACGATTGGATCCGCAACCCTTTCTTGACATTTCAACTGATGACGTTGGCTTTTCGTTAACAGAAGAAGAAGAAGAAGATCTGGTTACTATATCTACTGGTCGAAGCTTAAAGATCAAGCATAAGGAGATGTCCATCGATCAGTTTTGGATTTCAATCAAAGAAGAATACCCTTCAATAGCTTTGACTGTTTTATTGCAGTTTTCCACATCGTATCTCTGTAAACAAGGATTTCCTGTACTAACATTAAATGTAAAAATAGATCAAATATTAAATGCATTGATGAAGAGATGAGATTAAGTTTATGACAAAAAAGGCCAGACATTGACAAAATTGCCAAATCTCATCGATCACATGTTTTACATTAGGATACTGTAAATGTAAAATGTAATGTCAAAAAAAATAAATGATTATTTCAGGATACTTCTTTATTATTTTCCTATTTTCAAAATTCAAGACTAACTTTTACATATTAGAATCAATGATGCGCCCCTAAAGTTCTGGTTAATTCATAGGTGCGCCCTGCCTGGTGTAAGAAAGTTTGAGAAACATCGGATTCGTGTGTATGCGCGTGGGAACTATCTGTGCCGCGAG
>NC_134789.1:37748122-37925622 GCF_046742065.1 Oratosquilla oratoria
AACAAATAATATAAAATAAATGATGATCAGTCTTATCTCTCCTCTTACCCCCCCCCATATTCCCTTACTTTCGTTCAAGTGTGACCCCCCCCCCGCTTGTCTGTCACATGTTCATCTCTCAACTGAATCCCCCCCTCTTCCCTCCCCCCACTCCATTTCCTTCTGTCGTAACCCCCCCCCCCCCCCCGGACGACCTCTTACCATTCTGTCACACTCATCCTCTTGAATCGAATCTATGGTATTTTGGCCACGAAACTGCAACCTAGGACATTTGGGCCACGAGGGCGACCTCGGGTGGATATTTGGGCCACAAACTATATTTTTGTTCCCTTTAAATATATTACTAAATATTTTATATAAATTTATTTTTTTGTTTTATTACTTTTTTTTTTTTTTTTTAATGCATTTTTGCAAGTACTCTGTGATGAAGTGTTTTAGCTCTAGTTTATCGACCGTCCCAACCAGATCCTTTAACCTAACCTAACCTAACCTAACCTGACCACTTTTTATCCCATGTTCCAAATGTCCTAGTCACCGTGGCCCAAATGTCCGATCTCCTCTTGAATCATGTATAAGAACATAAGAATAAAGGAGACTGCAAGAGACCATAGGGCCTACACTAGGCACTATGTATTAGCGTTGCTTCCTCTGTCCACGACAACGCTCATGGTCATTTCAGGGAAGAAAATGCAGAAAAGGTAAAAGTTCTGTGTGGTTCTCTGTTGTTGTACATAATATGGTGTGGCCAGAAACGGACGTGGAAAACCCTTCCATAAAGGGTGGCACTTGCCGCCAGGCGATTTTATTCGGCTGTGGTACCTCAGGAGAGGTAGCACAAGATTGTTTCCCTTTGCTAAACATATATTTTATACGTTTATTTATGTATCTTTTTTTTTTATTTACATTATTATAGTTTTTATTTATTATTTTGTTATTACTAGGATTTTTCGCATCCGACCTAGATATGGACCAAAAGGCGGCATGCTCCGCCTTTGTAATCCTTTGTAAAAGTAAGCCCGTTTAGGAGTATCGTAACAGGTTCCATAACAAAACGCCAGTGGGCAAAACCCCAGCGGATAAGACAGCAACCTCATATCCCGGACAAAACCCAAGTCTCACATATAAAAAGAAAATAATAATATTGAAAATTTAAACCTCAGAAGCAGCAAATCCCTAGTCTCACATATAAAAAGAAAATAATAATGTTGAAAATCTAAACCTCAGAAGTAGAATTTACAAAATGAAATAGAAGTCAGTCTCACAGATAAAAGGGATATATAAAAAGAAAATATTTTCAATTAAAAATATTAATATGAGATTGCGAAAATATAAAAAACAAATATATCACTTGAACCGCAAACCACAAACCCTAACCTAACCTAATGCCTGACACCTAATCTTACAGATTGATCTTATATAAGACTGATGAGACTGAGGTTTTCTCCACTTAGGGAATAAGCGACTGGTGTTTTATCCTCTGACGTTTTGTACGGTTACCCCGTAACAACGGCGACGCAGTCAAGGTCATCATATCAAGACAGCAAGGCAGGACTCGTAGTAATAGGTTTAAATTGGACAAATTTAGGTTGGAGAAGGAAATAGCCAAGAACGAAGGAGTGTGTGATATTAACAAATGGAATAGATTTAGTAACGACGTAGTGAGCCCTGAAACTACTGGTTGTGTTATGAGAAAATTAGATAACATGGAACTACCTAGTGTAGGCATTATGGACTCTTGCAGTGTTTCTCATTCTTACGTTCTTGTGCAAGGCATGGTTCACCACTAGAAGCTGCATGTCATCCAAGAATCCTTTACTCCCAACATTTCTCCTTGGTGTAGCTCTGATTGGTTCATTCTTGTGGGGGGTGGAGAAAAATCGGTAGTCTAATCTTTTCGATCCATTTATTCGATTGTATTCATTTGTTTATGATTTTATTTTGCACATTTTATTTTTGTTATTTGATTCATTCATATATTCGTTGATTTATCTTGGACTTTTTTTATGGAGGGTGGACCATGGGCACTGGGGAGGGGGGGGGGGCGTAGACAGTCAACGGAAAAAACAACAACTGAAAAGTGTTTTTATGAAGCCTTAAGCGAAATGCCGAATCATAAGCAGCGCTACGAACAGATAGAATAGCAGGATGTAAGACGGGGCTTCCCGAGTTTAAACAAGATTTTGTTTAAGGCCACTTTCACCCGAGCGTTTCCGTACGCGCGTTCGGGTGCGCCGCGTTTTAACTTTCAATGGAGTTTAATGGGACCTTTCACACGGCGCGTTTTGCGGTCCCATTGAAAGTTAAAACGCGCGTACGGAAACGCTCGTTTGAAAGCGGCCATGGTAAGCATATACGCGCGCGACTTGATGGAGTCTCACACAGGGCTGAAAGTTTCGGCATCGCAACACCACAATCTGGTACTCTAACTGTAGTGGGCAAGGAGCTGTTTGTGCGTGTAAGGTTAGAGTATTGCCTATATATCGGGCCATGTATGAACTTGAGTTCTTATCCGGGAGGGTAATAGCTGTCGATCACGATCCAAGACCGTAGTGAATCTCTCTCTCTCTCTCTCTCTCTCTCTCTCTCTCTCTCTCTCTCTCTCTCTCTCACACACACACACACACACACACACACACACACACACACACACACACACACACACACACACACACACACACACACACACACACACAGTACCTGACTCCCTGATAACGAGAAGACAGAATATCGAAGTGGTGAAGGAGAGCCTGATAGGACGTTATCCAGGGGACAGCTGATAGGATATGATCATGTTACGAAAGGATTCAGCACCTAAGGGAAGGAATTGGAGTACAGACTGTACGCGTGTATAGCGTTATTGTATTTTTTTTTATCAGTAAATGCTAGTTAAAACTGTCGAGTGTAAAAACGAAGGACAGTCGTTTTATGTTACCTGAAAGTGATATGAAACAACTTTGCATGGCCTTGCTGTTTTGAACAGACCAGCGAATGCTCACAGCCTTTCCCGTGCGATGTACTTTGGTTGACTTTTTTTTGTGCGATACAATTTAGAACGCGTTTGGCACGATGCCGCGCAGAAGGCGAATGCTCAGCCATTGCACGAGGCAACATTGTTTTTGTTGTCGTCGTGGACTGTGGTGTAACGGCGGTTCTAGCCTCGTGGTTCATCTCGTGCCGCCCTCGTGCGCAAGCCCAAGATGAGTTCGTAGAGAGGAGGCAGAGCCGGGTTTCGTATATCGTGATATTAGAGTCATCGTTTGACGAGATAGCGCGCGGACGATGACTTGGTAGTCGCTTGGGAAAGAAAACAACATTTGGAGTCTTATCGTTCAATGAGCAGTTCTGGCCACTAGTGGTTCGAAATAAGGGACATTCTCTGTCAGATCAACCAGTGCTTACCACCTTCATCTCTCAGATTTTGCAGAAATTTGGTATAGAGGGAAATTGTGGGCCCCGAATCCATTTCTGAAAATTTTAGATCAATCGGACAAACGGTTAAAAAAAAATATGACCTCGGGGAATTTGAGGTCGCGTGTGAGGTCAAATGTTTTCAGTGACCCATAACCTGGTTAATAATGATCAGAATTGCGTATATAACGAGATTTTGCGGCTGCACGTCAGGAGTGATTCTGACCGGGATTCTGACCTTGGCATTTCCTTATCGCAGCCCCCCCCCCTCCAGGTGTCACTTTGTTTTCGTAAACAGGATACCGTCAGGCTACTTTATCCACCCCCACCACCCCGTGGTAGCTGGTGGGTCTGACATGCATTAGTCACCAAGAATCGGGTGTCGTATCTAGCCAACTAGATATTACTAGGTAACCGTGAATCGTTCGTAAGGATACATTTGCAGACCCCCCCCCCCCAAGGATTTTCATTATTGAATAAGATCATAGGACGTTAGCAAGAACAAAATTAATGAGTTCAAGCTAATGTATTACCACGCAGGGGCTTTCTCTAAGCTGATTTCAATAGTTTGGCTTTATGATAACAGTGACAGGAAGAGTTCCAAGAATAAATCATTAGCAACAAAATTTATTTTTCTTTATTGCCAGTAAGTAACCTCTTAGGTACTGACAGTGTCAATGTGTCAGCTAGTAATATTGACAGCACTTTACTGTTGTCAGTAAAAATCTGATAGTGTAGGGATCCCATACAAATTTCGGAAGACGTGTGTATGTGTGTGTGTGTACACACACACACACACACACACACACACACACAACACACACACATATATATATATATATATATATATATATATATATATATATATATATATGATATATATATATATATGCATGTACAAAAATATGTGGCATAAGTATTTTTGCTCCCTTTCTATCTCTCCCCCCCCCTCTCTCTCTCTCTCTCACAATAAGAAATGAATATAACTGACAAATCCAAAGAGAATCCCAAAGAATTCTATAGTTACATTAGAGATAAAAATATTATTAGTAATCACATTGGCCCACTATTATCTGCTGACGGTCAACTTGAGTATTCAAACGAAGGAATGTGTGATATTTTAAACAACTATTTTAGCTCAGTATTCGTAAACGAAACACCTCAGAGTAAACTACAAACTGAAACCTGTGAAAAATCCAGGGTCAACTTACTACGGTAAATATAACAAGCGAAAAAAATTAAAAGGTGTATAGAGAAACTCAAAATTAATAAAACGCCAGGGCCTGACGGTTGGCATCCAAGAATCTTAAAAGAAAATAAAAAATTGTTTGTTGTTCCATTAGAAATTATTTTCAAGAAATCCATCATATCCGGAGATGTCCCAAGAGAATGGAAGCTAGCTAACGTTAATCCCGTATTTATAAAGGTGACAAAAAGAAACCAAATAACTACAGGCCTATAACCTTGACTTCAATCGTAGGAAAAATGATGGAAGCAATCCGACCTAGTTATGGACCAAAAGGTCTCCTGTCGGCATGCTCCTACTTTGTAATCCTTTGTAATACCCTCGTAAGGAACCATCTTGCTAGACGTCTTACAATACTGCGCGCTGATTGGTCCGCGTTTTTGCCGAGGACCAGCCTGACTGCGACCAATGACAAGTTGGCAAACCCTTCAAACAACATATTCCAATGAAATGTTGCAAGAGAGAGGGTATATGATCTTGTGAACAATATGAGCTCTTGTAAAGATGTTATTCACAAACGTCAGAAAGTGAGAGAGCACTAACTTGGAGATAAGGTCTATGGTCCAGGATTTCGATAAGAGAACCTCTCTCTCTTTCTCTCTCTCTCTCTCTCTCTCTCTCTCTCTCTCTATATATATATATATATATATATATATATATATACTGTATATATATATATATATATTATATTAGGGTGTCATTAAAAATCAAAAGTTGGAATTTTTTTATCATACTTTATTGGGATTCTGCATTATACTGAGGAACTACCGCATGCAAATTTTCAGCATGGTCGGGTGATATTTAGGGGTGGCGGATGACGATTATGTAATTCCACCTTCAGATATGTAAGGGAAGTCGTCTTTTCGAGTGCTTCATGGCAATATTTGCCATATTTCGGCAAAAATTTTTCCTTCCCCCAGCAACCCGTTGGTCCCCCTGCGCTATGCACACGCAGTATTAGCCCCTCGGTTGGGGGTGGGGGATGGGTATCATGGGAGACCACCCCACTCATTGTCGCCATGCTGGCCGGGGGAGGATCCTCTTGGAGGAGGTGCTGAGCTGGCTGCGGCGGCGGTCTTCAGTGACCTGGAGGAGGAACTGGCGCTGTTCCTCGTCTCTCGTCAGGCGGAGATTGAACGCTTGCATCAGCGCCACCCCTCGCTCCGCGGCAGGCGTCACCGAACGTCTTCTCCTCCTCCCACTTCCGCGGATTTGTGGGAAGGAAGTCCGGCAAGATACCGAGAAGATCCAGAAGGCGCCGGGACCTCTTAGAGGCAAACGAAGACAGCGTTGCCGTTGTTGCACTCTCCTCTGGAATGTTGATTTGTTTGGGGGCTTTCTCTGTTGCTTCTCGGTGCAGGGTGGCTTGGGCAACGGCTTGTTTGGTAGAGGGAGAGAGCCGCGGGTCGAAGAGGGACAGGCCGATCAGGTGTTCACTCAGACACCAGAAATGACGGTTCAGTACATTGAATCATGCATTTCCAAGATGAGAATCATGGTAATCCAGGAGGTCCTTTACGAGATGGAGAGATCATTGGCCGGGGCGCGACGTATGAAAGTCAGGTGCGTTCTGATTGGCTGTAATGCAATTGAGTTAATATTGGGGTCCAGAAGTCTCGTGGGAAAAAAAATCGCTGCCGGGGCGTAGGTGGGGAGCCTAGACTCGAACCAGCGGATGACGTAGATCTCAGACATGAAGAAGGAGAAGCGCTTGAGGCCTGATTCTCCCGGGGCTTGACTTCTGTATTCCGCTTGCTCTTCTGCAGAACTTTCCATTCCTCAAAGAGGGAAACGATCTTTCTCCTGATGCTCGCTTCTGCCATCACCGGAATCCGGGAATCGACTGGGAGTTGTACGACCGCAATGTCTGAGTTCACTGACGCCCATCGACAGGAGCCTCTGCATAAATAAAAGCGGGGGGGTGGGGGGGGCATAATGACGACGCCCCACCCTCCCAATTCAAAGTTGACCTCTGGATCTACACATTTCGAGTCCCATTTCTCGTCTTTATCACGTTCCAATCTGGCTTCCTGCAGGTGGAGTAGCGAAAAAAGTAGGACAGGTCTTCGCTGGACAAGTGGTAGCTAGACACTTGTTCACCTGACCAATGCTCACCCCTAAAGCTACTCACCACCAAACTGAATTACAATAACAAAGCAAGAACGCAAACAGGAGACCTCTTGGTCCATATTGAGACCAACTGCAGCAATGAAAGTAAACAAAATAAACAATTGGTCCATACTGCAGCATCAGGTTCAAGCGCGTGCGTGTGTGTGTATTTACCCAGTTGTATTTTGCAGGAAGGGGAGCTATGCTCGTGGAGCCCCGCCTTTGTATCTCGCAGTGTCTAGTTTGCTTTTAAACTCATGAATGGTTTTTGCGCATACTATTTCATTATCCAGTTTGTTCCAAGTGTCCACTACTCTATGTGGAAAACTGTTTTTCTTCAGTTCTCTTCTGTAGCTATGTTTTTTTTATTTTCTTTCCATGTCCTCTTGTGTTTGTCTTGTCCCAGTTTAGTAAGTCCTCTCTATCGAGTATCTGTGTGTGTGTGTATGCATGTGTTTGTGTGTGTGTGTGTGTGTGTGTGTGTGTGTGTGTGTGTGTGTGTGTGTGTTTACCTAGTTGTATTCTACGGGAAGGGGAGCTATGCCCGTGGTATCCCGTCTTTGTATCTCGCAACATCTAGTTTGTTCTTAAATTCATGTTTGGTGTTTACACACTATTGTTTCGTCCAATTTCTTCCAGACATCCACCAGTCTGTGTGAAAAGCTGTTTTTTTTTCATATCTCCTCAATAATTGCCCCTTTTGAGTTTCTTTTCGTGTCCCATTGTTTTTCTTCTATCCCATTTTTAATAAGTCTTCTCTATCAAGGACTTCCATGTCTTTCATAATTCTATAAATGGCCAACAGATCATCTCTTCTTTGTTCCAGGGTTGGTAATTCCAGTTTAGACAATCTTTGCTTGTATGTTAGTTTTGTAAGTGTTGGGGACCATCTTTGTCGTTGCTCTTTGGATTCTTTGTATATATATATATATATATATATATATGTATATATATATATATATATATATATATATATATATATATATATATATATATATATATATATATATATATATATATTGTACTGGGTGTCCATAGTGTCGCTGCGTACGTCTTGGTCTTATCAGTGTGTGCGAAATAAGAGGACGTAGACAAACTGGCTGTAAAGTAGAAAACCAACGGGATCGGCGGCTGCAAAAAGTAGACAACCTTGGCGCAAGTTCTGTTCCGTGGGATGTCTAGAACAAGCGTGCGAGCTCGTGTGCGCGTGCATACTTGGGGAAAAAGGCGCGCGCGCGTAAGTGGAAAGTTTTAACTGACTTTAAGGATTTTTAATGTTTCAATTTACCCTCAGGACTGAAAGTGTTATATGCGTACATACATATAATTATACATTACACATACTTATTTATTTATTATTAATTTTATTTTAATATTTATTTATTTATTTTTTATGTGTGTGGGTAGGGAAAGGGTGACACGGACATGACTTGGATGCAGATTTTATGGGTGAATATTGCCTTACTTTTTATCCTATTTCTAAATTTCAATTATTATCATTATTACTATTATACAAACACACACACACACATATGTATATATATATCCTTATATGGTATAGTCAAGTTATACACACCTATGCGATAAACTAATACAAAATTAAATATCAATTTGGTAAAGTAAGATACATTAACGTTTTATGTTTATATTGGCGGAAGCCAGTTAAAATAAGCAAATGCAAACACACTACCGAACGGAGTGCGACGAGTTTCCAGACGCCATGTTTGTGTCGTCTGTCCATTCCCGTCAGTGTCAATTTGACGGTGGTAAATTAAGATACATACATTTTGTCAAAAAAAAATATATATAATAATAATAATAATAATAATAATAATAATGATAATAATTAAATAAATGAAAGCGAGCCATACCACGTGCCGCGTGTCCGTGTCAATGCAGTCTGTCAGTTTGACGATCGCGATGACATCGTTGTTTGCCCGTGGGACTGAAAGTGTTATATACGTACATACATATAAGAATACATTACACATGTTTATTTATTTATTATTTATTTTATTTTATTTTATTTTATTTTATTTTATTTTATGCTTTTCTTGAAACCATGAAACGTCTCGACATCCTTTAGCCCGATCGAATGTCAACATCCCTAACGACGACGACCCTGATCACCTATAGCATCACAGGTACCGCATTACTAAAAGCAGGTTAGATTAGTTTAGAACAGAACAATTTATCATACTTTTAATCACTTTGTTTTCCACATCTATCAAAACAAACATGGCGTCTGGAAGCACTCGTAGCGGCTCCGTTCGGTAGGGTATCGCTTTTAGGAGTATTTAGCTATCGATTTCTGTCAAGAAATACGTTGATGTATTATAAATTACAAAACATTTTATTTATTTTTTCTAATGCTATGTCGTCCACTTCCTTAAATTTATAATATATATATATATATATAAATATATATATATGTATTATATATATATATACATATATATATATACATATATATATATACATATATATATATAAATTAATCACAAAAACGCGTTACTAAATGATCATGGAGAAACCACAAGGAAATAAAGTTCGGAATACTAAACGTTTTCGTCTATTACATCGTGCACACACACACACACACACACACACACACACACACACACACACACACACACACACACACACACAAATCCATAATATGTAGCTATCAAGCCTTTGTAAACACGGAAGAAGGCACCCTCTTGCTTCTTCGTGGCACCACCCACACCCCGTCTAGCTCTGTACCCGCCCCCCCCACCCTCGCTCCCTCTCTCCCTCCCTCCCCCCCCTCCCTCCCCGTGGATAGCACCGTCTGCCGGTGCAAAAAGATGTACCGTATAGTGTACGCGGGTCCACGTGGGGCCACGCCCTCGGTTCTGCTCTTTAGTGCCTAACTTCCTGAATGGGTGGATGGCACTGCGCTTTTGTATCACTGGGCCATGGTATTGACTGGAGTATGGGTTATGTCTCTCTCTTTTTGTATCGCCGATATGACACGATTAATGCTGATAATTTGTTATTATTGCTTGTTTTATGATGATTTGTTATTATTGCTTATTTTATGATAAATTTGTTATTATTGCTTATTTTATGATGATTTGTTGTTATTGCTTATTTTATTATTATTACTATTGTTATTATCATGATTTTTATTTATTCATTCATTTATTTAATTATTTTTCCTAATAGCACCCAGACACCAGGCCCACCATAACATCACAGCTATCACTTCTTCAATTTCTCCACTGTAACCTACCGTCATCACCACCATCACCATATTCTTGATGCAATTAGTGATGACACAGAAGTAGAGCAGTCGGGAATAGAGGGCGGGCAACCCACATCTATCTATCTTTCTGTCTATCTGTCTATCTATGTATCCATCTTGCTCCCTCCCCTCTTCCCTAACGCTCCTCATTCTCTCTTCTTACACACGCTATACATATGTATATACACATACATGCATGCATACATACATACATAAATCATGATTTATTTGTACAATTTCCAGAGCATTTTATTATTATTTATTATTATTATTATTATTATGGAGAGGGGGTGGAATATATGGGAAATGAAATGGGTGGGAGTGATTTCTATGCCTTTTTCTCTCTGGCTACCCCCCGTGTAAGGGGGAAAAAGCCATAGAAATCACTCCCACCCATTTCATTTCCCATGTATTCCACTCCCCTCCACCCTCCCCCCAAGATAGGAGGGAGAAGGGTAGAGGGGAGTGGAATATGGGAAATGAAATGGGTGGGAGTGGTTTCTATATCTTTTCCTTTTTGGCTACCCCCGATGTAAGGGGAAAAAAGCCTCTGGTATATGTATGTAATTTTTTTTTTTTTTTTTTTTTTTTTTTTTAATCGAGGCAATCTCTCTGCAACAGGTGGGGCCTTGCATCTTGTATCCATGTTGCATAGGTGTGTTGACAAGACGGAGCTAGCAGGTCGTAATAAAATGTCCAAGTAGTGCAACGGGGTTGTCCAGAGATGATTCTAGTTAGTTGTGACGAAGTGGTGATAGTTGGTCACAGTAGGATGGTCCGAGTTGGCTGTTCATGTACAAGTGGTGCAAGCACCATTTACGTGTTAGGTATACACCAGTCCCCCCCCCCCCCTTCCTCTTGGGTCATGGAGCTTAACATTAGAAAGTGCGATTTGGTGTCCCTTTAGGTCCATCAGCACCACATTAGGTTAATACTTATCAAGTTTTTCATCACCGGAATGTACCTTTGTTAAGAATTGAATTAATGGCACCATTAACGTTTTTTAGATGTATACACGTGCGCAAGCGTGTGAATACAAAATACGTATTACACACACACACACACACACAGTATTGTTATTTTAGAACTCCGCATGTCTTTTTTCCGGAATTTATAAGCTACAAATATTTTCCAATCTTGTTTTATAATATAATTTATTCGTTTTATTAGTATTTTATTACAGTAATAATACTAGCAATAGCAATGATAATAATATAAAAATAATTTATTGTGATTGCTGTTGATGTTGAAATGGCTGCGTGCGTGTGTTTGCATGTGCCCGCGCATGTTTTTGTATGCACTGCATGAGAGATCGAGCGAGTATATGACGAACAGGCGATCACGTAAGCAAAATCTCTTTGTATCATTTCTTATGGAGGCGAAAAGGCCGCCATCGGAGTTATGTGGCACTCCTAGGTGGCACAGGTGTTAGGCAAGGACACTGGGGCCTTTGGGACGTCGGCGTGACGTAGCGATGACGCAGGTGTGACGTCACTGACTGAGGAGGCGTGACCTGGTGCGTGGGGGCCACCAGGTGTTGAACCTCACTACTGGGTGCCTCGTGGACAGGCAGGCCTCCTTTAATCCCTTCGCTCCGGGAGGGAGTTTCCCTCGGCTGAATAAAATCGCCTGGCGGCAGCTAAAGAATGTCCAGAGAAGTGACTGACGACTAGAAACGTTATGTCATCCTGTTGTTACTCACCTGCCAACTCGACTAGCGTCATCGGGACCACAATTTCATCGCCAATAGAGCAGCGGTAGGAGCTTGTAGCCTATTAATTAATGTCAATAACAAATGATAATGGTGTTTATGCGTTTTATCTCTCTTCTTCTTCCTCCTGTAGTAAGCCACGTGGACTTTTTATTATTATTATTATCATCATCATCATTATCATCATCATTATAAGCGGCTGGGACTTCAAGATGTGCCCCGCAGTATTTCGAAGATCGAAAAATATTGTCTACAAGAAGAAAGGCTGCTGATCGGTGCGCGGAAAACAGCAGAGGGATAATATTCTACTGCAGAGATAGCGCTTGTTCACCCAAATGGTGCTGACCACCAGTCCGGCCCTCGGCCGGAGCCTCCCGCTATTGGCGTGGTGTTCTTCGTTCCTCGTAGGGATTTCTTTTTTACACGAGAAGTGCAGGGGACAACGACGAGACATGTGTATCACCTTCGTACATACATACATACATATACCAAGGCTTTTCCCCCCTTACAAGGGAGGTAGCCAAAAAGGAAAAGGCATAAAATAATTCCCACCCACATACTCCACTCCCATCCATCCCCCTCCCCTCCCTCTTAGCTTCTCCTGGATGATGGGTCATCCCTGGATCTCGCCCATTGACCTGGGTCAGAAGCAGTGTTGCAAGACTCAGCACATCCACAGAAAGGCCACTTCTATCACCTTCGTCGACTTTGCTAAAGTCTTTGACACGGTTGATCACGGGCTACTCTGGAGATGCACAAGGAAGATTGGATACTCAATCAGTTTTCTGGTGATTATTATCGTTGTAACTTATTTATTTATTTCAACCCTGCATGGTGTCGCAAATGCCTCTGGTTTTCGGAAGCGAAGCAGAGTTGTGTTGTAGCGCAGGATTTGTTCAACATAATCGTCGCTGGGATGGCCCAACTCGACCATAGTAGACGTAATATACGAAAGCGCTCTGCTTCGTTAGTTTCTTTTTCCAATCGGTCTACTTGGTATAAGTGAACACACGTACCCGTGTTCTTATTAGCATCGTAGTGTAGATGCAGTCGAAGCTGTAATGCAGATTAGAAGCCGATTTGGTGGAACATACATACACGCACACTTTTTTAACAACCAATCAAAAACTTCGTGGGAGAAATACTCGTCTCAAAGATCCCGTTGGTTGAAATGAAGTACGTTAATGGTACGTTCTCACTCGGCAACAGTGCATGTCGTCTGCATCAGATCGCCAGTGCTGCCAAAGCGTCTCCAGGTTTCAGTTCTTTCAGTACACAAAAGACGAGATGTGCTGTGTAGCAGGCCAAGGACGATCCAGTCAAGGACGAGTTCCCCGTGAGGCCAGACATCCTATGAGATCTGTGGTTTAATATAGTGAATTACCAGACGTGAAGCGGTGCATTGTCAGAGCTTCTACTTCATGTAGTAAACTTTCCCGACACGTTCTACAACAGCTGTCGACACAAAGCGACCACTGCATCGAGCGTTTTTTCAATCGATATTGCTGTATGGATGTGGATCATGGCACCCAAATCAAGACAACACGCAAAGAAGGTCGGAAACCTCCACCATTCCACGTCCGCTATTTACAACGACTCTGCACTGGCGGGACAGTCATTCGTTTAGACTCGTCTCAGAACGGAAATACCATCCCATTGAGCAAATGGCGGATCTTCTGGCACCTTGTGCTTCTCGATCTCTCGACATTCTTGAAAGTCGAAGCCTTTGATGGGTTACGCTGCCCGAAGAAGGCTTTTTTGTACATCGAAGAACAATGCGCAACACGACGGGTGTGTTTCTCACGCTGGATTGTGTAGTCGCCATTTGATACACTTCTCTCGCAAATCATCACCACCTTCTTCAACGCCACCGTCATCAGCGTCACTACCACCACCAACACTTCATCATCATCATCATCATCATCCAGCGTAGAGATTTCATCGTCGCCTGTCATTTTTCAGGTCTTTCTCCACCTCCTTATTCTTCTCCTTTGCCTCCCTCGCCTCCTCCTCCTCCTCCTCGTCCGCCACCTTCTCTTTATCCTCATTCTCGACCCCATTTCCTCCTCGTCGTCCTCCTCGTCCCCCTTTTCCTTCTTCCTGCTTCTCCCTTCATAATTCTTCCCATTTTCTCCCAGTTCCTGTTCCTTCTCTTTTTTCCCCTATCTCCTTTCTCTCCCCATTTTTTTCTTTCCCCCATATCTCCTTTTTCTCATCTTCTATTCCCTCCACCTCCTTGCCAATATCACCACCACAAACCCACCCTCCACCCGCAGAGATTCGCCCGGGGGAGTTGGATGAAACTGGCCGGAAGCTTCGGGTCTCAAGGTTGCGAGCCATACGCCCGTCGACACAGGCACTGCCGTTGTTGGAAAAGAGAAAGAAGGGCGTAGGGTTTGTCCTGATATCCATTCCTCTTCAATACGCATAAAATATTCGCGCGCACATAAACTGCCTAATGTACCAACCTATTTAGGTCAATGAAAGTGGCATTTGACTATTTGGATGAGGAAATTATTTTAAAAATATTAGTTACACTAATAAGACCAAAACTGGAGTACGCAGCAACACTATGGACACCCAGTACTAAAAAGAATATAAAGGAATTAGAATACAAATAGCAACGACAAAGTTGGCACCAACTCTCTCCAAATTAACATACGAACAAAGCTCCCTTCCCGTATAATACATCTAGGTAAATAGGTAAACACACACACACACACACACACACACACACACACACACACACACACACACACTTCAACGAATGGACGGCTTAGAAGACGTTCTGAAGAAAAGTGAAGTCTGTGGATCCCAACGCAAAGAGAAGTGCCTAGTGTTTTTGCAGGGTGGGGGGGAAATTGCTCGTGGAGTAGTGGGAACGTAGGGAAAGAGGAAAAGGGGAGGGATTACTGAGGGAAATGGAAGGAAATGAGGAGGGAGTAGACTTTGACCAGCCAGACAAGCGGAAGGTAAACAAAAGACTTAGCGAGGATCAAATGTCTAATAAAAATGTAAAGATTAGAAGTATAGAGAGGAGCAATACAGAAGAAAGTGACGAGAATATGTTCCAGGGATTTAAAGAGGGTGGGGGGGACACAACCCCCCACCCCCGACTGATAAGACTAGAGGAGAGAGTTGATAAGGTGATCGAGGACTTGGAGCGTAAGTTAGGTAACGTAGACTCCATTTTTAAAAGAATTGAAAGGTTGGAACAACTAGAGAAGGCTAACAGAAACTTAACTGAAGAAATAGAGGACCTAAAAAGACAGTTAGGAAATGTAAAGGATGAGAATGAGAAATTGAAGAAGAATAGTAATGAAAACAGAGAGAAACTAGCTACAGAAGCTAAAAATTGGAGAATAACTCAAGAAGGGAATAAGGTTTCATTCACTGACATAGTCAAACAGCAATTGAAAGAACATAATGAAGACTCAGTTATTAAAGTGATGAGACAGAAGGAGAATATAGTAAGAGAATTAGCTGACAAAAAGAAATGTATAATTATATTAGGAATGGAAGAGAAACATAACCCAGATAGAACTGCAAGAATCAAGGAGGAAAATGAAAGAGTAAGCAGTTTACTAAAATTAGTCCAGGAAGATGAACCAGAAATTATAAAGGAAATTGAGGAAAAATTCAGACTCGGAAAATATAGTACAGATAAGACCAGACCAATTAAGATTAAATTCAGGTCTCAAACAACGGCAGAGAAAATTCTATCCAAGACAGGGAAACTAGCAACAAATGATCAATATAAAAAGGTATGGATAAAAAGAGAAATGAATAAGGAGGAAAGAGAGGCAGAAAAGCAGAAAAGAATTGAAGCTAAGGCAAAAAACGAGGAAAGAACGGAGTCAGAGAAAGAGAGATTCTATTGGAGAGTAGTGAACATGAAAATAAAGCAGTTCGACATACTAAAGAAAAACATAAGGGAAACAGAGAATACAATGGAAGTGGCAGAAAACTAAGAGTGTCTTACACAAATATAGATGGATTGATAACAGGATTGAATGAACTGAATGATTATTTGAAAGAAAAAGAACCGGACATAATGGGAATTGTAGAAACAAAATTAAAAGGCCCACTACCACCCAACAGTGTAGGACATGATACATACAATTATTGGATTAGAAACAGAGAGAAAAAACAAGGGGGTGGAGTTATGTTCCTGACTAAGAAGGATATAAACGTGAAAGGTGTCATATATGGAAAGAATACAGTAGAGATGATTATGATAGAAGTGGAAGACCGAGATAAGAAGAGCAGAAAATTTGTGATCAATTATGTGCCTCCGAAAACAGCCTCATGGGAGGAGAGTGAACATAAAAGTATGTTAGAGGACACAAAGATAGCATTAACTAAAATAATGGAAGACGGAGGAAGAATAGTTATGATGGGCGACTTTAATTGCAAAGAAATCTGCTGGGAAGAAATGACAGTAAAGAGTGGTGATGACTCATGGGGAAATGCTCTACTTGAGATGATTACTGACCATTCAATGACACAATGGATACAAGAGAACACTAGGTATAGAAATGAAGAAGAACCATCGAGGCTAGACTTAATAATTACATCTGAACCTAGAATAGTGGACAAGATTGAATATAAAACACCAATAGGTAAAAGTGACCACATATTGATTGAACTGGAACTTAATGAAGAAAAATATATCAAAAGAAATGAACAATATAGAAAAGGAAGAATGATGTATGAAAAAACAAACTTTGATAAAATAAGAGAATTCTTCCAACAAGAAAACTGGGAAGAAATATACAAAGAAGAAACAACAGTGGAAGAGAAATGGAATATTTTGACAAAAATTTACAAAAAAGGAGTGGAAAAGTATGTCCCAAGACAAAAACAAGAAAAAGAATATGTAAAATGCTGGTACAACAAAAGTTGTAGGGAGTTAAAGGACAAAAGAGACAAAGCCTGGAACAGATGGAAAAAAGACAGAAGACCTGAAAAATGGAAAATATATACTGGTTATAGAAATGAATATGTACAAAAGTGCAGAGAGGAAAAAAGAAAATATGAAAAAGATGTTATAGAAAAGTGTAAAGATCAACCAAAACTATTCTACAGATTTGTAAACAATAAACTGAAAAACAAACAAGACTTAGAGAAATTAAGACAAGGAAGAGTTGAATACACTGAGGAAATGGAAATGGCAGAAATTATGAACAAACATTTTAAATCAGTGTTTACAAGGGAAAATATACAACCTGAAGAGATTGAGTGGAAGGAAAAAGTCCCCCCTATGGAAGAAATAGAAGTAACAAAGAATGAAATATTGACACACTTGGGTAATTTTGATGTCAGAAAATCGCATGGGCCAGATGAAATAGCAAACTGGATTCTGAAAGAATGCAGGAATGAACTGGCAGACAAAATACATAGCATAATAAGCAGTTCCTTAAAAGAAGGAAAAGTTCCAGAAGATTGGAAAAAAGCAAATATAGTACCTATATATAAAGGAGGAAATAAAGAAGAACCTACCAACTATAGACCAGTCTCTCTAACAAGTACAATAGCAAAAATATGTGAAAGAATTATCAAAAGTAGATGGGTAAAATACTTGGAAAAAAACAACGTACTAAATCCAAGGCAATTTGGATTCAGACAAGGACGATCATGCGTCACCAATTTAATATGTTTCTATTCAAGGCTAATAGATATAATACAAGAAAGAGATGGATGGGCTGATTGTGCATTTCTAGACCTAAAAAAAGCTTTTGACAAAGTACCACATAAGAAGTTGCTTAAGAAATTAGAATATGAAGGAGGAATACAAGGTAAATTGCTAAATTGGATGGAAGACTTTTTGCAAGAAAGAAAAATGAGAGTAGTGATAAGAGATCAGCACTCAAAATGGAATGAAGTAATAAGCGGTGTCCCGCAGGGAACAGTTCTGGCCCCAATAATGTTTGCTATATATATTAATGATATGGATGAAGGAATTGAAAGCTATATGAGCTTCTTTGCAGATGATGCAAAATTACTGAAAAGAGTGAAAACTGAAGAAGATTGTGAATCACTACAGAGAGATCTAAATAAAGTACAAGAATGGAGTAGGAAGTGGGAGATGGAGTTCAATACAAAAAAGTGTAGTATAATGGAATTTGGAAAAAGCAAAAACAGAATAACAGGATCATATAATTTGGGAGAAGAAGGAATAAAAAAAGTAGAAAATGAGAAGGACCTGGGAGTCATTGTTATGAATAATATGTCACCTGAGAAACATATAAATAAGATTTTTGGAGAAACTTATAATTTAATAAGAACAATCAAAGTAGCATTTACATACCTGGATGAAGAAATGGTGAGGAAAATCCTAATCACCCTGATAAGACCAAGATTGGAATATGCAGCAACGATATGGTCACCAAGTACAAAAAAATGTATAAAAAAACTTGAAAGAATACAAAGAGCAATTACAAAACTGGCACCAACACTCTCAAAACTATCATATGAAGAGAGACTACAAAAACTTAAACTACAGACACTAGAGCAAAGAAGAGAGAGAGGAGATTTGATAGCTATTTACAGAATCATGAAAGGCATAGAAATTACTGATAGAGAGAATCTGATAAAATGGGATGACAGAAATACAAGAGGACACGGAAAGAAAATAAAAAAAGACAGCTATAGAAGAGATTTTAAAAAGAACAGCTTTCCTCACAGAGCAATAGACAGTTGGAACAAGTTAGATGAGAAAGTGGTGTGTGCAAAATCAATACATGAATTTAAAAATAGTTTAGATAAAATGAGATATGAAGACGGGACCCCACGAGCATAGCTCCCCTTCCCGTAAAATACAACTAGGTAAATACAACTAGGTAAATACACACACACACACACGACGGTCGAAGTGACAGCGAAGTATGGAACTCCACGAAAACTTCAAATTTCGTCGATCTCAAGTAAAAGTGACCACATATTAGTTGAACTGGAACTTATTTAGTTCCAGTTCAACTAACATGTGGTCACTTCTACTTATTGGTGTCTTATATTCAATCTTGTCCACTATTTCGGGTTCTGATGTGATTATTAGGTCTAGTCTCGATGGTTCTTCCTCATTTCTATACCTAGTATTTTCTTGTATCCATTGCGTCATTGTATGTTCTATAATCATATCAAGTAGTACATTTTTCCATAGGTTGCCTCCACCCTTCACTGTCATCTCTTCCCAGCAGATTTCTTTACAATTAAAGTCACCCATTATAACTATTCTCCCTCCATCTTCCATTATCTTATTTAGTGTTATCCTTGTGTCTTCTAACATATTTTTGTGTTCTCTCTCTTCCCACGAAGCCGTTTTAGGAGGCACATAATTTACTACAAACTTCCTGCTCTTCCCATCCCTGTCTTCCACTTCCATTATAATAATCTCTACTCTTTTCTTTCCATATGACATTCCTCACATTTATATCCTTAGTCAGGAACATAACTCCACCCCCTTGTTTTACCTGTTTCTAATCCAATGATTATATGCACCATGTCCTACACTGTTGGGTGGTAGTGGACCTTTCAATTTCATCTCTACAATTCCCATTATGTCCGATTCTTTTTCCTTCAGGTAATCATTCAGTTCGTTCAAGCCTGTTATTAAGCCATCTATATTTGTGTAAGACACTTAATTTTCTGCTACTTCCATCGTGTTTTCTGTTTTCCTTCAATTTTTTCTCTGCTATGAACCATTTCCTCACTGTCATATCCACTATCCATTTGAATTTCTTTGACTCTGTTCTTTTCTCGTTTTTCCCTTAGCTTCTAGTCTTTTTGTTTTCTCATACTCTCTTTCCTCTTTATTCATTTCTCTTTTTATCCATACCTGTTTATACTGATCACTTTTTGCTAGTTTCCCTGTTTTTGCTAAGATATTATCTGCTGTCGTTTGTGACCTGAATTTAACCTTAATTGGTCTGGTGTCATCTGTATTGTATTTCCCTGTCCTATATATTTCTTCAATTTCTTTCCCCATTTCTTGTTCATCCTCTTGAACTACTTCTAATATCTTGTTTACCTTTTCGTTCTCCTCTTTTAATCTTGTAGTCCTATTTGGAATATGCTTCTCTTCCATCCCTAATATAATTATACATTTCTTTTTGTCAGTTAAGTCTCTTACTATATTCTCCTTCTCTCATCACTTTAATAACTGTGTCCTAGGTTTGTTCTTTCATCTGTTGTGTCACTATATATCTAAATTAAATTTTGTTGTTCTCTTTTGCTATGTACTCTTTGTTATCTTTATTATTATTCTTTAATTCCTCATTCTCATCCTTTACTTCTTTTAAATGTCCTTTTAATTCTTCTATTTATTTAGGTTTTGGTTCTCCTTCTTTAGTTCTTCCAATTTATCAACTCTTTGCATAATCCGTGTAAGTTGGCTAAAGCTAACCTCCCAGTGTTCGTTAATTTTCTCTAATTTTTCCTCTAGACTTGGTAATTGGGGGAGGTTGGCATCCCCTCCCTCATTAAATCCATGAAAATTATTATCTCCACTTTCTGTTGTGTTGTTCCTATCTATATTTCTAATTTTAGTGCCTTTACTGATATTTTCGAATTCACCTGCGTCGTCCGCAGCCCTTTTGTTGACATTCCTTCTGACGTCCGGGGGAGCCCGTTCGTCTCCTTCCTCATTTCCTTCTATTTTCCTCAGTAATCCCTCCCTTTCTCCTTTTTCTTCACCTTCCCGCTACACCACGAGCTTCCCCTTCCCTACTAATACAACAAAGGTACTCCCTCGTCGTTGAGATCGACGAAATTTGAAGTTTTCGTGGAGTTCCAAACTTCGCTGTCACTTCGACCATCGTGTGTGTGTGTGTGTGTATTTACCTAGATGCATTATACAGGGAGCTATGCTCATAGTGACCTTTCTTTGTATCTTTCAGCATTGAGTTTATTCTTAAATTCTTGTATGGTTTTTGCACACATTATTTTTCATCCAGTTTTTTTCAGACATCCACCACTGTGTGGAAATTATTCTTTTTTTTTTAGAACTCCTCTATAACTATCCATTTTGAGTCTCTTTTCATGTACTCTTGTTTTTCATTTATCCCACTTTAATAAATCTTCTCAGTCAAGGACTTCCATGCCTTTGATGATTCTGTAAATGGCCAGTAGATCTCCTCTTTCTCTTTGTTCCAGGGTTGGTAGTTCCAGTTTGGACAACTTTGTTCGTATATTAATTTTGAAAGTGTATGTGTATTTACCTAGTTGTATTTTACAGGTAGGGAGCTATGCTCATGGTGACCCATTTTTGTATCTTGCAAGATCAAGTTTGTTCTTAGATTCTTGTATTGTGTTTGCACACACTATTTTATTTTTATTTTATTTTTTTTTCCAAATTCCATTATGCTACATATCTTAATGTTGAAATTCACTTCGTTCTTTGTACTCCATTTCCAGACTTTGTCCAGGTGTTCTTGAAAAGATTTGCAATCTTCTGTACTTACTCTCTTCAGTAGTTTGGCATCATCTGCAAAGAAGTTCATATAACATTCCACGCCTTCATCCATGTCATTTATATAAACAGCAAACATTATCGGAGCCAATACAGAGCCTTGGGGGACTCCGCTTGTCTACCTAATTTGAGTTATTTTTTCTAAATACCACCCTCGTTTTTCTTCCATTCAAGAAGTCTTTCATCCATTCCAATAATTTTCATTGCATTCCACCTATTGTTTCAATTTTTCTTAGTAGCTTTTTGTGTGGTACTTTGTCAAAAGCCTTTTGTAAGTCCAAGAAGGCACAGTCTGCCCAACCATCTCTTTCTTGTATTATTTCTATTAATCTTGAGAGAAGCATATTAAGTTTGTAGTACATGATCTACCACTTCTAAATCCAAATTGCTTTGGGTTTAGTATGTTGTTCTCTTCCAAGTGTTTAATCCATTTATATATAATAACTTGCATATTTTTGCAATTGTGCTTGTAAGGGATACCAGTCTAAGGTTTGTTGGATTTTCTTTATCTCTTCCCTTGTATATTGGTACAATATTTGCATTGTTCCAATCTTGTGGAACTTTAACTTCTTTGAGTGAGAAGTCAATTATCTTGTGTATTTTTACTGTAAATTCATTTATACATTCTTTCAATATCCAGTTTGCTATCCCAATTTAGTAAGTCTTTTCTCAAGGATTTCCATGCCTTTCATAATTTTGTAGATGGTCTACAAGTCACCTCTTTCTCTTCTTTGTTCCAGAGTCAGCAACTCCAGTTTTATCAATCTTTCTTCATATGAGAGTTTTGTTAGTTCTGGGGCCATCTTCATAGTTACTCTCTGGATTCTCTCAATCTTTTTTATATTCCTTTTTGTACTGGGTGATGATAGTGTCTCTGCGTACTCCAATTTAGGCCTTATCAATGTGAATAGTATTTTCTTAACCATTTCTTCATCCAAGTAAGTAAAAACCACTTTTATTGATCTTAGTAAGTTATAGATTTCACCAACAATTTTTGTTATATATGTGTGTGTGTGTGTGCATGCGTGTGCATGTGTGCATTGTATTTATGATGTATGAACATGAATTCTTATTTGATATTTTTCATTGCAGCTAATCTACCCAGGTCATCGGGAACTCTCAGAGACGGAGAGAATGAACATTTGCTACCTCTCATTCCCGGACAGCAATTCTGGATTAATGGGCAATGTACAGTTCCATTTCCGTATACGGCAGAGTGCTGCATCTCAAACACCGTGCAGTGACATCACAAAAACAGTACTGGAGGAATATAATGAGAATTGCCCCACAGCACTTCAGGTTAGTTTTAATATGCTGGTAACATCCTCATTGGGAACCCATCAATAAGATGTAAAATCCTAAGGGTTAGGTTTCAGATTCAGGTTATGTGAAGGGTATGTGTATAGCTTAGATGGAACCCCCCTCTACAAAAAGGGGGTGTTGCATTAATTTTTCATAAAAGTACTTGTGATATTAGACCTATTGTAGGTTTACTATGATAGAAATAGATTGAGAAACAAGGATATGAGGAAGAGAGCTGGGGTGGAAAAGGAGATAGCAGATTGGACTGATGAAAGAATACTGGGATGGTTTGGACATATGGAATGAATGAGGGAAGAAAGAGTAGCAAAAGAAGGCAGAGGTGGATGGAGTGGACTTGAGGAGACAACCAAGGATGAGATGGATAGGGTGAAAAGATCTTTGAGCAAGAGGAGATGCAGCAAAGAGCATAGAGTTGGGAAGTGGCTATGTTCGACTGGAATGTAGATCTCTGGTGTATCGTAGCATGTGGAATCCACTAATCTGTAGCTGCTGTTGCCAGAATGTAGACTTGTTGCTTTGGAGGAATGTAGTGTTGAAGTTCGAATCTGTAGGTGCTGCTGCAAGAATGTAGAGTTGTTGCTGCAGATGAATGTAGTGTTGAAGTTCAGAATGTAGATTTGGGTTGTGGTTTACATTGAGTTTAGAGGTGTTGAGACAAGTGGAGTTGTTGTTTTCTTTAATGTCTCTGTCTAGACTGGTCTGCATCTCTGAATATTCAATGAGGAAAACACTGGCGGTTGCCATAGGTGCTATTACATATAAGATATGTATGTTCTCTTGTCTATGTATTCCGCTTGAAGAGGATCACAGCAAGTGATCGAAACATACGGAAATTCGTTATTTCCTTCTTTTCTTAAATCCAAATAATAGTGGGTTTTTAGTGCAATTACTAATGTGAAACAACATTACTGGACAGTGATATACATATATATATATATATATATATATATATATATATATATAATATATATATATATATATATATATATACATACATACATACATATACCAAGGCTTTTTCCCCCTTACAAGGGGGGGTAGCCAAAAAGAAAAAGGCATCAAATCATTCCCACCCATTCCATCCCTGAATACACTCCACACCCCTCCACCCTCCCTCTTGTCTTAGCACCTCCTGAAATGACGGGTCACCCCTGCACCTTGTCCACTGCCCTGGGTCAGAAGCAGTGTCGCAAGACACAGCACATCCACAGCAAGGCTGCTTCATTAAATCGGCGACCCCCCCTCTCCGTCCCCCAATTGCATAAAATGAGAGGACGGGGAGAAATCCCTTCGGGCTGCGTCAAATTTTGCTCACACATACTACCTCACCCTCCATCCACCCGCCCATTCCACCTCATGCAATCACAACATCATCCATATACAACCATTCTCCATTCACCCCTGTCTTCTGTCCTCTATATATATATATATATATATATATATATATATATATATATATATATATATATATATATATATATATATATATATATATATATATATATATATATATATTTTTTTTTTTTTTTTTTTTTTTTTTTTTTTTTTTTTCAGGGAGGTCTTTAGAAATGGTAATCATTGTTTAGTATCTTTTAATCAGGTGAATACAAAGGTTAACTACAAAATTCTATTTACAGACTGATGATGGATACCTGTATGGCTTTGTCTACTTTCGTCAGGTGAAAGACAAAACATTGAGAAGAGGTTATTTTCAAAAGGTAAAACATACTTGTGTGTTTAGAATAAAACATATTGTTACTTTTTTAATTTTTTACAATCTTTGCTCAGTTGAATTTGTTGGATGGGCTATAGTAACAGAATGGTTGAAAGAGTTGTGGCAGTAACTAATGTAGTTCCCCGTTTCCCTCCCCCAAATACAACCAGCAAACTATGGTATTTCTCCATGCATGTTAATGTGCTCTTCCTCACTCCACCCAGAAACAATATTGAAAATATTTATGACCTCCTCTCCAACTACTTTTCAATAAAGATGTTGGGGCACCCCAAAAATATTTTCTAATCCATCAATTGCATATTATCATGCAGTTAATACCTCAGTTACATTATAGTTTATAAATGCTTTGAGTACACCTTTGAATATGGTATCAGTTCAGATTTTTTTTTATATTCTGTGAAAGTTGTTTAAGTTTTTAGTGTTAATTTAGTTTCTTGTGTTGGGGTATATGTACTGAGTTTTTGTGAAGGAACTGCTCCAATTGATTTTTTAATTCTCAATCCCATGTCCTCTCACATTGCCCAATTTAGTTGCCTTTTATGACATGCATGGGGACATAGTAGGGGGCATCATTCAGACCCTCACCACAGAGAGATCAGAGAAGGCATAAAAGTGATGGAAATGGTAAAGAATAGATTCAAAGTTACATAGTGTAAAGGAGGGACAGTGTAGTGCCACTGTTAACACACAAAAACATATAATTGATTAATGGGTGGGCAAGATGTATAGTATGTCTTTATAAAACTGGTCAAGCACACCACTTTTGAGGATGACATTTCATCAACTATATATATATATATATATATATATGCAAAGTAGACCACTTGGAAAAAGAAACTAACGAAGCAGAGCGCTTTCGTATATTACATCTTCAGTGCAACAAGTACATGTTGCACTGAAGATGTAATATACGAAAACGCTCTGCTTCGTTAGTTTCTTTTTCCAAGTGGTCTACTTTGCATAAGTGAACACACGTACCCGTGTTCTTATTAGCATATATATATATATATATATATATATATATATATATATATATAATGGTTATTGGGAAATCCTACATTAAGTTGGATTATTTTGATTAGTAATCAGTGCCACCAACCCAGGTCGCCAAAAATATATATATAATTTGATAAATGATGTTCTTGATCAAACAATATTTCATTCCATTTTCCCCCTTTAAGGCTGTTTTGATGTTAACTTAGTAGTGGTATCCAGGTTAAGTAAATCAAAAAATATTTCTAGTTTTCAATCAGTTGATTATTAAATTGTAACAAAAATAGAACAAAAATATATGTAGGTATTAAATTCAATATTACAGTAGGCACAATTGATTTAAAATTATTAGATGATGATGATGATATGGACTAACGTCACAAACTCCCTCTTATCGGAAGGCTAGGACGGTGCCCCTCACAGAGGGCTTTGTACCGTGGAATTTAATGAACCATGCCCTTGGTTCAACTTTGCTGATGGCAGGATTCGAACCGCCATCCCCTCAACCTTCGCCACAAGCTACAATGCCCTAACCCGCTCAGCCAGCGAGCTTCCATTATAGACCTGAACTAAAACCTGTCCTGGAAACAATGATGTACTAATGCGTACAATCTTTGAAACAATGATGTACTAGGTAGCATGTTATATAATTCAATGCCCAAGGGCATAGTTAGGAGGTTATATAATTAAGGCCTAATGGTGTAGTTAGGAGGTTATATAATTCAACACCTAATGGTGTAATTAGGAGACATGGTTTTTACAATCTAACCCTCTAGCCACCTGTTCAATGAACTTCACCTACTTCCTGTCAAACCTAACCTGAAAATTTTTGTATGTTTTTGGGAGAGAGCACCCTCAGCCACAATCCCATTCACACACTATTATATGCATATAGCCTATTACAAAGATTCTTTCTCTGTTACTAGCACCAGTAAGGTGATGAGATGTACAAGAGGTGAAAGTGGCAGCAGACTGGAAGTGAGTATTAAGGGAGAGAGCCCGGAGGAAGTGGATAGTTTTAGATACTTGGGTGCGAATATGGCGGGAAAGGGAGGAGTGGAGGTGGACTGTGGCCGAGGGTACTCTCTCCCAAAAATATAGAATTTTTTTTCAGGTGAGGTTTGATAGGAAATAGGTGAAACAGGTGGCCAGAGGGTTAGATCATAAAACCTACATCTCCTAATTACGCCATTAGGCATTGAATTATATAACCTCCTACATACATTACCAAGGCTTTTTCCCCCTTACAAGGGAGGTAGACAAAAAGAAAAATGCGTAAAACCATTCCCACCCATTCCATCCCTAAATACACTCCACCCCCCTAACTATGCCATTAGGCATTGAATTATGCCACATACACACATGGAGATCAATATCCCCAGAAATTAAATCATGCAGAGAAATCACAAGTAAGACCGGCTCAAGTGACACCAACATGCATACATTTCTCACCACCCCTGACTAAAACAGTACTAACACAGAATCAAACTGACAACAGACACCTATCACCCTGCAGATAGCAACACAAGATCCCTTCATTGAGTGACTTCTGAATTGAAGGGTGGGTGTGGATCTACCACAGAAGAGGACAGAGGCATGGGATTGATTATAAGTTGTAAGGAATGAAGGGTTGATTAAGATAATTGTAACCGTTTTGCTCTACAGGTTTTTCTTAGCTGAATAAAATTTCCTGGCAACTGCCAGAATCAATGTGTGAAGGAATCTATAGCAGTGAAAAGGTTAATTCCATCAATCCAAACAGTGGGATTTAAGGTTACTTATATTAGTTTATAATTTTATAATTTTGTATTTATCATATTTATCCAGCATTAATCAAGCCATTGAATAGGTGGAGGGTGATTGCATGCCTTAGCAAGCTACCTCTCGCATAAAGGGGAGGAAACCTTGTGGTATATAGATAGATCAGTACTATAATTTGAGGATGAAGTTGAACACTTGATAATGATGTTTGTATTACTGTTTATACAGAGTGTGGTTCTGCTGACCAAATTGCCCCTCATTGCATTCTTCAACCAAGTGCTGGACCTAATAGCTCCAGAATACTTTGACACAGGGGAAGCAAGTCTTGAAGCTGCATGTCACCATCTTGATCAGTGGCCTCTACCATCTGCTGGCTCCACACTCAATCTTCCTTTGTTAGGCACTGTTCTTCAGGTAAGTTTAGATACTGCACTGTATGGCACAGAAACATAGAACATAAGAGGGGAAGTGTTTATGTGTATTACCTTGTTGTATTATACGGGAAGGGGAGCTATGCTCATGGTGACCTGTCTTTGTATCTCTCAGCATCAAGTTTTTTCTTAAAATCTTGAAAAGTGTTTGCACACAATGTTTCTTTACATGTTTGAGATGAAATACCTGAGAAGTATGGTAGGAATTACTAGGTTGGATAGAGTGAGAAACGAGGTGAAGAGGAGAGCAGGGATGGAAAGAGAGTTGAGAGATAGGGTTGATGAAAAAATACTGGGTTGGTTTGGACGCATAGAAAGAATGAGTGAAGAAAGATTAGTAAAAGAGGTATGGAAGGCAGAGGTGGAAGGAGTGAACATGAGGGGGCGACCAAGATGGATGGATGGAGTAAAAGGGGCATAGGGAAAGAGGGGAATGTCTGTTGAGGAAGGAAAAGAGAAGACAGAAGGTAGGGGTAAGTGGAGAATGGTTGTGTATGGATGATGCTGTGATACATGGAAGGGAGTGGGTGGTGGGATGGGGGTGAGGGAGTATGTGTGGATGATATTTTGATGCAGCCCAAAGGGATGACCCGTCATCTAGGAGGTGCTAAGATGGGAGGGAGGGTGGAGGGGTGTGGAGTGTTTTCAGGGATGGAATGGGTGGGAATGATTTTATGCCTTTTCCTTTTTGGCTACCTCCCTAGTAAGGGGGAAAAAGCCTTGGTATATGGTATGGTATGGCAAAGGGATTTCTCCCCATCTTCTCTTTTTCTGCATGGGGGGGGATGGAGAAGAGGGTCACTGATTAAATGAAGCGGCCTTGCTGTGGATGTGCTGTATCTTGCTACATTTCTTCTGACTCAGGCCATTGGGCAAGATGCAGGAAGGACCTGTCATCCAGGAAGAACCAAGAAAAGAGGGATGGGCGGTGAATGGGAGTGGAGTACGTGGAGATGAAATGGGGGTATAGACATAGTGATGACCTGTTCCATTAGAGGAGTGCACTCGGGGTAAACCACCAGTAATACTGGGAAAGTGATAAAGCACAATCTTCATATGACTTCAGTGGAAAAAAGAGTGTAAAGGATTGTGTGATAGAAGCGAAAGGATTTTTCCCCTCTTCCATACCTAAACCACCTTGGTAAACAGGTAAGAGCTCAATGAATGGGGAAGGGGAGGTGGGGAGACTTATATTGATTTTATGTTTTTCATATAGTTCACCATTCTAAAAAGGATCTCTTTTTCCAGATTCGAATTCCTTGTCGATTGGACAAGCCAGGAGCCTCATCTTTACCACAGTCTCCTACACATACCAACCCAAGTCCGGCACCTTTTATTATCCCCTCAGTACATGAAACAGAGGTAAGAGGCATTAAGATTTTATTGCTTAGCAGTGGTTTCAGGAAATGCACATATAGTCCTATGTTCCTTCAACCTATGGTCTAACACCCTCATGTTTTCCTCCCTCACCACCTCATTGAAATATACATTAATTAACCATGATGATATTACACAACACTGATGCAGTGCCACCTTCACCTCAAACCTTTATTTCCTCTCACACAAGCTCTACTACTCAGATAAAAATTTTCACTGTCCTTAATAGACTTCCTAGCCTTCCATATATCTACAACATATTCAATAATGCCTTTCATACATCTCCAAATCTATAAATCTCCAAAAGACATCCTTACCCTTTGCCAAAATCTTTTTGCATATCTGTCTTCTGTTTATCTAAATACCAAAGGCATACATACATACACCAAAGGCTTTTTCCCCCTACACGGGGGGTAGCCAAAGGCACCTTCCTTGCAGGGGAGGTAGCTATCCAAGGCACACCATTTCCCATCCACTTCCCATTTTTTCCTTCTCTCATATTAATTCCTCATGGTCATTCCTGTCTCAGAAGCAACACAGTAAGACAACACTCCATTTACACAGTGACCCCTCCTTGTCCCCTCGTGCAAAAAATAGAGAAGACAGGGAGAAATCTCTTTGGGCTGCGTCAAAATATCTTCTATGCACAACCATTCTCCACTCACACCTATCTCCTGCTTCCTCCCTTCCCAGTTCAACAGACGTTTCCCTCTTGCTCAGTGTCCCTTTCCCACCATCCATCCGTCTCTTATTTTGGTCATCCCCTCAAATTCACTCCATCCACCTCTGCTTTCCATACTCTTTTTTGCTAATCTTTTTTCACTCTTTCATTCTGTGTGCCCAAACCATCCCAATAATCTTTCATCAGCCCTATCTGCCAGCTCCCAATCCATCCCTGCCCTCTTGCTCACCTCATTTCTCTCTCCAACCTTGTAACCCCGATCATACTTCACAGACACTTCATCTCAAATATTTAAATTTCTCCTTTCTGCCTCTTAAATTCCAAGTCTCTGCCCCATGCATCATCATAGGAACAATCACCCCTTCATATAATCTCTTTGCATCCATTCCCAGATACCTATATCTCGTGATACTTTTCAATCCTCCAAGGCATTTGCTTGCTTCACTCACGCCTCCATTTCCTGCTACATGCAGCCTTAAATACTTAAAAGTGTAACCACTTTGGAAATCAAATGTATCTAATTTTACCAGAATATGTTATTAGTATATCCCAAAGTCAATAATACATACATACATATACCAAAGGCTTTTTCACCGTTACACGGGGGGGTAGCCAAAGAGAAAAAGGCATAGAAATCACTCCCACCCATTTCATTTCCCATATATTCCACTCCACCCTCCTCCCTCCCTCCTATCTTGGCACCTCCTGGATGACGGGTCATCCCTGCATCTCACTCACTGTCAGATATAAAGAATGCCATATTCCTCTTAAACTACCTATTCACAGCTTTACTTCATGATGTATACAGTATAGTATTGTAAAAATATAGTACATCATATCTTGTTATGTTTGCATATCAAATATTCATCTCATAAACTGACTCAAAGTTCGATATGTGCAGAAAGTTTGATTCAATAAAACCTTTAGATATATTGAACTTTTGGATATAATGAGCAAGCCTTCTTCCAATTAGTTTAATATATCCAGGGTTTACTATAACTACAGTTGGCCCTCAACATTTGCAAGTTCCACTTACATGAGGTTCACACATTCACAAGTTTCCAGCAGCACATATTTACCAAAATTCACACGAAAAAATAACAAAGCAGCCTATCACCGCATCACTACCCTCCATCCCTCATCCCCCCCACTGTAAGCCCACCAGTCCACCACCAAAATTTGTGCGAAAAAATAACAAAGCAGCCTATCACTGCATCACTACCCTCCCTTCCTCATCCCCCCCCACTGTCAGCCTGCCAGTCCTCCACTCAGTCATTGTCTTGTTTGTCCAGGTGGCAGTTCAGTCAGCTTGAAGTGAGTTACCATTCACTGCCATTTATGTTTCCTCCTATATACAAGGTTGGAGCTATATGCTCAAGGGGTCCTATTTCTAAATCTTCACTTATAAAATATTGTCATAAATAAGTTTATGTAGGAAGACTCTTGTTTCTCAGTCTCATTTTCTATTATTATTTAATAAAAGATGAAATATTATAGTCCATAATTACGTGACATTAAGTTATGAACTTTTTTCATGTCTTGGCATCATAATGAAGAGTTAAGAAGTCATTAATTATTCCTCTTTATCATTTGCAGGCATTTCGAGTTTTAGCTCCAGTGTTGCCTCATCTAAACCTTTTATGGGAATTAGTTCTTACAACAGAGCCCTTGGTAGTGATGGCACCTACTCCAACAACAGCAGCAGACATGGTGCAGACTCTTGTTAGGTAAGGTTTGTGTATTCTTGATCAAAAACCATGTTTTGTACACAAAATTTATTGATGGGAAAATTTAATTGAGATGAAATTGGAGGAAAAACAGCTAAGAGGAAATGTGGGGTAATGTATTGTTAAAAATTTGTAAGGAGGAAAAAGCCTTGGTATATATGTATATGTATGTATATATATATGCATGTATATATAATATATATATATGTTTCTAAACAGAAATGTAGTAGCACATTTGTAAATAACACAGGAAACCCACAGTTGGAGAAAATAAACTTCGAATAAAGAAGAATACTATATTTCGGCTATCAAGTGTAGCCCTCTTCCTGAAGAGGGCTACAGTTGATAGCCAAAATATAGGATTCTTCTTTATTCGAAGTTTATTTTCTCCGACTGTGGGTTTCCTGTTATATATATATATATATATATTTGTGTATTTACCTAGTTGTATTATACAGGAAGGGAGCTATGCTCATGGTGACCCGTCTTTGTATTTCTCAGCATGAAGTTTTTTCTTAAAATCTTGAATAGTGTTTGCACACATTGTTTCTTTGTCTAATTTGTTCCAATTATCTATCACTCTGTGTGGGAAGCTATTTTTTTTTTTTTTTTTTTTTTTTTTTTCTCCTTCTTTGTGTCCTCTTGTTTTTCCATTGCCCCATTTCAATAAATCATTCTTATCTAAGATTTCCATTCCTTTCTTAATTCTATAGATAGTAGGTCTCCTCTTTCCCTTCTTTGTCCCAGACTTGGTTATTCAAATTTGGACAGTCTTTGCTCATATGTCATTTTAGAAAGAGTTGGTCCCAGTTTTGTTGTTGCTCTTTGTATTCTAATTTTTTTATATTCTTTTTGGTACTGGGTGTCCATAGTGTGTACTCGAGTTTTGGTCTTATTAGTATAGTTAATATTTTTTTTTTTTTTTTTTTTTTCGTTTCCTCGTCCAAATAGACAAATGCCACTTTTATTGACCTCAATAAATTGTAGGTTTCTCCGACTATTTTATTAATATGCTTGTCTGGTGTCATGTCTTTGCTGATCATCACTCCAAGGTCTTTTTCCGAGTTTACTTTTTTGACCTCTTCTTCACCAATTTTATAATCTCTCTATATTCTGTTTTTACTTTTTCCAAATTCCATTATACTGCATTTCTTGATATTGAATTTCACTTCCCACTTTTGAGTCCATTTCTAGATCTTGTCCAAGTCTTGTTGTAATGAGTTGCAATCCTCCTCCGTTCTTACTTTCTTTAGTATTTTTGTGTCGTCTGCAAAGAAATTCATATAACACTCTACTCCTTCATCCATGTCATTTATATATATGGCAAACATGATCGGGGCTTGTACAGATCCCTGCGGGACACCACTTATCATTTCTTCCCAATTTGAGAATTTATCTCTTAATTACTACTCTCACTTTCCTCCCAGTCAGGAAGTGTTTCATCCATTCCAATAATTTTCCTCTGATGCCACCTTTTGACTCTACCTTCCCTATTAGTTTCATGTGTGGTACCTTATCAAATGCCTTTTGTAGGTCCAGAAAGGCACCGTCTGCCCAACCATCTCTCTCTTGTATTATATTTATTAATCTCGAGTAGAAGCAGATCCAAATGTTTAACCCATCTATTTTTGATGACCTTTTCACAAATTTTTGCTACTGTGCTTGTCAGGGAGACCAGTCTGTAATTTGATGGATCTTCCATGTTTCCTCCCTTATAAAGTGGTACAATGTTTGCATTCTTCCAGTCCTGTAGCATTTTTCCTTCTTGTAGTGAGAATTTTTATTATATTGTATATTTCATCTTAATTCCTCCATGCATTATTTCAGTATCCAATTTGCAATTCTGTCTGGACCATGTGATTTTCCGACGTCAAGGGTTTTGATTTGGTCGCTGATTTCCTTCTGTATTACAATTATTTCTTTCATTGAGGGGGATATCTCTTTATTTCCTCACAGTTAGGTGAGTTTTCTATTGTGAATACTGATTTGAAATGGTTATTCAAAATTTTAGCCATTTCTAGTTCTTCTGTATATTCGTATTTACCTTGGCGCAGCTTTTCTATTTCTTGTTTATTCTTAAATTTGCCTTTTACATACCTTTAAAATAGTTTGGGTTCTTCCTTGCATTTTTCTATTATTTTTTTCGTATTTTCTCTTTTCATCTCTGTGTATTTTTACATAATCATTTCTTAGTTCAATGTACATTAGCCATTTGCTTGTTTTCTTGTCTTTTTTCCATTTCTTCCAAGCTTTATCTCTTTTATCTTTAGCCTCACTACATTTTTTGTTGTACCAGCTTCTTATGTATGTTCTTTCCTTTTTTTGTAGTGGTACATATTTATTCACTTCCTTATTATAAATGTTGTGATACTATGTACTTTGAAAATGTCTTGCATAGACGAAAACGTTCAGTATTTCAATCTTTGATCTCCTCGTGGTTTCAAGCAAAATGTATGTATGTATATATATATATATATATATATATGCAAAACAAATCACTAAGCACACGTGACAACAATGCATGGAAAATAAAAGAAATGAATACCAAAAGTTTTCGTCTATTCAAGACATCATCAGGGTACAAAGATGATGTCTCGAATAGACGAAAACATTTGGTATTCATTTCTTTTATTTTCCAAGTGGTTTCTGCAAATATATATATATGCTCCCATCCATCACACTTTCCTCCCTCTCATCTTAGCTCCTAATCGATGATGGGACAACCCTTTATCCCATATCATTGTTAAGTGGTCTTACTGTGTAGATGTGCTGGGTCTTGCTTCATTGATTCTGACCCAGATGGTGGGGAGTAGACAGATCTGTCTTCAAACCAAGGGATTTTGCCCTCATACAAGGGAGGTAGTCAAATCAAAGGGCAAGACACACTCCCACTCATTCCACTCCCACCCTCCACTCTTTCCTCTGTCTCTTCTTAGCTCCTAATGGATGATGGGTCATTCCTGTATAGTGCCCATTGCCCTGGGTCAGGAACAATGCAGCAAAACACAGCACATTCACAGCAAAGCCACTTCACGTAATCGGCAACCCCCCCCCCTCTCCATCCCCTCATGCAGAAAAAGAGAAGATGGGGAGAAGTCCCTTTTTTTCTGAAGTGAACATAATTTACCCATTTCTTCATGTGATTGTTCATATTCTGCTTCATGTGTTTTTTGTTTCAGCTTGATTGCACCACTAAAATTTTGTGCTGACTACCGTCCTTTCTTTACCATCCATGACTCCGAGTTCAAAGAGTATACTACAAGAACAGCAGCTCCACCTGCTGTCATTCTTGGTGTCACAAACCCTTTCTTTGCCAAAACTCTTCAACATTGGCCACACATCATTAGGATAGCTGAAAGTGGAGGTAAGACCAGGATCATATATGCTTGACAGTGTAATATTTCCTGTTCATATTGTATAACTATTGGTAATTGAATTTGGTGTGTCATAATTGCAGGATCTCCAAGCTCACAAAAGCATAAGCTCAAGAAAGCTAGTGGTATGAAATCAGTCGAACAGAAACCAGGAGTTTATACTAAGTATAAGTCACATTTACAACCAGATAAGGTAATTATTAATTTTCTAGTCCAATTGTTATTTGCAGAGGTATTTAAGAACTCAAACAAACTCATTCCTAGCAGCAATTCAAGTTCTAAAAAGTTCCAAAGCAATCTAAATTTGTTTGAATTTGAATGGCGGTGGAAAAGGAGTTGGGAGACAGGGTTGAAAGAGTATTGGGATAGTTTATACACATGGAAAGGATGAGTGAAGAAAGATTAGTAAAAGAAGTGTAGAAGGCAAAGGTGAATGGAGTGAACATAAGGGGCCAACTAAGGATGAGATGGATGGATGGGGTAAAAGGAGCATTGAGAGAGAGGGTGATGTCTGTTAAGGAAGGAAGGGAGAAGACAGAAGATGGAGTGAGTGGAGAATGGTTGTGTTTAGGTGATGCTGTGATGCATGGGAGTGGATAGGGGATGGGGGGTAGGGAGTATATGTGAATGATATTCTGATGCAGCCTGAAGGGATTTTTCCCCCTCTTCTCTTTTTTCTGCATGAGGGGATGGAGAGGAGGGGTTGCCAATTAAATGAAGTGGCCTTGCTGTGGATGTGCTGTATTTTGCTGCATTGCTTGTGACCCAGGGCAGTGGGCTAGATGCAGGGATGACTAGTTATCCAGGAGGAGCCAAGTAAAGAGTGAGGGAGGGGTGGTGAATGGGAGTGGAGTATGTGGGGATGAAATGGATGGAAGTTGATTTATGCCTTTGACTTTGGCTATCTATATCCTTTGTAAGGGGGACAAAAGCCCTTGGTGTGTGTGTGTGTGTGTGTGTATATATATATATATATATATATATATATATAATATATATAATATATATATATATATATATATATATATATATGCTAATAAGAACACGGGTACGTGTGTTCACTTATGCAAAGTAGACCACTTGGAAAAAGAAACTAATGAAGCAGAGCGCTTTCGTATATTACATCTTCAGTTGCACTGAAGATGTAATATACGAAAGCGCTCTGCTTCGTTAGTTTCTTTTTCCAAGTGGTCTACTTTGCATATATATATATAATATATATATGCAAAAATTTTATATGTTTATTCCAAGAAAATTGTTATTCTCCTTGGATATTATCTATCAAAACATATGTGCAGTACAAAGGTGGTAGATAGGAGTGAAATGGGTGGGAGTGGGTGCATACCTTTGACTTGGCTACCTGCCTTATAAGGGGGAAAAAGGCCTTGTTATTGTCATGGGCACTTGCTTGGTTTGGCCTGAGTTAATGTAAAGAATGGAACTTAATTTGAGTCTAGGGGTAAGTAGAGTTCCAGTTCAGGAGCAAGCCCATAACAATAAAGTGGAACGTATAGATAATTTAGGTTAGATAAAAGTACGTTCCGAGGAAAAGATCTATTTGAGACTGGTTGAAAGTAAGGATTATAATAGAGGTAAGATAGTCTGCACAAAACTTAAATAATTATATTTACAAAAAGAAAAATAAAGCTTTACTGTTTAACATTTACGAACATACACTCAAAATACCCTGGGACATTTAACATAAACACATACAAAAATTATATACAAGTCCAAGACTGGTCAATACTACTTGCGATCAAAACTGTGGTGTACCGATATTACAGCGACGAAGGGGTGAGACCTGGGGGTGAAGTCCACAAGGTGGGTTGTAGGTAAGGGTTAGAGTCCGTGTGTGGGCTGAAAGTCGGTTCCTCTTTATATAGTTGAGGGGGGCGTGGCCAAGCGTTTCATGGTCAAGGTTCGAACACCAACATTGAGGTTACGTTCAATGGTGATGAACCATATTCGAAGGTATTAATAGCAGGCGAGAAATTTGAAAGTGGTCTGATTCACGGTTGGCTATAACAGTATATAGATAAATATGTCCAGAAAGGAGAAGTTTAAATGTGTTTGAGATGAAGTATCTGAGAAGTATGATAGGGGTTACAGAGTTGGATAGAATGAGAAATGAGGACAGGGAACTGGTAGATGGGCTGATGAAAGACTATTGGGATGGTTTGGACACATGGGAAAAATGAGTAAAGGAAGGTTAGCAAAAGAGGTGTGGAATGCAGAGGTGGATAGCGTGAACTTGAGGGGACGACTGAGGATGAGATGGATGGATGGGGTAGAAGAGGCTGTGAGCAAGAGGGGAGAATCTGTTGAGCAAGGAAGGGAGAGGGCAGGGAATAGGTGTGAGTGGAGGATGGTTGTGTATGGGTGATATTTTGATGCAACCCGAAGGGATTTTCTCCTGGTCTATCTTTTCTATGTCAGTTGAGAAAAGGAAAGGTGGGGGATATAGGGGAGTGGGGAGTAGTTGTATATGAATAATATTTTGACACAGCCTGAAGGGAGTTCACCCCGTCTTCTCTATTTTACACATGAGAGGAGTGGTCACCATTAAATGAAATGGCCTTGCTGTGGGTGTACTTTGTCTTGCTTTATTGATTCTGACCCATGTGGTGAGCAGGAGACATGAATGACCCTTTATCCAAGAGGAGCTAAGATGAGAGAGAAATGAGGGTGATAGGTGGGAGTGGGTACACGTGCCTTTGACTTGACTATCTCCCTTATAAGGGGGAAAGAAGCCCTTGGTATATAGATAGAATATCGTCAGCCTCATAAAGAAAGTGCCTGAGTCATTTGTCCCACTTTTCAGGAAATCTGAAAAAAAAAAAAAAAAAAAAAATCATAAATGTACGTAATGTTCCTCCTAATGTAGTTTTAACCTACTCAGACACTAAATAAAACATTGGGAATTGTACCACAAGGAGCAATGAAATTTTTTTTTAGGGGGAAAAAAAAAAAAAAAATCCAGAAATTGACGAAAAATGACTTAGGCAATTTCTTTACGAGGGTGACTATATGTGTAGAATACGGCGAAGCTTGCTGGTCAAGTGGGTTAAGTCGTCGTCACTTGTGGTGAAGGTCAAGGGGATGGTGGTTCGAGCCCTGCTACTGGCAAAGTTGAACCAAGGGAATGGTTCATTATATTCCATGCTAGAAAGTCCTCTGAGAGGGGTCCTAGACTCTTGATAGGGAGAGTTTGTGACTTTAAACAAAATCGTCATCATCATCATGTTACAGCTTTTTTTTGTTTGTATTTATCTATAAGAAAAATTTAATATTTGGGAGAAATTTGTCAAAAAAGAAAGGAAAAAAAAAGTCAGATTCTAAGTTGTTCAGCCTTTGGAGCATTCAAATTCGGAGGTACCACTGTAAAGTGAATAATTTTTCGAGTGGGGGAAGAAAAAAACAGAGAAAGCGAGAGAAATAGGGATTTGGGAACGAGTGGAAAGAGAAGTTTATGAAGGCTTGATTGTACCCATGGTACTGTATGGAGTTAAAATAGGAAATATAAAGGAGTTGTAGATGAAGTGTTTGAGAGGTATGGTAGTACAAGAATAGAATGAGAAATATGGAGGTGAAGGAGAGAACAGAGATGGAAAGAAAACTATTGCATGCGGTGATTGGAAAGTGCCAATCTGGTTTGGTATATAGATTGAATGAGGAAAGGCTTGCTTAGAGGACATGGAAAGCAAAAGTACTGTAGATGGAGTGTGCCAGAGAGGAATATCCAGAATGATATCAATGAATGGGTGAAGAGGGCCTTGTGTGTATATATATATATATATATATATATATATATATAATTTCTGTCAAAGAGGGAAGAAAGAATGAAAAAGATAGGAGTGGATAGAAGGAGATTGTGAATAGATGATGGGAGGAAATTTATCATCCATTCTGGTAGGATGACTGGCCCACCTCCAGCCTGCTTCTCTTTCTCTCAGTCTCATCTGTACCTGTCCTTTCATGAACTCTGTATTCTGTCAAATTACTTAATTCTGAAGCAGCCTTTTTCTGTATGACTTCATGCATCATTCAGGCCTCGCTCCCATAAATAACTGTCAGTACACCTAATGCCTTATATTGCTTTCTTTTCTTTAAATAATGGGAAATGTATTTGCACAGAGAAACTAATTTCTGAATAATTACAGGGACTGGTGAAGAGATTACTGAAAGGAGTTCAGACAGGAAGACCTGTTGAGGTTCAAAGTGCACTTTTGAGACGGTACCTGCTTGAGCTTACTCAGTCGTTTATGATTCCTTTAGAAAGATATGTTGCATCATTAATGCCACTTCAAAAAAATATTTCTCCATATAAGGTGGGTACTAGTTGAGAATTCTCAAAACTTGATTTCTATGTGTCTTTTTATTTATTAAAGAAGCCAGCATGGGAGGAGAATTTGTCAGTCGTAGTGTTATGTATGTATGTATTTGCAGAGTGAAGAATTAAATTTACTTGCAGGGAGTTTTGTGGTATTGGTAAGAGCTATTGTTCATGTGAGATATCAGTGATGGTACCTGCATGTGGTGGTCCTGCAAGATGGACAACAAAGCTGTCCATTTTCAAAACCTGTCAACTGTCTAGTAAAGGATGGCCAATACTGATTCAGACGTAAATGTTCATATGTTACTAACCAAGAATTTTAAGATATAGTTGTTTCAAATGAAAAAAACTTTTGGTGCTGTCCTGCATGAAAACTTAACTCATGTGGAATAACAGGTAACTTGCCAAACTGGATGAAAAACTGGTTGGACAGTTGTAAGCAGCCTCTTGTTCTGAAAGGTAAAATTTCTAGCTTAAAAGGTTTTACAAATGGAGTTCTTCAGGGTTTCATTTAATGCCTTTTCTGTTAAAAGTGTTTTATCAATGACAATCATTGACTGGAGTTTCACTACGTGGTACCCAGAGGCACACAATGGCTGGCAACTGGCCTCTAAACCTCCCACAGATCTCTCTGAGAAGATTTTAGACTTTGGTCTTGGCTGAAGGTTGTAGTGAGAAGAGAGCAGTTGCCAGTTGTCAGCTCTTTATGTATGAAAAAATGTAAGAAATACAGCTGAAGTTGATAGAGATCGTGGGTCCAGTCTGTTGACTAAGTGTCAGCCTCTTAGGGCTGCAACTTCTGATGGAGGCAAGGGACCTGCCACATGTGACCCCAAATACCTAAAGCCATCCACTTCCTCCAGCCTCTCCTGTTAGACTTACTTCCAACTCACTGCCATCCCCTCCCCTGTACATCTCATCACCTTACTTTTACCCACATTTACCTTTAACTTTCTCCTATCACTTACCTTTCCAAACTCCATCAGGAAGTGCAAAATTTCTTAGATGCAATGCAGGATAATTTCCTAAAACAAGGGATTACTGATGCTGCAAGGGGAGAGAATATTCTGGACTTACTTCTAACTAATGATCAGCATCTAACGAGTAACATAAAAATAGGAGATAGTCTAGGCCAGTGGTTACCAACCAGGGGTCCATGGAAGAATTTCTGGCCTTCGAGCCAAAAATTTCATAAATCAATCATGGAAGAATTTCAAGGGGTCCATAGAGATTCTACTTATTTTTAAATTTATGATACTGGAATTAGGAGACATGCAGCTCAGAATAAAATTCATACTACTGTACCCAATCCTTAAAACTGAATGCTTAAATGCTAGAATTGCTCTACTTTAGCTAATGGTATCAGGGGTGTCAAACACACGGCCCATGTGACAAATTTGGCCCTTGGGATGGTCATGAGTGGCCCAAGAGATGACATACATACATATACCAAGGCTTTTTCCCCTTACAAGGGAGGTTTGCCAAAAAGGAAAAAGCATAAAATCATTCCCACCCATTCCATCCCTGAATACACTCCATACCCCTCCACCCTCCCTCTTATCTTAGCACCTCCTGGATGACGGGTCATCCCTGCACCTTGTCCACTGCCCTGGGTCAGAAGCAGTGTCGCAAGACACAGCACATCCACAGCAAGGCCGCTTCATTAAATCGACGACCCCCCCCTCTCCATCCCCCCATGCACAAAAGGAGAAGATGGGGAGAAATCCCTTCAGGCTGTGTCAAATTTCGCTCATACATACTACCTCACCCCCCCCCCCATCTGTCATTTTCTGTCTTACCATCTATGATATACTTCAATGGGTTATGGTCGCTTAGGATGATTACTTTCTTCTCTAGGAATATATGGAATTTCTTTAAGGCTAATATGAGGCTGAGGGCCTCCCTCTCAATGGAAGAATACCGCCTTTGATACTCCTTGAGAATCTGTGACATAAATGAGATGGATCTCATGACACCATCCTTTTCCTGAGCAAGCATGGCACCTACAGCTACATGACTGGCATCACAAAAAAGATAAAAGGTCTAATTATAATCTGGGGCTATCTGAGAGAAGTTTCTTGCATTTGTCAATGGCTACATCAGCACCCTCATCCCACCTGAAATGATTAAAAGAGAGCATGCAGGTTAAAGGAGCTGTAACCTCTGCAAGGTTTAGACAATACCTCCAATAAAGTCCAAGCATGCCCATGAATCTTCTGATGCCTCTCTTCGTCTTCGGGACCTGGAAGTCCATGATGTCTTTCACTCTGGCCTTTAATGGCATAATGCAATTCTGGCCAACTTGATGTCCCAGGTACTCAATAGCACTCTTCCCCAAGCTGCTCTTTTTTAGGTGGATGAAGTAGGAGGGTCACCATGTAAGAAAGCAATGGGGGTAAACCAGCTTTGGCTATTAGACCCTGCAGAGGAGGTGCTGTGACTTGCTGCATTTATTCTGACTGAAGCAATGGGCAGGGGAGAGGGATGAACCTTGATCCACAAGGAGCTATGATAGAAGGAACAACAAATTGGTGTTTGATAGTTATGAGATGAGAGAAGGGTTAATGTATTCCCCTTATGGTGGGGAAATGGCCTCTTAGTATATGTGTCTGAAATGCCATAATTTGTTCATCTCTTCATTTCAGTCAACACCAACCCTCCGTCCCTTCAATCCAGCTGAATTCCTAGCAACCATTGAATCATCAGGCCCACAGTTAACAAGTGGAGTGAAGGGAGATTGGGAAGGGCTCTACAGACGATTTTTCCGATGTATAAATTTTTCTGCATGGTATAATGCAAGATATCAGGAAGTGTCTAACAAGCTCAATGCATTGCACTTGCAAGCACTTAGTGATGCAGTAAGTATTCAAGAATCTTTTCTTAAGTGTTTTTGTATTAATCTGAGTGCTATTTGCAAAACTGATTCATATGATATTGCACCTACATCTTCAGGCTTCAATTTTTACTTATCTGCAGGATTTGAATGGCTGGGTTTCTAATCACGGAGAAGTAGAAGTGGTGGATTTGGTTTTGAGGTTACGAAGCAAATTGGCAACAGCCCCCGAGCTGCATGTTCCACAACCAACCATAGATAAGTTGAGCCTGCAGCTCAACTCGGTGCTCACAACGCTGCCTGATGACCTTCGTTTGGTCTTGCAGGCATCCTGAGATAAGGGATGATTCATGATTCTCATGAACATATAGTTTGAAATAATTGGTGTGTATAATATGTATATTCTACTCCTCATGCCCCCATCAAGCATATTAGACATATGGATATCCTATTTCTAATTTCAAGCTACCTGACCAATTTTTTAGGATATTTTTTCATTCTAGAAATGAAAAAAAGTGCCATAGTATAAAAAAAATTACTATGTTGTATTATACAATGAGTAGAAGAAATATGCTGCATTACATTTGCCTCAGCCATCAACATGAAAATTTCAGTCATCCATCTGATACAATGAGTATATATTAAATCTATGTAGCAGTTGTTTGGAAAACTCTTAAGAGGAACTGGTGTGGAAAATGCTGTTTATATAAATAATTCTTACCAAAGCAGCAAACAATTTTTGATAATGTCTTCCTGACATCGCCTAAAAGTTTTATTGTGGTTTTGGGAGAGTACATTGCTGGTTCACAGGCTACCAAGGATCCTCAGATCAAAGACATGGTCAACTTATGGTTGAATTGTCTGCTAGATTGAATGACCATTATCGAAGTATTATGTTCTACACCAATTAGATTTGGCTGACATGAATGTTTTTACAGTACCAATAAAAGAATTTGTGTATAATGCTAATGAGAAGCCTTTACAATATTGAGCTTTTGAATATGTTCTGAAAAGTTGTTGAAATAGGTTGGGACAGCTAAACAACATCCTTTTTCATTGCTTACATATCTTTACTGGATGGTAAAGGAGTGAATTTGCAATCAATCAAATAGAAAATCTTCTTAGTGAACACATGTAATAGAAAAATATTACTGGAATAAGAGTATGGGATGTGGCTTGGCTCTTCCACCTGGCTTGGTGCCATGTATGTCCTGGGTATTCTTCAAAGTATAGTAATCTATGTAATAAGGAGTGTGATTGTCCGTGATTGTTAAGTTTTTATTTAATCTCGTATTTTTTTGATATGCTGACATTTTTTTAAAGGTTTGAGCCATCACTACAATGGGAATATTGACTAAAACTGCTGCCTCTCTCTCTCTTTTAAGGAGATACTTGGGTTGAAATATTTATCTTGTAAGATCCTCCAAATGCCAAAATATTGTTTTCTATTGGTACACAAAATGATGAATTAATCATTGTGAGAGTTGCAGCATTTTGGACATGTTAATAATTTTATGACAGAAATTAGATATATTAACAAAAGTGTCTCCTACTCAAAAATTCATAATTAACAGTTGCTACAGAAAATATGCTCAGTAGGATGTGGGGTTTAGAAGTGCTAAAATGTCAGTTTAATTATTGTGTGCACTAGCCATTCTTGGAGAAATGGAATGTATTTATAAACTAACATTTGGCAATCCAAGTGGAAGATGCCATTTGTACCAAGGTACCTGATAGTTTGTACTTGGTTCCTCCTTCAACATCCATATGCCAACAACTTGTCTTTTTTTATGCCATGTTATTTGCCTGGGATATTAAGTAATTTAGTTGTATGCTAATACAAAATGATCTGCCAAACTGATTCCATCTTTATGTTGTCATATAGTTTATCATGCTATGCCATTATGTGGCTTAGATTTGTTTCGTGAGTCCTTCATTATTTTTTTTAGTAATTGTATTTTTATTTTACTGCATTCATATCTCATTCCTGTATGTTCTAGAACTAATGTATCATTATGCTGTAGGAAGAGTATGAAATTTAGATTAATAATTTGCTCTCAATCAGACCTTTGTGTTATGACAGGGAGCTATGTTGAAGCAGTTGTCATTCATTGATTTCCATTCATTGTTTTTTTTTCCATTGGCATATTGAAATTATTATTTAATCTTTTTTTTGCTTCAAGAAGAAAATAAAACTTCTTGTAAACTGCACTTGAGTGGTATTCTCCAAAAGCTCCATTACAGTGATCACTTTATTTTGTTACTTTTAATTTAATGTGTGCATTTGTTGTCATTTAAGTTCATTATTCATTTTGTGTAATTGATACAGTATAAGCTTTAATAATTATATCAATATCATATGCGAAAGTCATAGACACCTTGATTCCAAAATGGTATTAATAGATGAAATTGAATTTTGACAGAATGAAAGTTTTTGGTAAAGTTTTGATAAGTGTAATGAAGTGAGATAATTTGAAATCTCATTAACAGTTCCATAAGCTTTAATATATACAAGAGGGATGATAGTGTATAGGTTTGTTAAATGCTGACTTTATAACATAGTGTGCTGTACAAAAATAAATAAATGAATAAAAAAAAAAGAATAATAATAATAAATAAATTGTAATTTCATAAAATTGTACAGAGCACTCAGAATATGAATTAGCTTGGATAATGGATACTGAGTAAATGCTGTGAATTGTAGTGTTATTGTATGTTGTCTGCCAAGGAACTGTAAGAATAAGTGTACGAGATTTTTAATACTCTACATTAAAAAAGTATATATTGTATAATTTTTTTGTTTTATTTTGCATTGTTGATACCATTTGATAGTATGGATTTAAAGCTCCACATAGACTATTGGCTAAGTAAATTTTATACAGCCAGTAGTTTAGGAACTCGGTGACATTTTAAACACCAGACTAATCTCCACTCAAGAAAGAAAAAAATTAATCACTCTTAGCTTTTTCTACCCATCATATCTACTTGTACAGTTAACTCTTAAGTTACACATGTCTTAGTTGCATTTATTAGATTAACAAAAGCTAAAATTGTGATTGAATTAACTTAATGTAGTTTAGGTTAGCAATGCAACTTCTATATAAAAAAAATTCATAACCTGCATATTTTATATATATATATAAAAATTCATAACCTGCACCATGCAAAAGTCTGTGCTATCCCAGGTATCATATTTGTAGATGGCTACTATTGACCACTTTGGCAAAATAAACATACATATACCAAGGCTTTTTCCCCCTTACAAGGGAGGTAGCCAAAAAGGGAAAGGCATAAAATCATTTCCACCCATTCCATCCCTGAATACACTCCACACCCCTCCACCCTCCCTCTTATCTGAGCACCTCCTGGATGACGGGTCATCCTTGCACCTTGTCCACTGCCCTGGGTCAGAAGCAGTGGCGCAAGACACAGCACATCCACAGCAAAGCGGCTTCATTAAATCGGCAACCCCCCCCTCTCCGTCCCACCATTGCATAAAAGGAGAGGACGGGGAGAAATCCCTTCAGGCTGCGTCAAATTTTGCTCACACATACTACCTCACCCCCTCTGGGAGCAAAATAAACACTGAGGATAAAGTCTTTATTCAATGTACAATGTTTCACTTAGAGTTTTTCAAGTACAGAAATGAAAAGTATGTTGTTCCTCAAAACAGTCCTAATCTAACCTGACCCATTTTATCCTGCCATGCCTCAAAATATTTTTATTCTTCACCAGCCGTGGTCAACATTTCTTGGAAGATTGGTCTCTACTAAGCACGAAATACTAGGTTCATAATTCATCAGTCATTAATTGTTCAGTTTTGGCAATAGTAAGTCATTATCGTATATACACATACATATACCAAAGGCTTTCCCCCCCCAGGGGGGGGGAGCCAAAAAGAAAAAGGCATAGAAATCACTCCCACGCATTTCATTTCCCATATATTCCACTCCCCCTCCCTCCCTCCTATCTTGGCACCTCCTGGATGACGGGTCATCCCTGCGTCTCACCCACTGCCCTGGGTCAGAAGCAGTGTCGCAAGACACAGCACATCCACAGCAAGGCCGCTTCATAAATTTGGCGACCCCCCCTCTCCGTCCCCTCATGCAGGAAAGGAGAAGACGGGGAGAAATCCCTTCAGGCTGCGTCAAATTTTTTCTCATGCATACTTCCTCACCCCCCATCCCCTACCCACTCCCCCTCATGCATCACAGCCTCATCTATACACAACCCCTCTCCATTCACCCCTACCTTCTGTCCTCTCCCGTCCTTCCTCTACAGACATTCCTCTCTTTTGTAAAGCCCCTTTCACCCCATCCATTTATCTCATCCTAGGATGCCCCCTCATATTCACTCCTTCCACCTCCACCTTCCACACTTCTTTTACTAATATTTCTTCACTCATTCTTTCCATGTGTCCAAACCATCCTAATACTCTTTCCTCAACTCTATCTCCCAGCTCCCTTTTCACCTGTTCTCCTCCTCACCTCCTCATTTCTAACTCTATCTAGCCTAGTAACCCCTATCATACTTCTCAGACATTTCATCTCAAACACATTCAAACTCCTTCTCCCTTTAAAAATATATATATATATATATATATATATATATATATATACATATATATATATATATATACATATATATATAAAACCTTGCACTGCCTCCTGCATTATCTTGTCCCCCTTTTTACAAAGGATTACAAAGGTGGAGCATGCTGACAGAAGACCTTTTGGTCCATAACTAGTTTGGATGCAAAAAAATATATATACATACATATACCAAAATCTTTTTTCCCCTTATAAGGGAAGTAGCCAAAAAACAAAGGTATAAAACCACTCCCACCCATTCCATCCCCATCACACTCCACCCTCTTATCTTAGCACCTCCTGGATGACAGGTCATCCCTGCATATCAACCACTGCCCTCGGTCAGAAGTAGTGTCACAAGACACAGCACATCCACAACAAGGCTGCTTCATTAAATCAGTGACCCCCCTCTCCATCTCTTCATGCAGAAAAGGAGAAGGGGAGAAATCTCTTTGGACTGCGTCAAATTATTTATCATACATACTCCCTCATCCTCCATCCCCCACCCATTCCACCTCATGCATCACATCATCCATATACAACCATTCTCCATTCACCCATGTCTTCTGTCCTCTCTTGTCCTTCCTCAACAGACTTTCCCCGCTTCCCCAAAGCCCCTTTTACCCCATCCATCCATCTCATCCTAGGTCGACTCCTCATGTTCACTCCTTCCACACCTCTTTTACTAGTTTTCACTCATTCTTTCCATGTGTCCAAACCATCCCAATACTCTTTCATCCACCCTATCTCCCAACTCCCTTTCCACCCCTGTTCTCTTCGCCTCCTTATATCTCACTCTATCCAACCTAGTAACCCCTATCATACTTCTCAGACACCTCATCTCAAACACATTCAACCTCTCTTCCTTTCTTATGTTCCATGTTTCTGCCCCATACAGTGCTGTCAGCACAATCACTCCTTCATACAATCTCCTCTTATCATCCATTCCCAAATGTCAAATTCTTATTACATTTTTAAATCTCCCAAGGCATTTACTCACTTCTCTCAATCTACATTCTACCTCCACTTCCACTCCTCCCTTTCCTCCCACATTCTCACCCAAGTATCTAAAAATATCCACTTCCTCCAGTCTCTCTCCCTGAATACTCACTTCCAGTCTGCTACCACTTTCTCCCCTTGTACATCTCATCACCTTACATTTACCCATATTTATCTTCAACTTCCTTCTTTCACATACCTACCCAAACTCTGTCACCAACTTCCTCAATCCCTCCTCTGAGTATTCCCCGCTCCCGTGCTTGTATCAGGAAAAATTAATTTCCTGCGCCAAACCCGACCTCGTTCGATTGCGTCGAACGGAAGGCACGCACGCTGCTTCGGCCTTCTACACCCTTCCAACGGCGTCCTTTGTGTGGAGCGTCCTGCATCGCCGCCATCCCCCCGCTTGGAAGCGCTTGAGAACCCTGTTCCCTACCTTTTCCCTCTCTTTAATCTCCACCGGGTATTCTCCGCTTCTCTGTAAGTATGGAATCTGGTCCTAGTGTTGTTCGCGATAGCATGTGTGCCTTCGCCCGCGGTGAATTTCGCTGCCGGGCTATTCTCCCACCGACAACTGTGGACCCACACTCTTGGTGTATCCATTGTCGGAATCTGGAATGTTCCCCTTCATCCCCGTGTACTACGTGCGCTCAATGGGATGATAAGCAGTGGTCCGCGTATTTTCATGCTCACCGGAAGGTGCAGCCACGGGTCAAAGTACGCGGGCAAGGAAGATGGCTTCCCCCCTCACCCGACACAAAGAGAAGGCATGCTACGTCGGCGGAGGACGCGGGCAGTTGTCTCCCCCCCCCCACGCGTAGTAAACGGAAAGGTTGTACAATAGCCGCCCCGAGTCAGTCTCAGGCTAAATTGTCTCCTGTTCCTTCCCACAGGGTGGTTAGCTTCGACGGGCACGCGCCTCTGGCCCCCGCGAACTACCCCCCGGGTACGAGCTTTTTCCCGGATGCGTCCGCCGGCCCCGCGATGCTACCCGGCAGCTCCACCCCCCCACGGACAAAGGAACCGAGTTCGGAGATTCGGAGCGCGTCAGCCTCTTCTCCTTTTCGGGTGACCCCCAGTCCCCCTTCCACCTATCGTCAGACTAGCCGGGTCATCACCGGTTCCCATTCTATGCCCGGTGGGCAGGAAGCCCGAGGTGTACCCACGCGCGCGTTCGTCGTAGGTGACTCAGCTTCGTCCAGAGGAGGCAGTCTCCCCTTGGCGTCTCCCGGACCATCCGCACCCAGGCGGGACTCTCCAAGAGGACATTCCCCGGACCTCCTCCCCACTCTCTGTTCACTCGTCACTACGTTGAAGGAACAGATGGAGGCCCAACGGGAATTTTTCCGCGCTTCTCAAGCGCGGTTCGTGCACCGCACGGAAGCTCGTGAGGAGTCACCGCCCCCAAGGGCCCCCCTCGTCCAGCATCCACTTGCTCAGCCCCCCCCTGGCCCCATCAGTGGCGAGGGTGGTAGCGTGCGGTTGCTCTGGGCGCGTGCCGTCCCCGCCGACGCCCCCGACGATGTCCACAGTGCCGTAGGGGGGGGGGGGCACGCTCCCTTTCCCCTCCCGTTTCCCAGTCGGAATCCTCGATTGTGGTCCCACCTTCCTTCTCGGACGTCCTCGCGAGGGTTCGGAGGGCGAATCGACTGGGCCCCCCACAAGAAGAGGAAGCCACATTCGAGTCTGACATCTTCATGACGGCCAACTCTCAGAAAGCCCAGCCTCCTCCCCTCCACCTTCCATGGAGTACGCAGACGGCGAGAGCCATGGCCCAGGCCTCCGACGCTCTCGCAACAAGGACGACCGAGAAGGCGCGTTGGCTTCCGGTCCCATTGGAACACCAGAAGCGCTTCTACACCCCATCGGGGTCAACCCTCAGAGCAGCCTCGATCCCGGCGAGGTTACCGGAGCTGGTTAAGGCGGACGCCGAGTCGCTGCGCAGACGAAACGTCCTCCTCTCCGGCAGGGAAGTCAGCGACCACATTCATTCACTGGTTCTGTCCCTGGCGGTGAACTCCTGGCTAGAACGCCTCCTTGCCTCGGCGAGGGAGTTCTTACCCGAACTACAACCCCAGGAAGAATGCGACCTCCAGGCTTTTTTGGCAAGCGCGAGCAGAGCCCTGAAGCATCAGGCTTCCTGTCTCTCAACGTCCTGGGCAAACTTCGAGTACCGCAGGATAGACACCATCCTCGGGTACCCCAGTTACCCCCTCCTCAGGTCGATTTATGCACCTTAGAGCACGCCCACCCTGCTCACCAACACGCTGATTCCCCGGATGTGGTGGACTCGGCAATCACTAGCACCAACCAGTTGCTACACAACAGAGCCATCGAGAGAACAGCCGTCTCTAACTCGAGGCCAAGGACCACCCCCCCATCGACCCCTCGGTCCTTTCAGACGCAGAGGCGGGAAGACGGGCCCCCTCCCCATTCGAAGTCCAAAGCCCAGACAGGAAAGCCCCGCCCCTTCCCCAATAGAGAACAGGGGCGCAAACATCATAGAGGCTCTGGACCCCAACGCAGGAAATTCTAGGAACTCGCCTGCCCTCCCGCACAGGATAGGAGGTTGCCTCTCTCTCTACTGGAGAGAATGGGAGGCTGCCGGGGCGGAGGACTGGACCATCCAGGTCATCAAGGCGGGCTATCGTCTTCCTTTTCACACCATCCCCAGCCTCTCCCCCTATCCCATCCAAGTCAGCAACTACCATCCGGACTCGGTTCGCGGGCGGGCCCTAGTGGAGGAAATCTCCACTCTGCTCCAGAAAGGAGCACTCGAGGAAGTCTCAACTCCGGACCCGGGGTTCTACTCGAGGCTATTCCTAGTACCAAAGGCTACAGGGGGGTGGAGACCTGTCATCGATCTGTCTCCTCTCAACAAGTTCCTTTCCCTGACGAAGTTCCGGATGGACACCCCAGAGGCCGTGAGGGCATCTATCAGGGAAGGGGACTTCATGGTGTCACTGGACCTCCAGGACGCCTATTTCCAAATACCTGTGCATCCCTCATCCCGAAAATTCCTCCGCTTCGTCCACAAGGGCACCACCTTTCAATTCACCTGCCTATGCTTCGGCCTCTCCACAGCACCCCAAGTCTTCACCAGAGTGTTCAAACTCGTCTCAGCGTGGTCCCACTCCAGAGGGATTCGCCTACTCCGTTACCTGGACGATTGGCTGATCCTGGCACACTCCGCCCAGCTATGCCGCGAACACCTGGGGATGGTCCTAGCTTTCATCCGCAAATTAGGCTCCATGGTCAACCAGACGAAGTCAGATTTAATTCCAAGACAGAGAGTCACGTACCTGGGTATGGTTCTGGACTCTTCCCTCATGCAGCATTCCCAGTAGAGAAGCGAATCCAGAATCTCTCTTCTCTCGTCGTGCAGGCTCTATCGACCGGGTTCCTCACGGCCAAACAGTGCCAAGTCCTCCTGGGCCACATGGCATCCGTCGAGAGGTTAATACCCAGGAGCAGACTGAGAATGCGACCCCTACAGTGGCTCCTCAAGTCCCAGTGGTCCCCGCTAAGGGGAAACACCCGTCAACACATCACCCTTACCGGAGAGGTCAAGCATTCTCTTCTCTGGTGGAAGGACCCGTGCAACCTGCTCGTGGGGATGCCCCTCGGCCCATCTCCCCCCGAAGTCCTCCTTTTCTCCGATGCCTCCAAGGAGGACTGGGGGGCCCACCTCAACGACGATCACGTCAGCGGTTCCTGGTCCACGGTCGAGCGGACAGCCCATATCAACTGGCTAGAATTGAAAGCGGTACTGCTGGCTCTCCGTCACTTCTCGGGTCAAATCTCGGGGAAAGTTGTGGGCATCATGTCGGACAATTCCTCGGTAGTAGCCTACCTGAACAAGCAGGGGGGCACAATCTCCCAGGACCTCTGCCATCTCACTATGGAGATCCTCCTATTAGCCGAGAACCTCCAAGTGGCACTCAGAGCTCGCTACATCCCAGGGAAGAAGAATGTCTGGGCGGACCACCTCAGCAGAAGGAGTCAGGTAATCAGCACGGAGTGGTCCGTCCATCCGGAAGTGGCGACCTTCTTCATCAACAAATGGGGCTCCCCTCTGGTGGACCTTTTCGCCACCAGATGGAACCACCAGCTCCCGGTGTATTTCAGCCCTCTCCCGGATCCGCTGGCAGTGGGAGAGGATGCTCTTCTGAAAAGCTGGGACAACCTCGACACCCACGCTTTCCCACCGTTTCCCTTGCTCCAGAAGGTGCTCCAGAGAGTACGAACCGCATCCAACCTTCGGATGACTTTGATCGCTCCCTGGTGGCCGGAAGCCCCATGGTTTCCAGACGCCCTCGAGCTAGCAGTGGAGGAGCCCCTGGCCCTTCAGGGAAGACCCGACCTTCTACATCAACCAGTCAACGGGGCCTGACACAAGAACCCGTCAGCCCTGGCGCTTCACGCGTTCAGACTATGGTCCGGATCCTCCTAGAGAAGGGTTTCCCCAAAGAAGTGGCAGAAGACATGTCCTCCCCTATTCGCTCTTCCTCAGCTGCCCTTTATCAAGGGAAGTGGAATGCTTTTGCAGAATGGTGCCACTCCCGAGCAATAGCCCCAGAGCAAGCCACCATTCCTCTGATTGCCTCCTTCTTCCACTTCCTCCGGAAGTCCAAGAAGATCTCCCTCTCGGCAGTGCAGGGCTATAGGGCAGCTCTTAATCAGGTGTTTTCTCTGAAGGGCATGGATCTAGCCCTGTCTCCAGAAATTTCCATGCTCTTCAGACATTTCAGAAAATCATGCCCCCCCAGGGAGATCACTTCTCCTCCATGGGATGTGGCATTAGTCCTCAACGCTCTGCGGGGCCCCCCTTACGAACCCCTCCGAGATGCTAATTTCAAGGACCTCACCTTGAAGACAGTTTTTCTCTTGGCCCTGGCGTCTTCCAAGAGGGTCGGGGAGTTGCATGCCATCTCTTATCGAGTCGCCCACTCGAAAGGATGGCAAGAGGTCTCCTTCACTTTTCTGCCCCAATTCGTTGCCAAAAACCAGGATCCGGCCAAAGCCGACCCTAGATTCTGGTCCTTTAGTATTCCTTCCTTGGACGACTTTGTAGGGGGCGAACATGCAGAAATGGTCCTATGCCCGGTACGTGCTATCCGGACCTACCTCAAGAGGACGAAGCATCTTAGACCAGACTTGCCAAGACTGTTCGTCTCTACCAGGGGTACACCCAAGCCCGTCACTAAGACTTCCATTTCTTACTGGATCAAGGAAGTCATCCGCAGGGCCTACGCCTCGAGCCCCACGGATTACCCTGGAGCAAAAGCTCATGACCTCAGGGCAATAGGGCCCTCCCTAGTCTTCCGAAAGAATCGGTCAGTCAACCAGGTCCTTCAAGCAGGTATATGGAAGTCCCAGACTACGTTCACTTCCTTTTACCTCAAAGATGTCATGTGGGAATCCTTAGGGACCTTCTCTCTAGGCCCCATAGTGGTCGCCCAAGAAGTCCTGAGATAACATACCCCGTACCAATGGCACACAGCCAACCCTGAAGCCTCATCCAAGTTCTGGATCGGCAACCACGGGGATACCTATCTCAAGTCCTTCTCATACTCCTACATTCCCTTACCTCACCGAGGGCTCTCAAGCATTCCAAGGGAATCAGTTCGAGCCCTACAAGGGGTACAAAGTGAGTATGCCCTGTCTGTCTCCACTCTGGGAACAGATCCAGGTGCCCTTCACAGTTTCGGGGAATGTATAAGGGTCTGGTCAACGTAGATCTTAGCACTCTACATTTTCTCCTTACGAGGGTTTCCCAGGCTAGATAAATACTTCCTTCCCCCTAAGTCCAAGTCTCCTTGGGTAAGGAGTACCGAAGAGTTTGTATTCTTCGGAACAAATGTAATTTTCGCAGGAAAATTAATTTTTCCCTGATACAAACCTGAGGTACTCCTTACCTCTAATGGCCCTCCTCATCCACCCCGCTAGTAGTTCCTTCTCCCTGGCCTGTCAACCCTCGTGACTAATTTCATACCTGGCTCAGACAATGGAGCTTCTACCCTCCTACCCTTGTGGGGGGAGGGGGGGGCCCTTGCCCCAGGAGGGCCCCTTACTGAGGATAATGGTTGCCCAGACCCTCGGAGTGAGGTGTTTTCAAGCACACACAGTGTTAGCGGTAGAAACTCGCCGCGTATCCTTGGTTAAGGAGTACCTCAGGTTTGTATCAGGGAAAAATTAATTTTCCTGCGAAAATTACATGTTGTTCACAAACAACAACTGGCTTATCTCCCACTTTTCTCCATTTCTAACCATCTCCAATCCCTGACCCACTACCCTTGCATTTACCTCTCGCACCACCCCATCCATGTATAATTTGAACAGCCAGGGTGACATAACACATCCCTGATGAAGTCCCACCTTTGTCTCTCTCAATTTCTAATCCTAACACATGCTCTACGACTCTCATAAAAACTCTTGACAGCTCCTAAAAGCTTTCCTCCAGTCCCATAGATCTGCAATACCTTCCACAGTGCCTTTCTGTCTACCCTGTCATAAGCCTTTTCCAAATCCATAAAAGCCCAAAAAACATTCTTACCTTTTCCTATATCTTTCTCACATATCTGTCTTACAACAAAAATCTGATCTATGCAACCCCTACCTGTCCTAAACCCACACTGTTCCTCTCCTAGTCCTCTCAATCAAGATCCTCCCATTAGCCTTCCCAACTATACTTAACAAGCTGATCCATCTGAAACTACTACACTCACACTTGTCCCCTTTTCCCTTGTAAGTGGAGCTATACAGGCACTCCTCTAGTCCTCTGGCACTCTACCTTCTCTTAAACAAACATTAAATAACCTCACCAGCCAGTCCACCATCACTGTACCTCCTTTTTTTCAGACATTCTACATGGCATCCATCCAGCCCAGCTGTCATACCTACTCTCATCATCTTAACTGCCTTCACTTCATCTTTCCTTATTTCTCCATTTTCCTCATTCATCACAGTCCTTTTCTTAGCACTTCCCACTGCAACTACCTTTCCCTCCCTATCCTCTTTCACATTTAGCAACTCCCTAAAATACTCTGCCTCTTCCTCTTACTGCCTTCTCTTCCATTATCATCTCTCCATCTGCACCTTTTACCTTTTCTTCTCTACTTGATTCACCTCCTCTTCCTCTCTTAATTTCTTTCAAAACATCTTTTTAATACTTTCAAAATTTTCAGTCATACTCTTACCCCATTTCACATCTGCTCTCCTCTTTGCCTCCTTTATCTTATGCTTTACTTCTCTTTTCTTTGTACCTCTCATATGATTCCCTCCTATTTTGTAACCAATCTGTGAGAGCTCACTTCTCTTCTACAACCTTCTTTGTTTCCTCATCCCACCATTCACTACCCTTCTTTCTATTTCCTTCCATCCTCCTTGTTCTACACACCATCTTTGCAGACCTTGTGACTCCCTCATTGAACCATCCTCACTCCTCTTCTACTCCTAGTTCTACTCTATCTTTCACTCCCACTCATCTTACAGCTTCTTGTACTCCTTTTCTTTCTCATTTAAGCTGTTCACTCTAAGCATCTCCCTACCTTTTGTCCTTTTCCTCTTTCTCCATCTATTCTCCACTCTCAACTTACCTTCCCCAGAAAATGATCAGACATCCCCCACTCTCTCCCCTTAGAACATGTACATCCTTAATTTCCTATTCTACTCTTATTTACCACTACATAGTCCATTAATGCTCTATCTACCACCCTTCCATCCACCACCCTCTCCCATGTGTACTTATGGTTGACTTTCTTCCTAAAACACTGTATTTGCTATAATCAACTCTTTAGACACATCTCCACCATCAACTCTCCATTACAATTCTTTCCTGGAACTCCACACTTCCCAACCACTGTCTATTGGTTCATTTCCTACCTGAGCATTAAGGTCTCCTAATACCACTACATTGATGTTTCTCCCTAATCCCGCTATGCACTCATTTAAATCTATCCAAAAAGCCTCCCTTTCTTCTACACTCTTCTCAGTACCAGGCCCATATGCATATACAAAAACCCACATCTCCTTTCCCAGTTTCACCAGCATCCACATTAACCTTGAGGAAACCTCCTTACACTCCAATACACATTTACCTATCTCTTCACTTACTAGTATAGCCACCCCTTCTCTCGCCCATCCTCTCTTCACTCCTGAGAACTTCCCAACTACACTCCCAAACTCACACTCGCCCCTCCCTCTCAACTTAGTTTCACTCAAAGCGAACACATACATCTTTCTTCTCACAAACATACTGCCTATCTCTTCCCCTTTTTCTCTCATCTATACCACATCCATGCACATTAAAGGACCCATACCTTAGGGTACTGGTTGTAAAACTCCTAGACCCTGCCTTTACTTTTTTTAGGAATGTCCCCTGAGGGGCTACAGGGAGAAGGATGCCTAGTCCTACTCCCCATCCCGTTTTTCTTGTCTCTTATGATTCAAGTGGGAAGACTTGGTGGCATCATTCTTTCCCACCACGATAGGGCAAAATATATATACTGTGTATATATATATATATATATATATATATATATAATAGAATAAAAAATATAACAGTATAGATAATAATAAATACAATAAATAAATGCATATGGTTAAATAATTAAGACACTTAAATAGTAAATAATAAATTGACAGATAAATAAAAATAAATGAAAATCAAGCAAATTATAAACAGACAAATAACAAACAAATAATATAAAGTAAATGACAATCATTACAGCATCTTGCTTAGATGTTTATCTAAACGAATCTTAAAGCTTCAAACTAAACTACATTGCACTGCCTCTGCATGAAGTTTATTCCATTCATTAACTACACAGTAGGCAAAGTTGTTTCTACCCATTTCCATATCAAGGATGATACCAGGCGCGGATCCAGGGGGGGGGGGGCTGAGGGGGCTGAAGCCCCCCCCAAATTTGTTCTTCCATGAATCATTGTAAGGGTGTCATTTAATCGATTTTAGTACTTTCTGATGTTTTGCCAGGTCCGGGGGTTAAATAAACTGACAGCATGTGTGCGGTATTTGGGCAGAATTGTGCTGTGTTTGGCATTTGTTTAATTCCATTTATCTGTTTTGTGCTGTGCGTGTTGTAGGGTTGCCAGGGTTGTGTCTCAGTTGCGCTGAAAAGGGATAGAAAGGAGATATACAGCGGCGGCGCCAGGAATTTTTAGTTGGGGAGGCTAAGGGGGGCTGAGCAAAATCTTGGGGGGGCTAATAATAATATGATAATACACATATATTATCCTCATTTCAGAAGGGGAGGGGGTTAATGGTAGGGCTAGCACTGATGGCTGACAAATCTTTAGCCCTGGCAATTAAAAATTCCACTTAATAAAATTATTTCAATGAGTGTTTTAAATTTTCAATTTGCTCATTTCAGTTGGGGGGGCTAATGAGGGGGCTGGCAACTTTTTTTGGGGGGCTAAAGCCCCCCCCAAGCCCCTCCCTGGCGCCGCCACTGGAAATATACCACGTTCGTTGGCCGTTTAACATACCTGTATTGTCACCTATATGATTGTTTTGTGTTGTTGAAGCAATCAATCAAGAAGTATCATTTGCAAACAGTAAGTATTCAGGAATACCACAGGCTTTATAGATATCGATAATGTAAATCAAAAACAAAATAGGACCTAGAGTACTACCTTGAGGAACCCCCATACTTACACCCATTAATCTCGATTTAACACCGTTAAATAAGACAACTTGATTACGATTAGATAAATATGACTGAAACATCTGAAGTTCAAAGTCTCTTATTCCGTACTCAGCCATTTTCATCAATAGAATACTATGATCAACTGTGTCAAAAGCCTTTTTAATGTCTAGAAAAACTTCGGCACATATTTTTTATTAGATAGTCGAGTTGCAATATATTCTTGTAAGAGAGCAACAGGCATATATGGTGAGTGGTTTTCACGGAATCCAAATTGATTATCGAAAATGATCACATGGTACTCAAGGTAATCTACCAATTGCTCAAGAATAACTGTTTCAAGTACTTTAGACAATACCGGAAGGATCAAAATCGGACGAAAATTTGATACGTTTGATGTGGGCCCATCTTTATGGATCGGGTGTACTACAGCAATTTTTAGGACATTAGGAAAACAATTCTGTTGAAAGCACACAGTGATTAAATGCATGAGTAAATAAATAATTTTGGGAGCAGCAAGTTTAAGGATCTTTGTATTAAGGCAATTATAGCCATTGGACTTATTTTTAGGATTATTTATAATACGCAAAATATCATGACTTGATGGTTTTATTAGACTAAATTGTGATGAGACTGGAGTTATATACTGAAGTGGGTTTCCTGAGTCATTTGGCAGCTTATCAACCAATAAACTACCAATTGAACAGAAAAAGTTATTAAACATGTCAGCAATCTCATAGTTGTCAGTTACCTGCCTGTTAATGTGAATAAACAAATTGGGAGTATTATTACAAAGGATTACAAAGGCGGAGCATACCGACAGGAGACCTTTTGATCCATATCTAGGTCGGATCAAAAAAAAAAAAAAAAAAAAAAAAAAATATATATATATATATATATATATATATATCATATTAATAATACATATAATAAATAAAAACTATAATAATGTAAATAACAAATAAAATACATAAATAAATGCATAGGTATAGTTAAAATGATAAACAAACAGGTAAATAGTAAATAATAAATTAACATATAACTATATTACTTCTCTTTTTATTAATTACTTCAAGAAGTATTGACCAGAGTTTCTTCGGAACCGATGAATTTTCTTCAAGTTTTTTGAGATAGTATTGCTTGCGAGCCGATTTAATTGATGAGTTGAGAACATTACGATATCTGATAAAATTGTGTTTATTAAGTTCAGAGTTGCACTTAATGTATTTTTTATAAAGTTTATTTTTTTAAATTGATGCATTTCAATAAGTTATTTGTTATCCAAGGTTTGATTGGTATCTTTCTTCTTGATGTTATTTTAGTCGTTAATTTAGTAATTTCTTCATTAAATGTAGTTATCAAACAATTGGCGAAATCATTGTGGTGACAAGTATAATGCACAGTTGCAGTTAACCGTTGAGGTGTAAGCATCTACTCGAGTAAGCAGGTAAACTATTACTTATTCGTTTATAATATCTCTTGCATTTGTTTAATAAACCAAAGGAAAATTGAATAGTGGAACATCTTTCTATAAAAGAAAATGATTACTTTAACTTGATATCGAGATTACCATGTATTTTCCCAAATGATATTTAATTTAATCTAGCAGTTCTCCACAATGTTCTTCCATTTCCTTCTATAATTTTTACCAGAGACCTTACTTGAGATTATGTTTGTGGCAGAATTCTTCTATGAAAATAAGCCTGTGTCAGATATTTGTTTTTTGCTCCTGCCAGGCTGGCAGGTCCAGTGAAATGAAGCGAGCAGGGGAACCCGCCAAGATCACTGCATTTTTCAAGCGACGACCTGAATGTGTGCAGATGGATAATGCCACAACAGAGGCAAGTTCCGGAGGAAGCCAAGACTGCCGAGGTCCCCCACTCGTCACGTGAAGACGGCACAGTTGCAGTGGCAGCTTCTCAAGAGCCTCGACTTGACATTGCTGATTTCGTGGGGAAGAAGGGAACAGATGCAGAGAAGGTGGTCATCATCCACCAGAAAGTCCCAGTTATCGAGGCTCTTCCATTCAGCTACGAAGGCGGTCAAAAGAGGCGGTTCCAGCCTGCCTGGCCTGGTGCTCGACATACCCGTAGCTCAAATATTCAGTTTTGAAGAACGGAGGATACTGGGTGGCTTGTGTGCTTTTTGCCAGTGACAACCGGGACTGGAGGCCAGACTAGGCTCGGAGCCCTCGTTTTGGAGCCTATGTCCAAGTACAAGAAGGCCCTAGAGGTTTTGGCAAACCACAACCAGCATAGAGTTTGAATGTGTTTGAGATGAGGTGTCTGAGAAGTATGGTGGGGGTTACTAGGCTAGATAGAGTGAGAAATGAGGAGGTGAGGAGGAGAACAGGGGTGAAAAAGGTTTTGGGAGAGAGGGTTGATGAAAGAATATTAGGATGGTTTGGACACATGGAAAGAATGAGTGAAGAAAGACTAGTAAAAGAGGTATGGAAGGCAGATGTGGAGGGAGTGAACATGAGGGGACGTCCTAGGATGAGGTGGATGGATGGGGTGAAGGGGGCTTTGGGGAAGAGGGGAATGTCTGTTGAGGAAGGAAGGGAGAGGACGGAAGACAGAGGTGAGTGGAGAATGGTTGTATATGGATGATGTTGTGACTGCATGAGGAGGAATGGGCGGGGGGGGTGGGGTAGTATGTGTGAGTAAATTTTGACGCAGCCCGAAGGGATTTCTCCCCGTCCTCTCCTTATATGCAAAGGGGGTCGGAGAGGGGGGGTCGCCGATTAAATGAAGCGGCCTTGCTGTGGATGTACTGTGTCTTGCGACACTGCTTCTGACCCAGGGCGGTGGGCAGGGTTCAGGGATGACCCATCATCCAGGAGGTGCTCAGATGAGAGGAAGGGTGGGAGGGGTGTGGAGTGTATTTAGGGATGAAATGGGTGGGAGTGTTTTTATGCCTTTCCCTTTGTGGCTACCTCCCTTGGAAGGGGGAAAAAGCCTTGGTATATGTATGTATGTATGTACAACCAGCATAGCTACCATGCCGCTGCCATGACCGGTACGGAGGCCTTTCTCGACACCGTACGTGACCCGTTGAGGGCCATCGATGCAATCTTTGTCACAACGAGGCAGGAACGAGTTGCAAAAAACCATCTTTTACTCGTTCCGGTAATCGAGAGCGTTCTTTTTTGTGGTCGCAACATGGTCCCCCTCAGAGGACACCGTGACGATGGCCCTTTCTGATTGGTCTTGCCGTCGCTGAGTCTGTGCTAGCTCACACTGTGGAGCCGAGCCGAGCCCTGCAGTCCCCTATGGTCGATCTAGTCTCAGCGTACGCTAGAATTGGTGATGTGGTGACGCATCTAAACAAGACTCGGGAAGGTGCACTGACCAGCTTCCAGGACATCTTCAAGAAGGAAGAGGGGTTCCTCCAGGAGATCGGTTCATCACACGACACCATTCCTGTACCTCGAGTTTGCAAGCGCCAAACGCAGCGAGCGAATTTACCCTTCCAGACAGCTGAGGAGTATTACCGAAGATCTGTATATGTCCCATTCCTCGACCATGTATTGACTGAGCTGCAGACCCGGTTCGGGAATGATATTATTCCTGTTGGCTTCAATATCAAGAATCTGCTCAGCAGCGCTGACGGAGATGTTGCTGCTGTACTGGAAGCGGCAAAGGTTTATGAGGCTGACATCGAGACCTTGAGCCTCGTGAAGGCGGAAGCAGAGCGCTGGTATTCAACAACAATGAAGTTCGAATCCATGGGAGATGCCCTTGCCCACGCCCAGACCCGAATGTATCCGAACCTGGCCAAGCTCCTCCGAGTTTTGATCACGCCCCCAGTCTCGAACGCAGAGGCCGAGCGTTCATTTTCAACCCTGAAGTGACTGAAGACCTACTTAAGTAATACTATGAGTCAAGATCGCCTCAACGGCCTGGCGCTACTCGGCGTTCACAATGAAATCAGTATTGAAATAGCCAGTGTAATCAATGTATTTGCCCCCCAAAAAAACAGAGGTTGATGTTCGTGTGAGATCCCATGAACAATGCTGTGTTATTAATGTGATTTAGATACTTTTATTAGCAGGTTCAGAAGTTCATACACGTTTTTGTTTGTATTTCTGTTTTTAAATCTACTTTTATTTTTTATTACTTTCATGAGTCCAAGTGCACTAACACTACACACGGATCCTGAAATAATTTCTCTCTATGCGAGAGTATACGCGTGCCAGTGCTTTATCACTGACTAGCACAAGCGTGTAACAATATAAAACGAATATACATTCTATTATATATGTCTAAAACACAGAAAAATCTGAAAAACATTATTAAGTTAAGTATATCTCAGACTTCTGGTACATCAGACTACCCAGAGGAAGGAATTCATGTTAGCCCCCACCAAATTTTTATCCTGGATCCGCCACTGGTACTGTGTGACTTGAGCTATTGTGTGGGTGGGTGCAATGGGTACTGACTGGCTCTGGATCTGAGTGATTACTTTTTCAGTATCAAAGAATATTCTCTACAATTTGCCTAGACAAGAAATAATAGCCTCAAGCTGTCAACATATAGATTTAATCTAGAAGTATGGATGGAAACAATTTTGCCAACTATACTCTTAATGAATGGTGAATGAATGTGATTCAGTCAAAATTTACTTGTACTTTTTCTTTTCTTCTCTTCTATGCAACCTTAATATAGATTGAAAGGTCTCCTGTTGGTGTGTTGTGTCATTGTCTCACTACAGTCACACTGACATAGCACGAGTGTTCAACATGTGACTTACTACTGTCATTGTGACTCACAACAGTGAGTCACAATGACATAGCACTAAATATTAATCATGGAAAAATTATTACCTGAAAAAAACATAAAGACTGTGGGAGACAGATAATAGTTGTTGACAAGTGTATGAGTGTCATTCCACAATATGGATGGGAAGATAATGCAAACAATTGTTAGGGAAATCTATTTGCTCCAGATTAGAGTATGCAGCAATGGTGTGATCTCCACATAAAAAAGGATATGAAAAAGGCAGCTTAGAAAGGGCTGTTGTATATTAATAAGGTAAATACACTGTTCACATATTGTTTTTTTTTCAGCGGCTGTTCACTGTTTTATAGATAATTCAGAGCTCCCATAGATGGAATCCTGAAGTTGGAAATTTATTACAAAGAAAACCAAAATTGCTACCTGGCATGTTTGAATAATAACCAATGATTACTTTCAGCTTCTAAGTAATATCAGCTTTCAGCACATCACATTTGGGGACAGTAGCAGTATTATTCAGTGTGAACAATTGCAAAAATTGCATATGTATTTGTGCATAACTCTTGTTATGCTTACATAGATTTAAATAAATCTTATACGAACTGAAAGCATGTAATTCAACTTACTGCTATTCCTCCTTTTACTCTTCATTGTCATAGGACAAACCAATGTCACTTTAACTACTCACTCACTAATGATACTTGTCTAATCCTATTACTTAGGCCTATCTACAAATCAATTTTCCTTCACTTCACTTTCACTTACACCTTGTCTCACCTCTTACTTGTAGCATACTCTCATGCATTCCCTTGGCCAACACCCCATCTGCCTGTACACATGACCTTTGCCCATTCTACACTTGAACTTTGCCCCCCATGTCGGGAGTGCCAACTGCACATCCATGGTCATCACATTCATACCCATACAAACCACATCTTAATTTTCTCTATGTTCCCTGATGTAAATTGTGAATCAATTGCACAAAAAAAAAATGCTCACAATGTTCACATGGCTTCTATGCTTCAAAGGCTGTTGGTTGTTTTATGGATGATACAGGGTTTCCACATCAGGGATTCTAAGTCTAGGAATTAATTACTAGGCAAACCAGAATTGGTACCTGATACCTTTGAAATGTTATGTATATTTCTTTACATTATCTTTGAAAGCAAAACTCTAAGCATTAGTACTTGGTGAGGATTAAAGAAATAACCACATGATGAATCTGCTCACAATGTGACTGTAATTAAGAAGCTGGGTGGAGTTGACATGGAATAACACAGTATAATATGGCCTTGATTAATTCAGGCACTCTGTTCAATCAATTGTTGCCCCAAGTTTCCATAAGTGGAAAACCTGCAGCCCCAATGTGGCTGACAACAATCCTTGGACCCTCCCATAGATCTCTCTGGGAAGAAACTTTGGACTAATGTCTGTGTTGTATCAAAATGGTAGGGAGAGTAGTTGTCAATTGTCAGCTCTCCATGTGTGAAAAAGTGCAAAAAAATAAAATTGAAATTGATATAGAGATATCTTAGTCCCAGTCCTGAGAAAACAATATATATATATATATATATATATATATATACATATATAAAACTGCAACTCACATAAAAATATATATATATATATATAGATATAGATATATATATATTACAGTTCTATGAACACTGGGTATCATTACCATGATAGCTCATTCTAATTCATCTGATTATGAATTTTGAGCATATATTGAAAGACCCTTCCTCCCTAAGGGAACAAAATCTGAGGTAAAGCATACACCCTTCACCCATTCTATATCCACCTAAAACCCATTTGTTGTCCAATCTTAACTCCTTGTGATACACAGCACCTCAGCAGGTCCTAATAACCTTCCCCCCTCATCCACTTAAGAAATCATTGAGCAGACAAGAGAGAATCACATTTGAACCAAATCAGTGTCATCCATTCACAACCACTCTCCACTCACATCTATCTCTTGCCCTCTTCCTTCTCTGTTTAACAGATGTTCCCTTTGCGCCCATGGCCTCCTTCACACCATCTATCCACCCCAGTCTCACAATAACACTAACACTAAGGTTTAATGGTTACTAGGCTCGGAGGTCACGGATGAGGGCTCGTAGAGGGAAAGTCCGGAGTGAGGGCCTCATCAAGTGTCGTGGGTTGGTGTGAAGGGCCGCTTGAAGCTTGGAGACGTTACTTGCTGGAGAGGATTGCATCCAAGGTGATGGTAGAGAGGACTACTGCTTGGAGAGAACTGGTCCCAAGGCGGCTTGCTGGAGAGAACTGGTCCCAAGGTGACTTGCTGGAGAGAACTGCTGCTTGGAGATATGCCCAGGAGGGAACTGGTTGTCTCGGCAAGACACCATCCTTTTAAAGGAGGCTGGTGGCTCCCCGGGGAGCTTTCCCGAGTTTCTGATTGGCTGCTGGCGGGGCTGGCCGAGACCTCTTGCTAACTACAGTGAGTAAATAGGCCTAGCTCGAGTTGTGTGACAGCCAGTCTGGTTTTGACCAGTGGTGCGTCACCACACAGGCTCTTATTTGTGTTCATCACTGGATACCTATTTTTCATGACAATTTTCATTCCTCCTAGACTTTTACTTTACTAAGCTGTTAAACATCTATCTATACAACAAGTGGCTCTTCCCCCATATATGGGAAGTAGCCACCCAAGGCATGCACCCAACTCCTATACATTTGACTCCCATTCACCACCCTTATTTCCCTCTCATCTTATCTCCTCATGGATGAAGGGTCATCCCTGTCTGCTGCCCACAGCCTGGGTCAGAAGCATTGCATACAATTGGAAAAAATATATGCATATTTACAGAATGTATGTTCACAATATATCCATGGGTATTTAGTATTGTATCCTACTTTTGGGAGATTTGCCAGGCTCTTATACATTTGCCATGGTTATCCTCCTTACCTTAGGCTAAAAATGAATAATGCAGTTTTTAAAAGCACATTGAACACTGCTACATACATATTTGCTGCTGCTTTTTTCATGACTCAATAAACTATAGGACTCACTATCTCATTCCCACAAAGTGGGAACCGAGAAACCAGAGCTATAGAAAATTTAGACTAAATATATATATATATATATATATATATATATATATACACACACACACACATACCAACTTCACTACCTGTGAAGGCCTGTGGATTTATAGTTTCATCAAAGATTGAAATAACCATAGCTTAGTCTTTTTTTTTCTCCAAGTCCATAATTCTTATATTGTTTACCATTACCTCATTCTTGATTATTAATGAGATACCTTTTGATTTGAAATAATTTGTTTTTCTGGGTGGTAGTGGGTTCTGCTCTAAATCCATGGGCCTTGTGTGGTGCTATGAAAGCCTCTGAAAGTAAAAATAAACAAATAAATAAATTTTATATATATATATATATATATATATATATATATATACACACACAGGTACTCCTCGTTTAACGACCTACTCAGTTGGCGACGATGCGGAGTTACGACGGGCTTTATGACAGACGTTTAACGTAAATCTCCCGAAGTTACAACGTCGTGTACGATAATTAAATTGGCTGAGGCAAATTTGTATGATGTTATAATTGAACTTGTACAGTGGATATTAGCTGTGAGGTAAAGTGTTCTGAAGCTTAGGTCTACATTACCATCCTGCAAGCTGCAAAAACTACCTGGGGTACAGTATATACCGGTAGTGGTAAATTTTTAGTTTCGACCATGGGCGCAATATAGCAATAGAAAATTAATTATTAATTTTGTAAATTATAATGTATGAAAGTAATATGCAATTTTGTGAGCGGAAATAAAAAAGAAAAGGTGCTAAAACAAATTTTGTAAGTAACGAAGTCATGTCGGACGAATGGTACACCATGTTTGTTATGATAGATGCCGATGTCGAAGAAATAAAAGGATGATGAATTCGTCTAACCTAAACTAAACTAACCTATACCTGTGTTTGATAAATCATTACCTGCAAATTAAATGTCATCCGGCTCGTCCTCGTTGTCGTCGTCGTGAGAGATGTTGACAGACGACAAGATGGCGTCCCAATCCTATGCTACCGACTTCGTTCATTAGCATATTTTCTTGTAGCATAGTATTTTTTACTTTCATTTCTGCCCACAAAATTGCATATTACGTTGATACATTTTAATTTACAAAATTAATAATTAATTTTCTATTGCTATATTGCGCCCATGGTCGAAACTAAAAAAATACCCCGGTATTCAATATGGAATGTCAGCATATGCGGATTTGGTCATATACAGTAATTTTAGGAACCTAACCACCATAAATAAACAGTAAATAAAGCTTTAATGTACTGTATAAAAGGGGGAAAATACACAAAAATAAAGATACATGTATTGCTGGACATTGTACATACAGTACATGTACGTATATGTATACACTTTTGCTTAACGACCAATTCGGTTAACGACGGCGCGCTGGTCCCAATTGTCGTCGTTAAACGAGGAGTGGTTGTATATATATATACAGTATATATATATATGTATATTTATATATATATATACATATATTGTAAAATTTTCAGCTCACCTAATTTCTGCAATTTCCTGGTTCTTTGGTTGCTTCTATTTCACTCTTCAATACTCTGACACACTTCTCTCACTCTACAATCTACCTCACCTAAAACAGCTCTGCTAATTCTAATACTACCAAGGTTACACTTGCGGCTTCTCATTCCACATACGCACTGACTTGCACGCACCCTCGCACCCCTTCGCCCTCCTTCCTACACCATGACCTTTGACGCCATGTAGGGGGTGCCAATTGTGCACCCTAATCTGCACCACATTCATACCCCCCCCCTTGATCTTGAGATCAACCTATTCTTCATATCCTCCACTTCCTACTTTGTAGTTCTGCAGCTATCTTGGAGGATGTCTGTCACACTGTGGTCATCGGGTCTTCACTCCCCCATTCACTATTGCGTCGTGACTCTTTCTCATTTTCTCTGTCACCCACCACATGACGAAGATCCAAAATATGTCGTGGCAATCCCTCAACATAGATGTTGTTCCGTGAATTTACTTCTGATACATTCCCAATCGTCCACTGTGACGTGCACTTACAGTCTTTTGGCTTCACCCATACCTCCCCCCCCCACCTGTACTGAGGTAGGGCCTTCAGCCTTGGCTGGTAGCACTGGCCCCATCTCGGGATGTCGTCAATCATATTTAAATAAGGCTCTCTGTGGAACTGAGCTTTCGTTTTGGTCTGACATAGGGGGCATATTATACCAGAAGACTACCTCAGTGATGGACTTAATCGTGCGGTGGTGTCGTTCTACTATTCCATTTCTGCTCAGCCAGTAAGCAGCCCTAAAGGACTTCATCCACTGAACCCTGTTCCAGAAATATTTCATTCATTACTCGTCCAATTTCCTCTCCCATCTCCATCTTCAGCTCCCACCAGACGGCGAAGTGTCCTGGGGCACAGTCAACCATTGATAAGTTTATGTCCCACCGATAGTAGATTACATCAACCGCCAATCTCCTCCAGTTCTCTTCTATGCTAAGTTCCCATGCCGCATGTGGTCTAGGGGCAGGATCTATTGACAGTGGACACACGCTTTCACCGCCCATCAGACTTCTTCCCTAATTACATTTGGGTAAACTTTCCTTGCTAAAAACAATGACCTATCAACATGTAGGTGATGAGTTCCATGCAACTTTTTCACTCATAGGGACCCTGTGGCACACACTTCAACTTTCTCCTCATCTTGTTCTTCTGGCATTTTCAGCCAACTTTTCTTCACTCTGGTTAGCACATTCGCTTTGTTCATTCCCGACGGCACTTGGGATACGCTCACCTTCATGCTGAACTCATCTATTAACTCCCTCAGGATCCCAAGGCGCCACTTCACAATGACCTTTGCTGCCCCTTTCGTGCGTATTCTTTTCTCAGCCATCAGTATTGAGTTCATCCATCCCGCTACCGTGGCTGAGTCAGTCCTGATTTTGATCTTACATAGCCCCCATTTCAGTGCCAAATTGACTCCTATCACAACCACATCCAACATTGATACGTTAATACGATGTTAGTCATCACTTTTTCACTTCCACACTCCATCTTTGACTACCACACCTATCTCCAAGACTATGCCGATTGCTATGCTGCTAGCATCACACTATACTACACCTATGCCATGTTGTGGTGCATTCCACTGTCCTCTCATTGGATCATTGTGTCTCACCTGGTGTATGACATCACGTATCATCGTGAGTGTGCCCTCATCAACCTTTTCTCCCCAATCCTTCAACCCTGACTGCCTCTTAATATAACTGCATGTTACACAGAACCAAACAACCAATTTGCCACACAGGGAAAAGAGCTCTCATCTGCTCATCTCGTTCATTATGTTCGGGATTTTGTTGCATCTCCTAAACAGCAGGTTTCCAGTCCCGTCTCTCTCTATTTGCATTCCCAACACTGTTCTTTTTTCCATTGGTTCTGGCTCCTTCGAGACCAATCCAAATCGAGCTAAGTGTTCCACTATGTCCAACACTGGTACAATAGTATCATCCACCAGTATGTCATCAAGGTAGGAGTCTGTGCCCTTCTTCATCATTTCAGTCTTCTACAATTCCCATTATGTCCAGTTCTTTTTCCTTCAGGTAATCATTCAGTTCGTTCAAGCCTGTTATTAAGCCATCTATATTTGTGTAAGACAATTTTAAAATATATGCTACTTCCATCGTGTTTTCTGTTTCCCTTCTGTTTTTCTCTGCAATGAACCATTTCCTCACTTTCATATTCACTACTCTCCAATAGAATTTCTCTTTTTCTGACTCTGTTCTTTTCTCGTTTTTTTTTTCCCTTAGCTTCTAGTCTTTTTGTTTTCTCCTCCTCTCTTTCCTCTTTATTCATTTCTCTTTTCATCCATACCTGTTTATGTTGATCACTGTCTGCTAGTTGCCCTGTTTTTGCTAAGATATTCTCTGCTGTTGTTTGTGACCTGAATTTAACCTTAATTGGTCTGGTCTTTTATGCATTGTATTTCCCTAGCCTATATATTTCTTCTATTTCCCTGTTTCTGGTTCATCTTCTTGAACTACTTCTAATATCTTATTTACTTTTTTCTTTTCCTCCTTTATTCTTGTAGTCCTATTTAGATTATACTTATCCTCCATTTTTTATTCATTTCTTTTAGTTTCTCCTCTAGATTTACTATTAGGGGGAGGTTGACGTTTCCTCCCTCATTATATCCATGGAAATAGTTATCTTCACCTTCCATTGCACTGCTCTTTTCTATATTTCTAATTTTTACATTCTTACTAATATCTTCGACTTCACCATTATCGTCTGGCTGTCTTTTGTTGACATGCTGTCTGACTTCCTGGACCCAATCTTCCCCTTCCTCATTTCCTTCCATTTTCCTCAGTAATCCCTCCCCTTCTCCTTTTTCTTCACCTTCCCACTACACCACAAGCTTTCCCCTTCCCTATTAATACAACACAGGTACTTCCTTGTCATTGTGATCCTCGAAATTTGAAGATATCACTGGAGTCCAGACTTCACTGCCACCTCGACCGACGTGTGTGTGTATGTGTGAAATGAGGGGAAGCAAAGTGAAACTGTACTAATATTAGGTTTACAAATAGTCAACGGTTTTAGGTAAGCTAGAATAGGGAGTGACAAGTGTGGTGCAAATGAAGGGTGATTAAAGCAACCGAAGGAACGGAATTTCCACAGAAATCAGGTAAGTGATTGACAAATCTTACACATGTATAACAATGTTTTGTTATACCATAATTATGTGGTTATTCCAGCAGAATTATGTGGAGTAGTATTGGAACTACATATAGGACACAATGGTATTAATGCTATGAAGGCTGAAGCAATTGGTTATGGTGGCCTAAATTAGACCAGGATCTGTTGTAGGTGACAAAGTCATGTGATATTTGTTTGAAAAACTTTCATTCCTAAATCTGTTGCATTCTCCTGGCTAGAAAATGGAAAACCATGCAGTACACTTCATGTAGATTATGCTGGCCAATAGATGATAATTTTTTTTTTTATATTAATTGATGCCCATACTAAGTTTTTAGACATTCATGTTATAAAATCAACTACATCTATTATAACTATTGCTAGATTGAAGTGTAGTTTTGTAATTTTGGGATACCAGATGTGCTTGTTTCAAACAATGTGTCTGAAGAGATGGAGTTTTCCTTGAGGAAGAATGTTATCAAACATATTACCCCAGCTCTTTATAATCCTTCTTCAAATTGTTTGGCAAAAGGGGTAGTATAAAACCTTCAAGGAAGGCCTTAGGAGGTTTACTGAGGAAAATTTTGACACATGGGTGGGGTGTGTAGATTTTTGTAAAATTATAGAAGATAAGTACATTCTTCCACAAGAAAAACACCACCTGATATGATGTTTAATAGGAATTTTAAAGGAAAGAGACATAGAAAATCAATGTAAGGTTCTAACAGCAACGTACAATGTAGATGGTGCTGTGTTTGTTTGAAAGTATGATTAGGGGAGTACCTGAGTAGAAGGTAAAATAGTTTAAGTGCTCGGTGTGCAGAACTTAAAGTGTAGTTGAAGAATTTTGGTAATGTAATTTGGAAAAGGTATGCTGATCAATTAATGCCAAGTTTTACACCTTGTTGTGTTGAGAAGGGTGTAATTCATTTAAAAATGATCAGATGTGTAATAAATCTCAGTGTTCTAGTATCCTGATGATAATTGAGTTACTGATTCAGAGGTTGATGTAAACCATAAGTCTGATAGTCACATGGACAATTCAGAGATTTGTACTGAAATACCACCCTCTGAGAATTCAAATTCTGTAGACATCCCTTTGTCAGAACCAATAAAATGAGATCTGGCAGAGTGGTGAAACCCCCAGGTAGGTTAAATTTGTAGCTTTCATTCTATGGGGGGAGGGATATGATATATTGGTGTTTTCATTAGATAATATAATTTGTTCTCTTGTTTAAATTTGATGGTTTCCAAATGCTTTTGTATGATTTGATTCTGTCCTGTGAAGGTTCTGTGTTTGTTTTGATCATATGATCAATTGGCAATGTTATTATTTGTTTTACTGTGAAGTCAAGCAGGCTGCTACTCTATAAAACCTGGAGTTGAAATGCCATTTTATTACAGACAACATGACAGTCGATACTAATAGAAATTCTTAATGAGGTCTACATAGATGTCCAAAAGACAAAGATATGATAACTTGTAGAATAAACTTGCACACTTACCTCAGTACTGGTTATGGTGTCCTAATGTTGCAGATGATTATAAACTGCTTCGTCCTCAGGTTTAGAAAATTCTGTATGAAAAATTTATCAAGTGAAAAAGTGATTTTAAGTGCATGTCAGTTAAATGGACAAAGGACTGATTTAACAAAAGGAGTGGGATAGCTATGGGAAAAAAAAAAAAAAAAAATGGGGCCTGCTTTTGAACAAGTGTAAGGCCAGGAATTTTAAAGGAATATTATTTTAATTTAATTGCATTTTATTTTCTAGTGTGTACTGTAAGCAAGTGTACTGTAGCTGCGCTCATCTGTGACATCACTAAGACACATTCGGACGGAGAGATAAACTAAGGCCATTAGTTGGATGGATGCCATGCAGAATGTCTGAAGAAAGGAGGTACAGTTATGGTAGACTGGCTGGTGAGGTTATTTAATGTTTGTTTTATTAAAATAGGGTAGAGTGCCGGAGGACTGGAGGAGTGCCTGCATAGTTCCACTTTACAAGGGAAAGGGGGACAATGGTGAGTGCAGTAGAAGTGGCCCAAGAATGGAACCCTGAGGAACTCCAATCATAAAAATTTTCCATCTAGAAGTTTTTCCATTTAAAACAACTCTCTGTTTTTGATCATTCAACCAATTACTAGTCCAACTTAATAAGCTACCACCTATTCTGTGTGAAGCTAATTTAGTATGTAGTCTTTTAAGGGGGATGGTATAAAAAGCTTTTGCAAAGTCTACATATATTAAATCTATACAGTTTCTTTTGTCATATATGTTATATATTTATTCTGTTAGTTATTATTTACATTCTTTTAATATCCAATTTGCTATTCAATTTGGGCCGTGTGATTTTCTGACATCAAGGTTCATTATTTGAATTGTTATTTCTTTCCATGTTACTATTATTTCCCTTATGGGGGGATTTAATTTCTATCCATTCATCCCGATGTTGCATTTTTTTTCTATTGAAAATCGACTTGAAGTATTTGCTCATGACTGTAGCCATTTCTGTATCTTCTGTGTATTCCATATTCCCTTGGCATAATTGCACTATTTGCTGTTTATTTTTTACTTTACTTTTTACATATTTACAGAATAGTTTTGGCTGATCCTTAGATTTTGGTTATGTTTTTTCATAGTTTCTTTTTTCTTTCCCACATATTTTCACACATTTGTTCCTTTGATTAACATATATTTGCCACTTTCTAAGTTTTTTGTATTTTCTCCATCTTTTCCAAGCTTTATCACTTCTGTCTTTCGCTTCACTGCACCTTTTATTAAACCAGCACTTAATATACACCTTTTCCTGTTTTTGCTTTGGGACATATTTATCCTTTCCTTCTTTGTAAATTTCCATCAGAATCATCCATTTTTCTTCCATTTGTGTTTCTTCCATATAGAATTTTTCCCTATTTGCTTTAAGAGAGAGAAAAAAAAAGTTTCTCTAATTCCATTTTATTTTACATCATTCTTCCCTTTCTGTGTTTTTTATTTCTCTTTATATATACATTTCCTCCTTTAGTTCTAACTCAAGTAGTATGTGGTCACTCTTTGCAATTGGTGTCTTGTATTCAATTTTGTCTACTATTTCAAGTTATGACATAAATAATAAATCTATTCTCAATGGTTCTTCATTATTTCGAAATCTAATGTTTTCTTTTACCCATTGTGTCATTATATGTTCTATAGTCATGTCAAGTAATGCCTTTCCCCATTGATCCTCTCCATCTTTCACTGTCATCTCTTCCCAACATATTTCTTTACAGTCAAAATCTCCCATAAGTACTGCTTTATTTCTATCCTTCAGCATCTCGTTTAATGAAGTTCTCGTATCCTCTAACATTTTGGAATAATCTCTCTCCAAGACCTCATTTTTGAGGGCTTATAAATCACTGCAAACTTTCTGCTTTTCATGTCACTATCTTCAACTCTTATTGAGATAATCTCTACCCTGTTCTCTCCATGTGTAACTTTCATCACATTCAAGTTTTTCTTAAACAAGAACATGGCTTCACCACCTTGTTTCTCCTCCCTATTTCTAAGCCAGTGATTATATAATCCATGACCAACACTGGTACTGGTGAACCCCTTAATTTTGTCTCCACAATTCCTGTTACATCTATTTTTGCTTCTGCCAGGTAATAGTTTAATCCATCAATGTTGGTATAAGCTAACTTTAATTTTCTATTCCCTCTTGTCTCATAATTAATAATCTCCAATAGAACTGTGTTTTCTTGGTCTCTGTTCTTGTCTTGTTTTTTTCTTTAGCTTCATTTCTTAATGTCTTACTTTTTTCTCTTTCCTCATCATTCATTTAAGTTTTTCTTAACCAGGAACATGACTCCTCCAATTTGTTTCTCCTTCCTATTTCTAAGCCAGTGACCAACACTATTTGGTACTAGTGAACCTCTTAATTTTATCTCCACAATTCCCATTATGTCTATTTTTGCTTCTGATAGGTAATCATTTAGTTCATTTAATCCATGAGCACTCCCCTTCCCATATATCACACCCTAGGTATTCTGTAATTGTATCACTGTTAAGATGTTTTGTATTTACCAAGTTGTATTTTATGGGAAGGGGAGATATGCTCGTGGTGTCCCGTCTCCATATCTCATTTTATCTAGACCTTTTAAATTCGTGTATCGTTTTTGAACACACCACATTCTCATCTAACTTGTTCCATATGTCTATCATCCTGAGGGGAAACCTGCTCTTTTTCAGGTCTCGTCTATATTTGCCTTTTTTTTTCTTTCTTTCTGTGTCCTCTTGTATCTCTACTATCCCATTCTATTAGATCCTCTCTATCAATAATTTCCATGCCTTTCCTGATTCTATAAATAGTTATCAAGTCTCCTCTCTCTCTCCTTTGCTCATATGTCTGTAGCTCAAGTTTTGCCAGCCTCTCCTCATATGATAGTTCTGAGAGCAGTGGTGCCAATTTCGTAATTGCTCTTTGTATTCTTTCAAGTTCTGTTGCACATTTTTTTTTTTTGTAATTGGTAACCACGTCGTGGCTGTATACTCCAATTTTGGTCTTATCAAAGTAACTAATATTTTCTTCATTATTTCTTTGTCCAGGTATGTAAAAGACACTTTTCCACATACTTTTCCACTCCTTCCTTATAAAATTTTGTCAAAATTTTCTATTTCTCTTCTATTGTTGTTTCCTCCTTGTGTATCCTTTCCCAGTCTGCTTTCTGGAAATATTCTCTCATCTTATCAAAATTTTTTTTTCCATACATCAATCTTCCCTTTCAATATTGCTTTTTTCACATATATCTTTTTTATTTAGTTCTAGTTCAATTAATAAATGGTCACTTTTACTTCGTGGTGTCTTATATTCAATCTTGTCCACTATTTCAGGTTCTGATGTGATTATTAGGTCTAGTCTCGATGGTTCTTCCTCATTTCTATACCTAGTATTCTCTTGTATCCAATGTGTCATTGTATGTTCTATAATAAAATCAAGTAGTACATTTCCCCATAGGTCATCTCCACTCTTCACTGTCATCTCTTCCCAGCAGATTTCTTTACAATTAAAGTCACCCATTATAACTATTCTTCCTCCATCTTCCATTATCTTATTTAGTGTTATCCTTGTGTCTTCTAACATATTTTTGTGTTCTCTCTCTTCCCACAAAGCCGTTTTAGGAGGCACATAATTTACCACAAACTTCCTGCTCTTCTTGTCCCTGTCCCCAATTTCCATTGTAATCATCTCTACTCTATTCTTCCCATATGTAACATTCCTCACATTTATATCCTTCTTCATCAGGAACATAACTCCACCACCTTGTTTTACTTCTCTGTTTCTAATCCAATAATTACATGCACCATGTCTTACACTGTTGGGTGGTAATGAACCTTTCAGATTTGTCTCTAAAATTCCCATTATGTCTGGTTCTTTTTCCTTCAGGCAATCATTCATTTCATTCAAGCCTGTATTAATCCATCTATATTTGTGAAAGACACTTTTAATTTTTTGTTACCTCCATCCTGTTTTCTGTTTTTCTCTCCTATGAACCATTTTCTCACTTTCATATCCACTACTCTTCATTAGAATTTATCTTTGACTCTGTTCTTTTCTCGTTTTTTTCCCTTAGGTTCTAGTCTTTTTGTTTTTTCCTTAGCTTTGATTTTTTCTCTTCCTCTCTTTCCTCTTTATTTATCTCTATTTTATCCATACCCGATTGTATTGATCACTTTCTGCTAGTTTTCCTGTTTCTGATAAGACATTCTCTGCTGTTGTTTGTGACCTGAATTTAACCTTAATTGGTCTGGTCTTGTTTATACTGTATTTCCCGAGTATATATATATTTCTTCAATTTCTTTCCCTATTTCCTGTTCATCTTCTTGAAATATTTTTAGTACCTTGTTCACTCTTTCTTTCTCATCTCTTACTCTAATAGTTCTGTTTGGATTATATTTCTCTTCTATTCCCACTATAGTTATACATTTCTTTTTATTTGCTAAGTCTTTTACTATATTCTCCTTCTCTCTCATCACTTTAATAGCAGTGTCCTTAGTTTGTTCCTTCATGTGTTGTTTCACTATATCTCTAAATTCAATTTTTGTTATTCTCCTAAACCTTTTTCCTTCCATTTACCTCTTTTGCTATGGACTCTTTATTCTCTTTATTGTTCCTCTTTAATTCCTCATTCTCACCCTTTACTTCTTTTAACTGTCTTTTTAATTCTTCTATTTCTTTATTTAGGTTTTGGTTATCCTTCTTTAGTTCTTCCAATTTATCAACTCTTTGTATAATAAGTGCTAATTGGGGGAGGTTGTCATACCCTCCCTCATTAAATCCATAGAAATAATTATCTCCACTTTCTCTTGGACTGCTCTTACCTATATTTCTAATCTTTATGCCTTTACCAATTTCTTCAACTTCACTTGTGTTGTCTGCACATCTCTTAATTACATTCCTTCTGACTTCTAGGGCCTGTTCGTCCCCTTCCTCATTTTCTTTCATTTTCCTCAATAAACCCTACCCTTCTCCTTTTTCTTCACCTTCCCACTACACCACAAGCTCTCCCCTTCCCTATTAATACAACACAGGTACTCCTTCGCCATTGAAATCCACGAAAATTGCGTTTTTTCCGGAGTTCCACTCTTCTCCATAAATTCGGCAATCGTGTGTGTATTTACCTAATTGTATTATACAGGAAGGGGAGCTATGCTCGTGGTGTCCTGTCTTCATATCGTGTTTTGTCTAGACTGCTTTTAGATTTGTGTATTGTTTTTGCACACATCACTTTCTCATCTAACTTGTTCCAAACATCTATCACCTTATGGGGAAAGCTGTTCTTTTTCAGGTCTCTTCTATAACTGTCTTTATTGATTTTCTTTCTGTGTCCTCTTGTATCTCTGCTATCCCATTTTATTAGATCCTCTATCAATAGTTTCTATGCCTTTCATGATTCTATAGACAGTTATCAAGTCTAATCTCTCTCTTCTTTGTTCTAATATCTGTAGTTCCAGTTTTGCTAGTCTCTCTTCATATGATGGTTCTGAGAGTGTTGGTGCCAGTTTCGTAATTGCTCTTTGTATTCTTTCAAGTTTTGTTATACATTTTTTTTGTATTTGGTGACCATGTCGTCTCTGCATACTCCAATCTTGGTCTTATCAAAGTGACAAGTATTTTCTTCACCATTTCTTTGTCCAGGTATGTAAATGCCACTTTGATTGTTCTTATTGAATTATAAGTTTCTCCAATAATCTTGTTTATATGTTTCTCATGGGACATATTATTCATAATAATGACTCCCAGGTCCTTCTCATTTTCTACTTTTTTTTATTTCTTCCTCTCCTAATCTATATGATCTTACTATTTTTTTTTTCTTCTTCCAAATTCCATTATACTACACTTCTTAATATTGAATTCCATCTCCCACTTCCTACTCCATTCCCATACTTTGTTGAGATCATTCTGTAGCGACTCACAATCTTCTTCAGAGTTCACTTTTTTCAACAATTTTGCATCGTCCGCAAAGAGGCTCATATAACTTTGAATTCCTTTATCCCATATCATTAATATATATAGCAAACGTTACTGGGGCCAGAACAGTTCCTTATGGAACTCCACTTATCACTTCATCCCAATTAGAATGTTTGTCTCTTATCACCACTCTCATTTTTCTTTCATGCAGGAAGTCTTCCATCCATTTCAGCAGTTTGCTCTGTATTCCTCATGCAGTTTCTAATTTCTTTAGCAATTTCTTATGTGGCACCTTATCTAAAGCTTTTTTCAGGTCTAGAAATGCACAATCAGCCAATCCATCTCTTTCTTGTATTACATCTATTAACATTGAATAGAAACAAATTAGGTTTGTTACTCATGATTGTCCGTCTAAATCCAAATTGTCTTGGGTTTAGTATGTTGTTTTTTTTCCAGATGCCTTACCCATCGAGTTTTGATAATTCTTTCACAGATTTATCTTTTGTACTTGTATGAGAGACCGGTCTATAGTTAGTAGGGATCTTCCTTGTTTCCCCCTTTTTATATTGGTACTATATTTGCTCTTTTCCAAACTTCTTGAACTTTTCCTTCTTTCAATGAACTTATTAGACTATGTATTTTGTCTGCTAGTTCATTCTTGCATTCTCTCAAAATCCAGTTTGCCATTTCATCTGGTCCATGCGATTTTCTGACATCGAGCTTACTCAAGTGATTCATTATTTCATTCCTTGTTACTTCTATCTCTTTCATAGGGGGGACTTTCTCCTCCCACTCGATATCTCTAGGTTGTATGTCCTCCCTCATAAACACCGATTTAAAATGCTTGTTCATAATTTCTGCCATTTCTATTTCCTCTGTGTATTCAACTCCTTCTTATCATAATTTCTCCAACTCCTGCCTGTTTTTCAGTTTGTTGTTTACAAATCTGTAAAATAGATTTGGTTGATCTTTACATTTTTCTATGACACCTTTTTCGTATTTTCTCTTTTCTTCTCTGCACACTTGTACATATTCATTTCTATAACTAGTATATATTTTCCATTTTTCATGTCTTTTGTCTCTTTTCCATTTTATCCAAGATTTATCCCTTCTGTCTTTTGGCTCCATCTTTAGATGTACCAACACTTTACATATTCTTTTTCTTGCTTTTGTCTTGGAACATACTTTTCCACTCCTTCTTTATAAAATTTTGTCAAAATAGTCCGTTTCTCTTCTACTGTTGTTTTTTCCTTGTGTATTCTTTCCCAGTCTGCTTTTTGAAAGCATTCTCTTATTTTATCAAAATTTGTTTTTCCATACATCAATCTTCCCTTTCTATACTGCTCATTTTTTTTTTCATGTATTTTTCCTCATTTAGTTCCAGTTCAACCACTATGTGGTCACTTTTACTTATTCGTGTCTTATATTCAATCTTGTCCACTATTTCAGGTTCTGATGTGATTATTAGGTCCAGTCTCGATGGTTCTTCTTCCATTATCTTATTCAGTGTTATCCCTGTGTCTTCTAACATATTTTTGTGTTCTCTCTCTTCCCACAAAGCTGTTTTAGGAGGCACATAATTTACTACAAACATCCTACTTTTCCCATCCTTGTCCTCCACTTCCATCATAATCATCTCTACTTTATATTTTCCATATGTAAATTTCCTCACATTTATATCCCTCTTAGTCAGGAACATAACTCCACCCCTTGTTTTACCTCTCTGTTTCTAATCCAACAATTATATGCACAATGTCCTACACTGTTGGGTGGTAGTGGACCTTTCAATTTTGTCTCCACAATTCCCATTATGTCCAGTTCTTTTTCCTTCAGGTAATCGTTCAGTTTGTTCAAGCCTGTTATTAAGCCATCTATATTTGTGTAAGACATTTTCAATTTTCTGCTACTTCCATCGTATTTTCTGTTTCCCTTCCATTTTTCTCTGCTACGAGTCATTTTCTCACTTTCATATTTATTACTCTCCAATAGAATTTCTCTTTTTTTGTCTCTGTTCTTTTCTCATTTCTTTCCTTAGCTTCTTGTCTTTTTGCTTTCTCATCCTCTCTTTCCTCTTTTTTCATGTCTCTTTTTATCCATACCTGTTTAAATTGTTCACTGTTTGCTAGTTTCCCTGTTTTTGCTAAGATATTCTCTGCTGTTGTTTGTGACCTGAATTTGATCTTAATTGGTCTGGTCTTATCTGTATTGTATTTCCCTAGTCTATATATTTCTTCTATTTGTTTCCCTGTTTCTGTTCCATCTTCTTGAACTACTTCCAATATCTTATTTACTTTCTCCTTCTCCTCCTTTATTCTTGTAGTCCAATTTGTATTATACTTCTCTTCCATCCCCAATATAATTATACAGTACATTCCTTTTTATCCGCTAAGTCTCTCACTATATTCTCCTTCTCTCTCATCACTTTAATAATTGTGTCTTTAGTTTAATCTTTCATCTGTTGTACACTATATCCTTAATACAATTTTGTTATTCTCTTGGACTTTTTTCCAACCCTGTACTTCTTTTGCTATGGACTCTTTATTCTCTTTATTATTCCTCTTTAATTCCTCATTCTCATCTTTTACTTCTTTTAACTGCCTTTTTAATTCTTCTATTTCTTTAGTTAGGGTTTGGTTCTCCTTCTTTAACTCTTCCAATTTATCAACTCTCTGCACAATCCGTGTAAGTTCACTGAACCTACTCTCCCAATGTTCAGTCATTTCCTCTAGTTTTTCTTCTAGACTTGCTAATTGAAGGTTGGCATCCCCCCCCCTCATTAAATCCATGGAAATTATTATTTTCACTTTCCATTGTGTTGTTCTTATCTATATTTCTAATCTTAATGCTTTTACTGATATTTTCGATTTCCCCTGCATCAAAGCAGGCCTCTTGTTTACATTTTTTCTGCTGTCAGGGGGAGCCTGTTCGTCTCCCTCCTTATTTCCTTCCATTTCCCTCAGTAATCCCTCCCCTTCTCCCCTTTCATCACCTTCCCACTACACAACGAGCTTTCCCCTTCCCTACTAATACAAAAAGGTACTCCCTTGTTGTTGAGATCCACGAAAATTTCACTTCTGCTCCGGAGTTCCAATCTTTGCCATGAATCCATGTATTTACCTAGTCGTATTTACCTAGTTGTATTTTACGGGAAGGGGGAGCTATACTCGTGGTGTCCCATCTTCATATCTCATTTTATCTAAACTATTTTTAAATTCATGTATTGTTTTTGCACACACCACTTTCTCATCTAACTTGTTCCAACTGTCTATTACTCTGTGAGGAAAGCTGTTCTTTTTCACATCTCTTCTATAGCTGTCTTTTTTTATTTTCTTTCCGTGTCCTCTTGTATTTCTATCATCCCATTTTATCAGATTCTCTCTATCAGTAATTTCTATGCCTTTCATGATTCTGTAAATAGCTATCAAATCTCCTCTCTCTCTTCTTTGTTCTAGTGTCTGTAGTTCAAGTTTTGCTAGTCTCTCTTCATATGATAGTTTTGAGAGTGTTGGTGCCAATTTTGTAATTGCTCTTTGTATTCTTTAAAGTTTTTTTATACATTTTTTTTGTACTTGGTGACCATATCGTTACTGCATATTCCAATCTTGGTCTTATCAGAGTGATTAGAGTTTTCTTCACCATTTCTTCATCCAGGTATGTAAATGCCACTTTGATTGTTCTTATTAAATTATAAGTTTCTCCAAAAATCTTATTTATATGTTTCTCAGGTGACATATTATTCATAACAATGACTCCCAGGTCCTTCTCATTTTCTACTTTTTTTATTCCTTCTTCTCGCAATTTATATGATCCTGTTATTCTGTTTTTGCTTTTTCCAAATTCCATTATACTACACTTTTTTGTATTGAACTCCATCTCCCACTTCCTACTCCATTTCTCTACTTTATTTAGATCACTCTGTAGTGATTCACAATCTTCTTCCGTGTTCACTCTTTTCAGTAGTTTTGCATCATCTGCAAAGAAGCTCATATAGCTTTCAATTCCTTCATCCATATCATTAATATATATAGCAAACATTATTGGGGCCAGAACTGTTCCTTGCGGAACACCGCTTATTACTTCATCCCATTTTGAGTGTTTGTCTCTTATCACTACTCTCATTTTCCTTTCTTGCAAGAAGTCTTCCATCCAATTAAGCAGTTTGCCCTGTATTCCTCCTTCAGTTTCTAATTTCTTAAGCAACTTCTTATGTGGTACTTTGTCAAAAGCTTTTTTTAGGTCTAGAAATGCACAATCAGCCCATCCATCTCTTTCTTGTATTATATCTATTAGCCTTGAATAGAAACATATTAAATTGGTGACGCATGATCGTCCTTGTCTGAATCCAAATTGCCTTGGATTTAACACATTGTTTTTTTCTAAATATTTTACCCATCTACTTTTGACAATTCTTTCACAAATTTTTGCTATTGTACTTGTTAGAGAGACTGGTCTATAGTTGGTAGGGTCTTCTTTATTTCCTCCTTTATACAGTATATAGGTACTATATTTGCTTTTTTCCAATCTTCTGGAACTTTTCCTTCTTTCAAGGAACTGTTTATTATGCTATGTATTTTGTCTGCCAGTTCATTCCTGCATTCTTTCAAAATCCAGTTTGCTATTTCATCTGGTCCATGCGATTTTCTGACATCAAGATTACTCAAGTGTTTCACTATTTCGTTCTTTGTTACTTCTATTTCTTTCATGGGAGGGACTTTCTCTTTCCATTTGATCTCTTCAGGTTGTATGTTCTCCCTTGTAAACACTGATTTAAAATATTTGTTCATAATTTCCGCCATTTCTATTTCCTCTGTGTATTCAACTCCTCCTTGTCTTAATTTCTCCAAGTCTTGTTTGTTTTTCAATTTGTTAATTACAAATCTGTAAAATAGTTTTGGTTGATCTTTACACTTTTCTATGACATCTTTTTCATATTTTCTCTTTTCCTCTCTGCACATTTGTACATATTCATTTCAATAACAAGTATATATTTTCCATTTTTCAGGTCTTCTGTCTTTTTTCCATCTGGTCCAAGCTTTGTCTCTTTTGTCTTTTAACTCCCTACAACTTTGATTGTACCAGGACTTTAAATATTTTTTTTCTTGTTTTTGTCTTGGGACATACTTTTCCACTCCTTTTTTGTAAATTTTTGTCAAAATATTCCATTTCTCTTCTACTGTTGTTTCTTCTTTGTATATTTCTTCCCAGTTTTCTTTTTGAAAGGATTCTCTTATTTTATCAAAGTTTGTTTTTTCATACATCATTCTTCCTTTTCTATATTGTTTATTTCTTTTCATGTATTTTTCTTCATTTAGTTCCAGTTCAATCAATATGTGGTCACTTTTACTTATTGGTGTTTTATATTAAATCTTTTCCACTATTCAAGGTTCAGATGTAATTATTAGGTCTAGTCTCGATGGTTCTTCCTCATTTCTATACCTAGTGTTCTCCTGTATCCACTGTGTCATTGTATTGTCAGTAATCATCTCACTTTTACTTATTGGTGTTTTATATTCAATCTTGTTCACTATTCTAGGTTCAGATGTAATTATTAGGTCTAGTCTCGATGGTTCTTCATCATTTCTATACCTAGTGTTCTCCTGTATCCACTGTGTCATTGTATTGTCAGTAATCATCTCAAGTGGAGCATTTCCCCATGAGCTGTCTCCACCCTTTACTGTCATCTCTTCCCAGCAGATTTCTTTGCAATTAAAGTCGCCCATCATAACTATTCTTCCTCCATCTTCCATTATCTTATTTAATGTTATCTTTGTGTCCTCTAACATACTTTTATGTTCACTCTCTTCCCACGAGGCTGTTTTTGAAGGCACATAATTTATCACAAACTTTCTGCTCTTCTTATCTCTGTCTTCTACTTCGATCATAATCATCTCTACTGTATTCTTTCCATATGTGACACACCTCACGTTTATATCCTTCTTAGTCAGGAACATAACTCCACCCCCTTGCTTTGTCTCTCTGTTTCTAATCCAATAATTATATGCATCATGTCCTACACTGTTGGGTGGTAGTGGACCTTTTAATTTTGTTTCTACAATTCCCATTATGCCCGGTTCTTTTTCCTTCAAATAATCATTCAGCTCATTCAATCCTGTTATTAATCCATCTATATTTGTGTAAGACACTCTTAATTTTCTGCCACTTCCATTGTGTTCTCTGTTTCCCTTTTGTTTTTCTCTTGTATGTCGAATTGCCTTAGTTTCATATTCACTACTCTCCAATAGAATCTCTCTTTTTCTGACTGTTCTGTTCTCGTTTTTTCCTTAGCTTCAAGTCTTTTCTTTTTTTGTTCCTCTCTTTCCTCTTTATTCATTTCCCTTTTTATCCATACCTTTTTATATTGTTCATTTGTTGCTAGTTTCCCTGTTTTGGATAAGATATTCTCTGCCGTCGTTTGTGACCTGAATTCAATCTTAATTGGTCTGGTCTTATCTGTACTATACTTTCCGAGTCTGAACTTCTCTTCGATTTGTTTCATTGTTTCTGGTTCATCTTCCTGAACTAATTGTAGTAAACTGCTTAATTTTCCATTTTCCTCTTTGATTCTTGAGGTTCTATCTGGGTTATGTTTCTCTTCCATTCCTAATATAATTATACATTTCTTTTTGTCTGCTAAGTCTCTTACAATATTCTCCTTCTGTCTCATCACTTTGATAACTGAGTCTTCAGTTTGTTCTTTCATTTGCTGTTTAATTATATCAGTAAATGCAACTTTACTGTTTTCTTGGATTGTCTTCCAACCCTTAGCTTCTTTAGCTATGGCCTCTTTGTTTTCTTTATTATTCCTCTTTAATTCTTCATTCTCCTCTTTTACTTCTCTTAACTGTCTTTTTAGTTCTTTTATTTCATCAGTTAAGTTTTTGTTCGCCTTCTCTAGTTCTTCCAATTTTTCAACTCTCTGCAATTTTTGACATTTTACCGAACCTAATCTCCCAATGTTCAGTCATTTGTACAAGTTTTTCCTCCAGTTTTGCCAGTCGGGGGAGGTTGGTATCCGCCGCCCCCTCATTAAATCCTTGGAAATTATTATCCTCACCTTCCATTGTACTGCTCTTATCTATGTTTCTAATCTTTACATTTTTGTTAGTCCCATCATCGAAATCCAAATCATCGGTTCGGCGTTTGTTTACAAGCCGTCTGGCCTCTTGGACCAAGTCCTCCCCTTCCTCATTTCCTTCCATTTCCCTCAGTAATCCCTCCCCTTCTCCTTTTTCCTCACTTTCCCACTACACCACGAGCAATTTCCCCCCACCCTGTAAATACAATAGGTACTTCCTTTGCTTTGGGATCCACGAAAATTTCACTTTTTCTTCAGAACGTCTTCTACGCCGTCCGTTCGGTGGAGTGTGTGTGTGTGTGTGATGGAACCTATGGCTGGCAGAGAGATCACCATGGGGGTGGAGGGCATAGTCTGACCCAGGGGAGTGGGTGGGAGACAGGGATGACCCTTCATCCATGAGGAGCTAAGATCATAGGGAAGAAAGGATGGTGAATTGGGTGGGAGTAGGTACGTGCCTTTTGCCCTGGTTACCTCACCTTCCTCTTAAAGTCTGCTATTGTTAGTGAAGACAGATTAGAAACTATTATTTTTGCAGAAGGGCTATAGACCCTAGGAAACTGGCTATGACAATCAACTCAGCCTTGAGGTCTCTCTAAGAGAAGTTTTGTGGAATTGTTTGTAGTGAGTATAGGGCAGTGTATGTGGTCTGTGTCTGTGTGGTGATTGTTATTGTCGACTTGGTGTCTATTTGCTAGGCCAGTTCCATGCTGGTATGGTTTTAGTGCTGGATGATGACCTGAGCAAAGGGATGCTAGTGCCTTGGTTCCACATTTGAACACTTGAAAATAAAAAGGCACACAGTACTAACCTTTGGTGACTTTGTGTCTAGGATGATAGCTGCTTTTCCTCTTCTCGTTTCCTTCTGTTTCATTACCAGTGTGTGTCAGTGATGGGTTTGTATGTCCATGTATGCCACGCAGGTCTGAATACTCATGTCCTTGCATCTTAGTTACTTCACTATATGTTTGTCTGTTTTTCTTAACTGATTCATCTATTAGAGAATATATGGATTCATTTTTTTTGTAATGTAATCCTTGAATGTTATCATAGATGGGAGTGTTTGTAGTAGTAGTTGTAGTTATAGTAGCAGTCATATTAGAGGTAGTAGTATTACGAGGTGGTAATGAGAACTTGGAAGTGGATGACAACACTGAAGATTGGTTATCAATAGGTCCCTTGGTAGTTTCATCCTGCAAGAAAATTAAGAGCATTAGTCTTTTAATTAATCTAAAATCTTTCCAACCTTTTGGAAGCACAAATAAAATGGAAAGGATGAGTGGTAATTCTGGATATATATAATCCCTCATTATTCCTTTTATGTGGCTATTTAGCCTATGCCTTCTTCCAGACTTATTTTCATATATATGTTTATGTGTGTATTTACCTATTTGTATTTTACAGGACGAGAACTATGCTCGTTGTGACCCATTTTTGTATCTCTCTGCATCCAGTTTGTTCTTAAAATCTTGTATAGTTTTGGCACTCACTGTTTCCCCCTTTAGTTTGTTCCAGATATCAATCACTCTGTGTGGAAAGCTATTCTTTTTCAAAAATCTTCTATAACTGTTCTTCTTTAACTTCTTTTCATGTCCTCTTGTTTCTCTTCTGCCCCATTCTAATAAGTCGTCTCTATCAAGAACTTCCATCCCTTTCATAATTCTGTAAATGGTCAGCAAATCACCTCTTTCTCTTATCTGTTCCAGTGTTGATAGATGTAACTTATCCAATCTTTGTTCGTATGTCAAATTTGAAAGTGTAGGTGCCATTTTTGTTGCTGCTCTTTGAATTCTAATTTCCTTTTTTTTTTTTTTTTTTTTTTTGGTATTAGGTGCCCATAGTGTCACAGCATACTCCAATTTAGATCTTATCAATGTAACCACTATTTTCTTTACCATTTCTTCATCCTTGTAGTCGAAGGCTACTTTCATTGATCTTAATAAGTTAAAAGTCTCTCCAACTAATTTATTGACATGTTTATCAGGTGTCAAATCACTTGATATAATCACTCCCAGGTCACTTTCTGGGTCAACTTTTTTGACTGCCTTGGTACCAATTTTATATTTACCCAATATTCTATTTTTGCTTTTTCCAAATTCCATTATACTACATTTCTTAATGTCAAAGTTCACTTCACACCTCTGACTCCATTCTCATATTTTGTCTAGGTCTTCTTGTAGCAATCTGCAGTCTTCTGTATTTACCTAGTTGTATTTTGCGAGAAGGGGAGCTACACTCATGGTGTGCCGCCTTTGTATCTCGTAGTGTCTAGTTTGCACTTAAACTCATGAGCGGTTTTTGTGCACACTATTTCCTTGTCTAGTTTGTTCCAAGTGTCTCACTCTGTGTGGAAAACTGTTTTTCTTCAGATCTCTTCTGTAGCTATGTTTTTTTATTTTCTTTCCATGTCCTCTTGTGCTTCTCTTGTCCCAGTTTAACAAGTCCTCTCTATCAAGTATTTCTATGCCCTTCATGATTCTGCAGATGGTCAGTAGTCACTTCTCTCTCTTCTTTGCTCCAGAGTCAGTAACTCCAGTTTAGCCAATCTCTCCTCATATGACAAGTTTGCAAGTGCAGGGGCCATTTTTGTGTCTGCTCTCTGGATTCTTTCTATTTTCTTTATATTCTTTTTGGTACTGGGTGACCACAATGTCGCCGCATATTCTAGTCTAGGCCTTATCAGTGTGAACAATATTTTTTTTAATAATTTCTTCATCCAAATATGTAAATGCCACTTTTATTGATCTTAGCAAATTGTAGGATTCTCTAACAATTTTGTTTATCTGTTTATCATAGGACAAGTTGTTTGAGATAATTACACCCAAATCTTTTTTGGATCTCTCATTCTTTACCCCCTTGATTCCAATCTCATATTGTCCTGATATTCTATTTTTGCTTTTTCCAAACTCCATTATGCTAGACTTGTTAATATTGAAGTCAACTTCCCATTTCTGACTCCAGTTCCATACCTTATCCAGGTCTTCCTGCAGTAATTCACAATCCTTTTCAGTTTTTACTTTCCTTGACAGTTTGGCATCGTCTGCAAAGAAGCTCATGTAACATTTCACATATCCATGTCATTCACATAAATAGCAAACATTATTGGAGCCAATACAGATCCTTGCAGTACTCCACTGATCACCTCTTTCCAACCTGAATATTTTTCTCTCAGCACTACTCTCATCTTTCTACCAATCAAGAAGTCCTCCATCTATTTTAGTAGGTTCCCTTGTATCCCTCTTATATGTTCAATTTTTTGTTTTTTTTTTTTTTAAATAATTTTTTGTGGTACTTTGTCAAAAGCTTTTTGTAAGTCCAGGAAGGCACAATCAGCCCATCCATTCCTTTCTTGCACTATGTCCATTAATCTTGAGTAGAAACATATCAAGTTTGTGGCCTGTAGTAAGCTGGTTCTTCCTTGTTTCCTCCTTTATATATTGGTACAATGTTAGCATTTTCCCAGTCTTTTGGAATTTTTCCTTCTTTCAGTGCTTATTATGTTATGTATTTTGTCCGTTAGTTCTTCTTTGCATTCTTTTAGAATCCAATTTGTAATTCCATCCAGGTCATGTGATTTCCTGATGTCAAGGTTTGATAGATGTTCCAATATTTCTTTTTGTGTTATTGTTATCTAGCTCATGGGGGGAGATCGCTTTTCATTACCTTCGTCCCAATATTGTGTTTTCTCTCTCATGAAGACAGATTTGAAGTATTCATGACTTTGGCCATTTCTAATTCTTCTGTGTATTCTATATTCCCTTGGCATAATTTCTACCATTCACATATCATTAGAATAGCTTGGGTTGCTCTTTGAATTTATCTATAATATCCTTTTCATGGTTCCTTTTTCTTCTCTTCTCACTTTAACAAACCGTACTCGTTTCTATAGTTTATATAAACTTGCCATTTCCAGGTTTTTTATGTTTTCTCCATCTTTTCCAAGCTCTGTCCCTTCTATCTTTTGCCTCACTGCATCATTTGTTGAACCAGCATTTAATGTACACTCTCTTTAGCTTCTGTCTTGGTATGTGCCTATTCACCCCTTCATTGTAATTACCCAACAAGATATCCCATTTCTTTTCCACTTTTGTCTCTTCCATGTAAAATTTTCCCAGTTTGCATTCTGGAAGAATTTCTTTAGTTTTGCAAAGTCCGTTTTGTTGTACATCAATCTTTCTTTCCTATGCTTTTCATTTCTCTCCATGTATATTTCTTCCTTGAGTAATTTGGCATCATCGGCAAAGAAGTTTATGTAACACTTCACTCCCTCATCCATATCATTTATATATATGGCAAACATTAAAGGAGCCAATACAGAGCCTTGCGGGATGCCACTTATCACATCTTCCAAATTTGAGTTTTTGTCTCTAAGTACCACTCTCATTTTTCTCCCACTTTAAATCTTTCATCCATTTCAGTAGCTTACCTTGTATTTCTCCTATTATTTCAATTTTTCTTATAAGCTTTTTATGTGGTACTTTGTCAAAAGCCTTCTGCAAGTCCAAGAAGGTGCAATCTGCCCAGCCATCTCTTTCTTGAATTATTTCTATCAATCTTGAGTAAAAACATATTAAGTTTGTGGTACACAATCTTCCACTTCTAAAGCTAAATTTTTTAGGGTTTAATATTTTATTGCTCCTAATAACCTTTTCGCATATTTTTGCTACTGTGCTTCTAAGGGATACTGGTCTGAAGTTTGTAGGATCTTCTTTGTTTCCTCCTTTATATATTGGTACGATGTTTGCATCTTTCCAATCTTGCAGTACCTTTCCTTCTTTGAGTGAGAAGTCTATTATCTTGTATAATTTGTCTGTTAGTTCATCTATACACTCTTTCAGTATCCAATTTGCAATTCCATCTGGTCCATGTGATTTCCTAACATCTAGGTTTTTTATTTGGTCTCTTATTTCTTTCTGTGTTACCTTTATTTCTTTCATTTTAGGGGATCTTTCTCATTGTCCATCTTCCCAAATTTGTGAGCTCTCAATTGTAAAAACAGACCTGAAATGTTTGATCATAACTTCAGCCATTTCTATGTCATCTATATATTCTTTATCTCCTTCATGCAGTTTTACAATTTTGTGTTTGTCTTTTAATTTATCATTTACATATCTGTAAAAGAGTTTAGGTTGATCCTTACATTTGTCTATAATATCTTTTTCATAGTTTCTTTTTTCTTTCCTGCATATATTCACATATTCATTCCTAAGTTTTATATATGTTTGCCATTTGGATTTTTTTCCCATCTTTTCCAGGCTTTGTCTCTTCTGTCTTTAGCCTCACTGCACCTTTTTTTGTGATACCAACACTTTATATAAATCTCTTTTTGTTTCTTCTGTAGTATATATTTATCAATTCCTTCCTTGTACTTTTCTTTAAATATGTTCCATTTGTCTTCCATCTTTGTTTCCTCTTTGGAAAATTTATCCCAGTTTGTGTTTTGGAAATTTTTCTAGGTTTTACAAAATCTGTTTTGTTGTACATTAACCTTCCTTCTCTATGTTTTTCATTCCTTCTCACATTGTTTTGTTCTTTTAATTCAAACTCTATTGACATGTGGTCACTCTTCCCAATTGGTGTCTTATACTCCATTTTGTTTATGATATCAGGTTCAGAAGTGAATACAGTGAGTCCTCGTTATATGGTACATATACATTCCTGAAAACCTTACCACAATTTGAAATTACCATATACCAAACCCAAGTTTCGACTTATGGCATATGTACCTTCTCCCTGCTCTTTCCTCTTCAAAATATCTAATTTTACCTCCAAAATACGAGCGGATACCATATCTGTGAATTTTTCTTACCGTAAATAGAATTGAGGATAGTAATTACCAAATACCGTAACTGTGAATTTACCAGATAAAGAATTACCATATAAGGAGGACTCACTGTACTAAGTGTGTATTTACCCAGTTGTATTTACCTAGTTGTATTTAATGGGAAGGGGAGCTATGCTCATGGTGCCCATCTCCATATCTCATTTTATCTAGACTGTTTTTAAATTCGTGTATCATTTTTGCACACACCACATTTTCATCTAACCTGTTCCAAACATCTATTATCCTGTGGAGAAAGCTGTTCTTTTTCAGATATTTTCTATAATTGTCTTTCTTTATTTTCTTTCAATGTCCTCTTGTATCTACTATCCCATTTTATTAGATCCTCTCTATCAATAATTTCCATGCCTTTCATGATTCTACAAATAGTTATCAAGTCTCCTCTCTCTCTTCTTTGCTCTTATGTATGTAGCTCAAGTTTTGCTAGTCTCTCCTCATATGATAGTTTTGAGTGTGTTGGTGCCAATTTTGTTATTGATCTTTGCATTCTTTCAAGTTTTGTTATACATTTTTTTGTACAGTTCCCTCTTTCTGTCCATTCTCTGGAGGACAGGCCTCATAGTACTTGCTGTGGAGTACAGATTGGTGCTAAATACTGCTGCCTCATATCCTATATTGTACGTGAGTACTGCATATGCAACAGCAAAGTCTACAACTACTTTGCCCAGGTTCTTTACTTTGGGGCAATACTTCCAGATCTGACAATCCAAGGATTTGTTCGGATTTTGGGTCTTACCCTGCAAGCATCTCTTGAGAAGGGTTTCCTCTGTTAGGCGTTTATACACACCCTTTAGCTTTTCTTTTCCTTTCTCATCACGATTCAGGCTGATGCTCCTCTCCTCTGGGGATCGAATGACTGGCCTCTTCTTTCCTGGTGGTGTGCAAAACACTCATTGTTCAATCTCTTTCATATTATCCATACTGACAATAACATTGTCTGTGTTATCACTCTCTGCACTTTTTTCAGTTTCTGGAAACAACTGTTTCAGCTTACAAGCACTTGAAGTTGACAGTACAGCGATGTCAACACTGTCAGCTGGCTGTGTTGTGGTAGGCATGGATTCTAAACATTGCACGTAGCAGATCAGCTGGCTGGGGTGACTCACCTCTATCGACACTTTTGGTTACCGGCTTCCTTCTCCGCCCTTTATTGGCCTTTGCCATATCTCCTCCTCTTCTAAGTTCCAGCATACGAGATCACACGATAAAAGAGAATAATCCGTCAGTGGTGAAGTGTTACTTTCCTCCACACTTGTACAACACACTGCCATGCTCGCTTTCACTTTCACTAGTAGTGGAGAACATGCCAGAAGTCTCCAGAACATCACATGATGTTATAGACAAAATATTATTGCGACTTATGTAGATTATATTGTGATATCATGAACATGTGTATGTGATATAATGTAAACAAAAGAGGTATTTCACATTTTTTTGCCCAAAAACAGTAAAAATTGCGCAATATCTCCGAAACTTCGCTGAAGTGTTGCCAACATATTAAGCTATTTTTGTGCTTGTTTTCACAATTTGTTTTTGTAATTTTTCATTTTTTACCCTTCTGAAGCAGTACGCTGTCCTTAAAATGCTTGTTCATAATTTCTGCCATTTCTATTTCCTCTGTGTATTCAACTCCTCCTTGTCATTGTTTCTTTAAATCTTGTTTGTTTTTCACTTTGTTATTTACAAATCTGTAAAATAGTAAGGTGATGAGATGTACAAGGGGTGAGAGTGGCAGTAGACTGGAGGTGAGCATTAAGGGAGAGCGACTGGAGGAGGTGGATAGTTTTAGATACTTGGGTGCAAATGTGGCAGGGAAAGGTGGAGTGAAAGTGGAGGTAGAATGTAGATTGGGGGAGGCGAGTGGATGCCTTGGTGGGTTGGGGAGTGTGGTGAGGAGTGGACATTTGGGAATGGATGCTGGGAGGAGCCTGTATGAAGGAGTGATTGTGCCAACAGCACTGTGTGGGGCAGAAGCATGGAACATGAGAGAAGAAGAGAGAAGGAGTTTGAATGTGTTTGAGATGAGGTGTCTGAGAAGTATGATGGGGGTTACTAGGCTAGATAGAGTGAGAGATGAGGAGGTGAGGAGGAGAATGGGGGAGGAAGGGGAGCTGGGAGATGGGGCTGATGAAAGAATATTAGGATGGTTTGGACACATGGAAAGAATGAGTGAAGAAAGACTAGTAAAAGAGGTGTGGAAGGCAGATGTGGAGGGAGTGAACATGAGGGGGCATCCTAGGATGAGGTGGATGGATGGGGTGAAGGGGGCTTTGGGGAAGAGGGGAATGTCTGTTGAGGAAGGATGGGAGAGGACATAAGACAGGGGTGAATGGAGAGTGGTTGTATATGGATGATGTTGTGATAGCATGAGGTAGAATGGGCGGGTGGATGGGGGGTGAGGTAGTATGTGTGAGCAAAATTTGATGCAGCCTGAAGGGATTTCTCCCCGTCCTCTCATTTTATGCAATGGGGGGACGGAGAGGGGGGGTCGCCGATTTAATGAAGCGGCCTTGCTGTGGATGTGCTGTGTCTTGCAACACTGCTTCTGACCCAGGGCAGTGGACAAGGTGCAGGGATGACCCATCATTCAGGAGATGCTAAGATAAGAGGGAGGGTGGAGGGGTGTGGAGTGTATTCAGGGATGGAATGGGTGGGAATGATTTGATGCCTTTTTCTTTTTGGCTACCCCCCTTGTAAGGGGGAAAAAGCCTTGGTATATGTATGTAAAATAGTTTTGGTTGGTCTTTACATTTTTCTTTGACATCTTTTTCATATTTTCTTTTTTCTTCTCTGCACACTTGTACATATTCATTTCTATAACTAGAATATATTTTTCATTTTTCAGGTCTTTTGTATTTTTCCATTTTGTCCATGCTTTATCTCTTTTGTCTTTTAACTCCCTACAACTTTTGTTGTACCAGCACTTTACATGTATATATGCATATGTATATATAGTCATTTGGAAAAATTCTGATCCACCTAGTTATTCATGATACAAAATACAAAATCTTTGTCTGATAACTTTTTTATATGTATTCAAGAAAATTATTACACCGTAAGTTAAATACCACATAGGAAAATTAATGACATACTTTACAAGAAAAATATATTGACAATCTGAGAACTGTAGCTGAAGTAAAAACATTTGCTCATGACTGTGTGTGTATTTACCTAGTTGTATTTACCTAGTTGTATTTTACGGGAAGGGGAGCTATGCTCGTGGTGTCCCGTCTTCATATCTCATTTTATCTAAACTATTTTTAAATTTATGTATTGTTTTTGCACACACCACTTTCTCATCTAACTTGTTCCAACTGTCTATTACTCTGTGAGGAAAGCTGTTCTTTTTCATATCTCTTCTATAGCTGTCTTTCTTGATTTTCTTTCCGTGTCCTCTTGTACTTCTATCATCCCATTTTATCAGATTCTCTCTATCAATAATTTCTATGCCTTTCATGATTCTGTAAATAGCTATCAAATCTCCTCTCTCTCTTCTTTGCTCTAGTGTCTGTAGTTCAAGTTTTGCTAGTCTCTCTTCATATGATAGTTTTGAGAGTGTTGGTGCCAATTTTGTAATTGCTCTTTGTATTCTTTAAAGTTTTTTTATACATTTTTTTGTACTTGGTGTGTGTGTGATTATATACATGTATATATAAAACCATGTCTACTGATGCACAAAGATGAGCAGAAGTGATTACAACATCCACAAGGGTTTTGAATATATGTTTGCTATACTTACTGCTATTACACACTCATATATGTGACCCTGAAGTTCATCTGCACTGTGCCTTTGTATTGCATGTTGCTCCATGCTTGATGATGCAGATGCTGTCCTCGATGTTGATTCAGAGTGTCGCTTTAGCTTTGCTTGTTCCACTGAATCTTCCTTTCTACTTATTTGTAAGGCAGGTATTTCCTTTATGGATAATAAATCAATAAAGAAATAACTAGTAAAGAATGGAGCCATGGTGGCATGTGATCCAATAGATAAATATAGTTTCATAATACTTGAGTAAATGAGTTTGGCACTACGTCTACATAAAATAATTTCCTAAAACCAAACATGACACAGAGAGTTATGAAAAATGACTCCAAAATGTACAAAAAACAGTAAATAATTGATAAAAAATGCATCTAAAAATACATACATACATACATACATATATATATATATATATATATATATATATATATATATATATATATATATATATATATATATTACATGTAAGAGGGAGAGGGTACAACCAATAAAAACTATAAATAAGCCAGCCACAGTAAATGAAATCACCATTAAGAAAAGATATACTGTATACATATGTGTGTGTATATATATATATATATATATATATATATATATATATATATATAAAAATATAAAGACATACATATTTAGATATATATATATATGTATATATTATATATATAGAGAGACAAATATTAATATATAAATATATATATATATATATATATATATATATATATATATATACATATGATATACCCGGTATATATATATATATATATATGTATATACATATATATATATATATATATATATATATATATGTATGTATATATATATATATATATATATGTATATATATATATATATATATATATATATAGGCTGGTACATTGTGACAAGTTGATGAAGGTGGAAAAAGAAGTCACGGGTCTAGTTCCGAGTTCCTGAGTTTATTCCTGACCGGTTTCGCTCTATGCTTCTTCAGAGGAATGTGACTCTGGAGTGAAGCTGGCGGTATACATAGTCTGAGTAGGACCGCGTTCCCTCCTTGGAGGTGGGTTTCGTTTTGGTTGTACAATGGTTTATAATTAAAAAAGAAAAAAAATTATACAATGAATAATAGTTATAGTACAGTATACAATAAATTTTTGTGATGTTATTATAAAACAGCTCCGGTGTTTTGTGGAATGTTGACCAAGGGTGTAACAGTGTGAGTGGTGTGAAATGTGGGAATCCTAAACAGTGCCATAAGATAACTTATAGTATGAAATAATATAAAGATAAATATCTAGACAAATAGAATACAAAATAAAATGAAATAAAATGAATATGAAAATAAAAATAAAAATAATAATAATAATAAAAATAATAATGTATGAGGCAGAGAGGAAAGTTTGAATGTTACATTGCATCCTCTTATGAAAAGAGAAACACAGAAAAAAGCTACCTGATACACTGATGAACTGATTTGTGGGGTCAGGGGGAAGATGTCTATTGATGAGGCTGGTGATAGCAAATCTGGAGACCATTGCACCTTCAAAATGTTCAAATTGGGGTAATACTCATTTAGCATTGATTCGACCATCTTCCTCCTAAACCTATGACCAGACAGGGAGATCTCAAGATGAAGTTAAATGAAGATAGACATTCCCTTAGATATGGCCAAGAAAGCTAGGCAATGCACCAGCATGTGAGGCAGAAAAAAAGTGCATATATATATACATGTATATATATATATATATATATATATATATATATACATATCTATATATATATATATATATATATATATATATATATATATATATACACACAGACGCTCCTCAACTTACATTTTAGTTACGTTCCAAAGGGCCGAACGTAAGTTGTTACTGTACTATACATCCGTAAATTCTATTACCGTATCTTATAAGACACCCCTAAATCATTAATTATACACATAACATTGTAAAATAATAACATTAATTTCAAATAAATCAAATTCAAGCAACATAAATTGAGATGGTGGAGGAGGAGGGGGAGGAGGATGATGAAGCAAGGCATGTTCAGTTTGTCGTTTGTGCAATGTAAACAATGGACGCAGCATTATGCGCAAGTACCGTTTGAACTACGGAGAGCGCGCTAAACTAAAAAATTCACTTTTTTTTTTTACAATTGTTTTTTACAGTCGGTTCAAACGTAAAATCGAAAAAACGTAAAATCAATGAACTTAAGTAGAGGAGCGTCTGTATATATATATATTTATATATATATATATATATATATATGTATATATATATATATATATTGTTGTAGAGACATTTTGACAGGTTGACGTAAGCGGAGTAGGAAACACAGGAGTCTTAGTCTTGAGTTTATTCCTGACTAGTTTCGCATGTATGCTTTTTCAAAGGAAAAAGCATACCTGCGAAACTAGCAAGGAATAAACTCAAGACTAAGGCTCCTGTGTTTCCTACTCCGCTCACGTCATATATATATATTATATATTTATATATATATATATATAATATATATATATATATATATATATATGTATATGTATATACATATATCACTTAGACAAAATGTAGTAGCACATTCGTAAATAATAATCATGAAGAACCCTCAGTGGGAATAAAAGGAAACTTAGAAGAGATTATAACTTCTATATTTCGGCTGATAGCTCTAACCCTCTTCAGGAAAGTACTTCAGGTACTTTCCTGAAGAGGGCTATAGCTATCAGCCGAAATATAGAAGTTATAATTTCTTCTGAGTTTCCTTTTATTCCGACTATGTGTTCTTGATTATTTTATATATACATATATATATATATATGTATATATAAATATATATATGTATATATAAATATGTATATATAAATATATATATATATATATATATATTTATACTGAATTGAACACCACAGCATTTTTACAGTTATTAATTTTCTTCTTAATATTTTTAGGTTTCCTCACTAAGGTTCTGATATTGGGAAGATGAGTGGAAACGAACTTTCCACTCATCCTCCCAATATTAGAACTTTAGTGAGAAAACTTGAAAATATTAAGAAGAAAATTAATAACTGTGAAAAAGCTGTGGTGTTCAATTCAGTGTGTATAAAAGAAAACCTGTGCCCTAAGTATATATATTTGAGTATTGAGGGAGCATTTTCTCTTGTAGATATGTGTTGCTGAAGTTGACAGCATTAAGGAGATATTATTCTTCTTATGGGTATTTTTAAGCTTTCTAACAAGGACTCGGCCATTTGGGGGGTGGGCATAAACCAGTTTACCAAAGTAATTAATTTAATTCTCAACATTTTGTCTGCAAGGAGACATCATTAGGAAAATCTGTAACATATAAATTACTGACATACAGAAACAAAGAACATGGGTATAAATAACAAAAATTCGCCAATCAAGAAAATAGACATCAATAAATCGAATCGTAAACCAATACAGATACATAGACTGTAGGGGAACAATACTTACAAAATTAAAAAGATTAAAGAAATGATAAAAGATAGGGTGGCCCTTTGGCTTATATATCATAGCTAACCTGCATGGGTGGTGGAGGGGGAGGGGGTAGTGGGGTGTGACCTGTCTTAACAGCGTTGGTTTGGAGGTTGGGGGGTTTGGGGTGGGGGTTGCGAGGTCAGTTGGTGGGGGAGGATGGAGAGAGTGGGTGGGAGGAGGAGGGATAGGGTGCTTATGACCCAACTTCACATTGTCAAAAGGTGTGGTGGACACAGAAAGGAGAGGGGTGGGGGTGTTCACTATGCGGGCAAGAACATTGTTATACAAGCATTAGCTTGTATAACAATGTTCTCGCCTGCACGGTGTTAAGACAGATCACACCCCACTACCCATGCAGGTTAGGCTCTGATATATAAGCCAAAGGACCACGCTATCTTTAGTCATTTCTTTAAAAATTTTAATTTTGTAAGTATTGTTCCCCTACAGTCTACGTATCTGTATTGGTTTACGATTTGATTTATTGATGTCTATTTTCTTGATTGGTGAATTTTTGTTATTATTTATACCCATGTTCTTTGTTTCTGTTTGTCAGTAATTTATATGTTACAGATTTTCCTGATGATGTCTCCTTGCAGACAAAATGTTGAGAATTAAATGAATTACTTTGGTGATCTGGTTTATGCCCACCCCCCAAATGGCCGAGTCCTTGTTAGAAAGCTTTAAAATACTCATAAGAAGATTAACAACCTCCTTAATGCTGTTGACTTCAACAAAACATGTATGTATGTATATATATATATATATATATATATATATATATATATATATATATATATATCAATAATTTTTATGACAGTTGCATGCAGGGTTTGAACCCGCTGTACTCGGCTATCCGTAAATTACCTGTACGGTGCCCTAGACCACTACACCACAGAGGCTATAAAATCCGTACCATACAGGTAATTTACGGATAGCCGAGTACAGCGGGTTCGAACCCTGCATGCAACTGTCATAAAAATTATCGGTTTGATGTCGCTGCCATTAGCGTATTTCTCTCATAGTTACAATGGCAATAAGCGTGAAAGGAGTTCGTCCCGGTCCTTACCCCATACCACTGGTGGGCTGGTCCTTGAGTAAAACAGGAATTCGGATCGCAGTAATAAGTGATCTTCCTTCCCTCGGGAATCAGTTCGATTCCAGGTTTCAAGGATTTTATAGCCTCTGTGGTGTAGTGGTCTAGGGCACCGTGCAGGTAATTTATGGATAGCCGAGTACAGCGGGTTCGAACCCTGCATGCAACTGTCATAAAAATTATCGGTTTGATGTCGCTGTCATTAGCGTATTTCTCTCTCATATATATATATATATATATATATATATATATATATATATATATATTTATAGAAGAAAGTATACGCTGGACTCGATGTTCGTCAATTCATTCTGACGTTTAGAACCCTGTCCGTCCTGAAGACGAACCCCGGACAGGGTTCGAAACGTCGGAATAAATTGACGAACGTCGAGTCCAGCGTATACTTTCTTCCGTAAAAATGGTTCCTGGACTCCAGCTATTTTCGAATATATATATATATATATATATACACACACACACATACATACATACATATAGTGGAGTTACCAACACTGGGGCAAAGAAGAGAGAGAGGTGACCTACTGACCATCTACAGAATCATGAAAGGCACAGAGATACTCGATAGAGAGGACTTACTAAACTGGGACAAGAGAAACACAAGAGGACATGGAAAGAAAATAAAAAAACATAGCTACAGAAGAGAACTGAAGAAAAACAGTTTTCCACATAGAGTATTGGACACTTGGAACAAACTGGATAATGAAATAGTATGTGAAAAAACCATTCATGAGTTTAAAAGCAAACTAGACACTGTGAGATACAAAGGTAGGACACCACGAGCATAGCTCCCCTCCCGCAAAATACAACTAGGTAAATACCAAGGCTTTTTCCCCCTTACGAGGGAGGTAACCCAAAAGAAAAAGGCATAAAATCATTCCCACCCATTCCATCCCTAAATACACTTCACCCCCCTTTGCCCTCCCTCTTATCTTAGCACCTCCTGGATGACAGGTCATCCCTGCACCTTGTCCACTGCCCTAGGTCACAAGCAGTGTCGCAAGACACAGCACATCCACAGCAAGGCCGCTTCATTAAATCGGTGACCCCCCACTCCGTCCCCCCATGCAGAAAAGGAGATGGGGAGAAATTCCTTCAGGCTGCGTCAAATTTTTCTCACACATACTACCTCACCCACCATCCCCCCACCCATTCCACCTCATGCATCACAGCATCATCCATATACAACCATTCTCCATTAACCCCTATCTTCTGTCCTCTCCCGTCCTTCCTCAACACACATTCCCCTCTTCCCCAAAGCCCCCTTCACCTCATCCATCCATCTCATCCTAGGACACCCCCTTATGTTCACTCCCTCCACATCTGCCTTCCATACCTCTTTTACTAGTCTTTCCTCACTCATTCTTTCCATGTGTCCAAACCATCCTAATGCTCTTTCATCAGAAGAGATCTGAAGAAAAACAGTTTTCCACATAGAGTGGCAGACACTTGGAACAAACTGGACAAGGATATAGTGTGTGCAAAAACCCTTCATAAGTTTAAAAGCAAACTAGACACTGCAAGATACAAAGGCGGGAAATCACAAGCATAGCTCCCCTTCCCGCAAAATACAACTAGGTAAATACAAACTCCTTCTCTCTTCCTCTCTTATGTTCCATGTTTCTGCCCCATACAGTGCTGTTGGCACAATCACTCCTTCATACAGTCTTCTCTTAGCATCCATTCCCAAATGTCTATTCCTCATTGCACTTTTTAATACACCAAGGCATTTACTCACTTCTCACAGTGTACATTCTACCTCCACCTCCATTCCACCCTTTCCTGCCAGATTTGCACCCAAGTATCTAAAACTATCCACTTCCTCCAGTCGCTCTCCCATAATGCTCACTTCCAGTCTGCTGCCACTTTCACCCCTTGTACATCTCCTCACCTTACTTTTACCCACATTTATCTTCAATTTTCTTCTATAACACACTCTTCCAAACTCTGTCACCAACTTCCTCAATCCCTCCTCTGATCCTGCTACAAGCGCAGTGTTGTCTGGAAACAACACCTGGCTCACCTCCCACTTTTCTCCATTTTCTTTAAACATCTCCAATCCCTGACCCACCACCCTTGCATTTACTGTCTCACACCACCCCATCCATGTATAAGTTAACCAGCCAGGGTGACATAACACATCCCTGATGTAGTCCCACCTTTACCTCGAACCACTCACTTAGCTCTCCATTTCTAATCCTGACACATGCTCTACTACTCTCGTAAAAACTCTTGACAGCTCCTAGAAGCTTTCCTCCTATCCCGTATATCCACAAAACCTCCCACAGTGCCTTCCTGTCTACCCTGTCATAAGCCTTTCCCAGATCCATAAAAGCCCAAAAAACATCCTTACCTTTTCCTATAGCTTTCTCACATATGTCTTACCACAAAAATCTGATCTACACAACCTCTACCTGTCCTAAATCCACACTGTTCCTTACAAATTACTCCCTCTGTTCCTCTCCTAATCCTCTAAATCAAGATCCTCCCATAAGCCTTCCCAACTACACTTAACAAGCTAATCCCTCTGAAACTACTACATTCACACTCGTCCCCTTTTCCCTTGTAGAGTGGAAATATACAGGCACTCCTCCAGTCCTCCGGTACTCTACCCTCTCTCCAGCAAACATAACATAACCTCACCAGCCAGTCCACCATCACTGTACCTCCTTTTTTTTTTAGACATTCTGTATGGCATCCATCCAGGTGCCTTACCTGCTTTCATCACCTTAACAACTGTCTTCACTTCATCCTTCCTTATTTCTCCTCCATTTTCCTCACTCATCACGGTTATATTCTTGACACTTCCCACTCGAACTATCTTATATGCATATATATATATATATATATATATATATATATATATATATATATATATATATATATACTGTATATATATATACATTGGAAATGTCTTGAATAGACAAAAATGTTCGATATCTGTTTTTTAATTTCCTGGTGGTTTCTGCAAAAATAGTTTATATATAAAAGATCTCCAATCTCAGCCAGTCCAAGTCTTCAAACAAGCGGAGTTCCCTTGAGTCCAAGTTCCAACGGTTGCTAGACAATAGACCACTTGCTCCTGCAAGGTGGGTGACCAATCTCTCCAGTAGACAGCTTTCGGATGCAGAAAATAATGTGCTGGCCAGGGGCCTTAACTTTAATGTTCAAGGCAAAGTCAACCACGCTGAATTCCTGGCCGCTGCAGAGTTAGGAGTGAACTTGATGGAAGGCACTTCTGAGGACAAACAGGCCGTCAGAACTAAAATCGTAGGAGCACTGAAATCCAAACAGACTAGTCGTTTCCTGACCACTGAAGAAACCAAAGCTTTAGCGGAACTACGCAGAGATCGTTCAATTGTTGTTTTAACCAGCGACAAAGGGAGGTCAACGGTCATTATGGACAAGGAAGACTATGACTAGAAGGCTCTGGCGTTACTTCAAGATACCCAGACTTACACCATCGTACCTCAAGACCCCACAAAGAAGTTACAGGCCAAAGTTGAACGAGAGCTGAAAGAACTCAGAGAAAAACGGATCATAAATGATGACGAGTGGAAGAAAATGAGGCCAGGAGATTCTACCATCCCTAAGTTCTATGGGTTACCAAAAGTCCACAAAGAAAATATTCCCCTTTGACCCATAGTGGCTTTTAGAAATTCTCCAACATACCATCTTGCTTCGTACTTGGCTAAACTTCTCAGACCTCTAGTGACTAATTCACCACACATGCTTCTGAATTCAGCTGACTTCATTGAAAGAATCAAAGGACTTAACTAAAGGGGAGGAGATGTCTTGGTTTCCTTCAATGTTCAGTCCATGTTTACGTCCATTCCACAAGATTTGGCTAAAAATGCACTGAAGTCGGCCATGGAGGAGAACCGGGGATTCTTGGATAACCAGAAACTTTCTGTGTCAGAACTCATGGGACTTATCTCCCTGTGCCTTGACTCCACATACTTCCACTTCAGGGATCACATCTATCACCAGCGTAAGGGCACACCGATGGGATTGCCTATTTCAGTCGTGGTGGCTGAAGTAGTGATGCAACGACTAGAAGCTCAACTTCTAAGTGCTGCACCTTCTTCGCTTAAACTGTGGACTAGATACGTCGATGATGTGTTCGCCATTTTGGACAGCAAGGACATGGAGCCTTTCTTCAGTTACATCAACAGTATTGAACCGGCCATTCAATTTTCAATGGAACTGGAGAAAGATTTCCAACTGCCGTTCCTGGACGTCTGCATCAAGCGCGAAGGTGACACCCTTGGTACAAGTGTCTACAGAAAGCCCACCCACACAGATAGACTGTTGGACTTTGATAGCTACCATCCAGATTGCCACAAAAGGAGTGTGATCAGGACTTTATGGAACAGAGTTGATAAAGTCTGTTCTTCTGTGGAATCTAAGAAGGCCGAAAGAAAACACCTTTTACAGGTCTTCCGGAACAACGGCTCTCCCAGCAGCACCATACGGAAATGGACAAAAACACAACCCACCGACACCCCACGACAGAGACCACATATCACACCTAGAGTCACTATCCCCTACATCAAAGGAGCTTCTGAGGTTACTGCAAGAGTCTTACATGACAAAGGAATACAAATAGCACACAAACCCCTCAACACCTTACACAGAAATCTCACCAAAGTAAAAGACACCGAAGAACCTACACAACAGGCTGGTAGAGTTTACCGCATAAGCTGCACGGACTGTGACACAGATTACGTAGGAGAAACACAAAAGAAATTAGCCACTAGGGTACAAGAACACCAACGTGCAATTAGGCGAGAAGATCCGAAATCGGCCCTGTACAAACACACTACAGAACACCAACACATGATTGATTGGGATGGAGTGACAACTCTACACAAAGAAAATAACAAAAAGAAAAGACTGTTCTTGGAAGCATGGGAAACTAAGAGCAACTGCAATAAGAGGTGCATTGAAAATTTAGGCACGAGGAGTAACACAGGCTAATTCCTCTGTTCTGTCTTCTAGTCTCCGTCTGCTTCTTTTCGACCTGTCGTTTGTTCACCAGTTGGCTTTTGGCCGACTTCCTTTCTCAAAAGCGATCTCCCAATGCACCTCTTCGACTCCCCCTTCCTGTGACTTTTGTCCTCCTTTACAGTTGTAGTTTGCTTCCTTTTTCTCTTCAGTTCTTCTTTTATCTTCTTTGCTTTTTATTTTGTCTGCTTGTAATGTAGTCATTTGTTATTGAGTCTTTGTTCCTCCTGTCCCCCACTTCCTACTTCGGTGGACATTTGGTTCACCTTTCTTTTTTTACATCTTTGGATTATGTTTTGTTTTTACTTTTGGGTTTCGTTTTGATGTTTTTGTCACACTTGCTTTATGTTCACTGCCATTTACTCTTTTTATTTTGTTTTATTTGTTTGGTTGTAATTTAGCCGTTTGCCCTTGACATTTCTTTGAGGACATTTGGTCCTTGTTCTATGTTCTGAAGTGTTCACGTTAGTGTTACGTTTGAGGCTTTTTGCTACTCTTGTTTTTGTTCACAGCCTTGTAACTTATTTTATTTTTATTTGTTTTTTATTTATTTATTTTATTTATTTATTTATTTTTATTTTTATTTTTCTTGTGTATTTTTTGTTTTTAATTTAGTCGTTTGTTTGTTCTTCATTGCGGACATTTGATCCACTTCTATTTACATCTCTGTCCTGTTGTTTTTACTGTGTGTCACCTATGGTTACTTTTGCTTCGCTTGTTTTATGTTCACAAACATGTAACTTTTATTTGATTTTTTTTTTCTAACTGGTATTTAATTTCTATTGTAATGTATTTATTTTATTATTGTAAGGTATGCTTTGTACAATTGACTGAGAGGGTGAACCTTTCCCAGGTTTACCATTTCGGTGATTTATAATGAGTTCACATTCTTGTAACCGTTATACCCCCTGAAGACGATTCCTGGACGGGAATCGAAACATTGGGCAAATAAACCCTTCAATTGAATCTGGTGTTTACAGTTTTCCAATATGGATCCCAGATTCCAAATCTTCTCTTTATATATATATATATATATATATATATACTGTACATACATACACACATATACCAAGGCTTTTTCCTCCTTACAAGGGAGGTAGCCAAAAACAAAAAGGCATAAAATCATTTCCACTCATTCCATCCCTGAATACACTCCACACCCCTCCACCCTCCCTCTTATCTTAGCACCTCCTGGATGACGGGTCATCCCTGCACCTTGTCCACTGCCCTGGGTCAGAAGCAGTGTTGCAAGACACAGCACATCCACAGCAAGGCCGATTCATTAAATCGGTGACCCCCCCTCTCCATCCCCCCATGCATAAAAGGAGAAGACGGGGAGAAATCCCTTCGGCTGCGTCAAATTTTGCTCACACATAGTACCTCACCCCCATCCCCCCACCCATTCCACCTCATGCATCACAACATCATCCATATACAACCATTCTCCATTCACCCCTGTCTTCTGTCCTCTCCCGTCCTTCCTCAACAGACATTCCCCTCTTCCCAAAAGCCCCCTTCACCCCATCCATCCACCTCATCCTAGGACGTCCCCTCATGTTCACTCCCTCCACATCTGCCTTCCATACCTCTTTTACTAGTCTTTCCTCACTCATTCTTTCCATGTGTCTAAACCATCCTTATACTCTTTCATCAACCCTATCTCCCAACTCCCTTTCCACCCCCATTCTCCTCACCTCCTCATTTCTCACTCTACCTAGCCTGAAGAGGATTGCAGTTTGCAATCGAGATATATAGATTCCCCATTTCCAGTCTTTTCTACTCCAACAGTGGTTTTACCGTGATTGACAAATGTGTGATTACATTTTTCACCTGTAATATATATATATATATATATATATATATATATATATATTACACACAGACCTTCGGGATATGTAATATATATATATATATATATATATATATATATATATATATATATATATATATATTACACACAGACCTTCGGGATGGCTATGGGGAATCCTCTTTCACCGGTTTCAGCTAACATCTACATGGAATATTTTGAAAAATATTTATTACCAACTATTAAAGATGAAAAAGTTATTTAATTCAGATATGTATTTACCTAGTTGTATTTTACGGGAAGGGGAGCTATGCTCGTGGTGTCCCGTCTTCATATCTCATTTTATCTAAACTATTTTTAAATTCATGTATTGTTTTTGCACACACCACTTTCTCATCTAACTTGTTCCAACTGTCTATTACTCTGTGAGGAAAGCTGTTCTTTTTCACATCTCTTCTATAGCTGTCTTTCTTGATTTTCTTTCCGTGTCCTCTTGTATTTCTATCATCCCATTTTATCAGATTCTCTCTATCAATAATTTCTATGCCTTTCATGATTCTGTAAATAGCTATCAAATCTCCTCTCTCTCTTCTTTGCTCTAGTGTCTTTAGTTCAAGTTTTGCTAGTCTCTCTTCATATGATAGTTTTGAGAGTGTTGGTGCCAATTTTGTAATTGCTCTTTGTATTCTTTCAAGTTTTTTTTATACATTTTTTTGTACTTGGTGACCACATCGTTGCTGCATATTCCAATCTTGGTCTTATCAGAGTGATTAGAATTTTCTTCACGATTTCTTCATTCAGGTATGTAAATGCCACTTTGATTGTTCTTATTAAATTATAAGTTTCTCCAAAAATCTTATTCATATGTTTCTCAGGTGACATATTATTCATAACAATGACTCTCAGGGCCTTTTCATTTTCTACTTTTTTTATTCCTTCTTCTCGCAATTTATATGATCCTGTTATTCTGTTTTTGCTTTTTCCAAATTCCATTATACTACACTTTTTAGTATTGAACTCTATCTCCCACTTCCTACTCCATTCCTGTACTTTATTTAGATCACTCTGTAGTGACTCACAATCTTCTTCTGTGTTCACTTTTTTTTAATAGTTTTGCATCATCTGCAAAGAAGCTCATATAGCTTTCAATTTCTTCATCCATATCATTAATATATATAGCAAACATTATTGGGGCTAGAACTGTTCCTTGTGGAACACCGCTTATTATGTCATCCCATTTTGAGTGTTTGTCTCTTATCACTACTCTCATTTTCCTTTCTTGCAAGAAGTCTTCCATCCATTTAAGCAGTTTGCCCTGTATTCCTCCTTCAGTTTCTAATTTCTTAAGCAACTTCTTATGTGGTACTTTGTCAAAGGCTTTTTTTGGGTCTAGAAATGCACAATCAGCCCATCCATCTCTTTCTTGTATTATATCTATTAGCCTTGAATGGAAACCTATCAAATTAGTGACGCATGATTGTCCTTGTCTGAATCCAATTTGCCTTGGATTTAGCACGCTGTTTTTTTCTAAACATTTTACCCATTTATTTTGATAATTCTTTCACAAATTTTTGCTATTGTACTTGTTAGAGAGATTGGTCTATAGTTGGTAGGGTCTTCTTTATTTCCTCCTTTATACAGTATATAGGTACTATATTTGCTTTTTTCCAATCTTCTGGAACTTTTCCTTCTTTCAAGGAACTGTTTATTATACATACATACATATACCAAGGATTTTCCCCCTTCCAAGGGAGGTAGCCAAAAAGGGAAAGGCATAAAAACACTCCCACCCATTTCATCCCTAAATACACTCCACACCCCTCCCACCCTTCCTCTCATCTGAGCACCTCCTGGATGACGGGTCATCCATGCACCCTGCCCACCGCCCTGGGTCAGAAGCAGTGTCGCAAGACACAGTACATCCACAGCAAGGCCGCTTCATTTAATCGGCGACCCCCCCTCTCCGTCCCCCTTTGCATATAAGGCGAGGACGGGGAGAAATCCCTTCGGGCTGCGTCAAAATTTACTCACACATACTACCCCACCCCCCATCATCCATATACAACCATTCTCCACTCACCTCTGTCTTCCGTCCTCTCCCTTCCTTCCTCAACAGACATTCCCCTCTTCCCCAAAGCCCCCTTCACCCCATCCATCCACCTCATTCTAGGACGTCCCCTCATGTTCACTCCCTCCACATCTGCCTTCCATACCTCTTTTACTAGTCTTTCTTCACTCATTCTTTCCATGTGTCCAAACCATCCTAATATTCTTTCATCAACCCTATCTCCCAAATCCTTTTTCACCCCTGTTCTCCTCCTCACCTCCTCATTTCTCACTCTATCCAGCCTAGTAACCCCCACCATACTTCTCAGACACCTCATCTCAAACACATTCAAACTCCTTCTCTCTTCTTCTCTTATGTTTATTATGCTATGTATTTTGTCTGCCAGTTCATTTCTGCATTCTTTCAAAATCCAGTTTGCTATTTCATTTGGTCTATGCGATTTTCTAACATCAAGATTACTCAAGTGTTTCATTATTTCATTCTTTGTTACTTCTATTTCTTTCATAGGGGGGACTTTCTCTTTCCATTCGATCTCTTCCGGTTGTATATTCTCCCTTGTAAACACTGATTTAAAATGCTTGTTCATAATTTCCGCCAATTCTATTTCCTCTGTGTGTTCAACTCCTCCTTGTCTTAATTTCTCCAAGTCTTGTTTGTTTTTCAGTTTGTTGTTTACAAATCTGTAGAATAGTTTTATGGATGATGTTTTGTGTTTCTGGCCTAATGACCTATCTATTGATGATTTCCTTATTAATCTAAATTCTCTGGTACCCTCCATTAATTTCATTCTTGAAATAGAAAATAACAACAGCTTCCCCTTTTTAGATTTTGAAATAATTAGAAACAATGGTACTCTAAAAATAAAAGGCTACAGAAAACCTACCAATATTCTTTCCTATGTTCATTTTTATTCCAATCACCATATCAATGTAAAAAGATCAGTTTTTATTTTGATGTACTTGAGAACTTACAGGATTTCAGATCCTGAATTTATTGATGAAATTAGAAGTATCTGGAATATTGGGGAAAAGTTAAAATATCCCACTCATATTCTTAATCAATGTCACAATACCATCAAGATTCCAAGAAATGCTTTTACAAAGCATACAATCAAGAACAAGGAAACTATAAACTTAATACACTTGTTCTTCCTTTTCATGAAAGTTTTCTTAGTACTGTCAACTTACTCAAGAAATTGGATATCAAAGTAGCTTTTAAATATGACCACATCATTAAGAAAACTTTAATTAAGAACAACCCGCCTAACAACAATGGTGTGGTCTTTAAGATTCCTTGCCAAGATTGTAACATATCTTATATTGGACAAACTGGGAAAAACTTGGAAACGAGGATTTCCCAACATAAATATAGTGTGAGATCTGCCCAGGAAAATAATGCGTTATTTCAATACAAAGCATTATACAACCATTATATTGATTGGCCTAAGGCAACAATTTTAGCCCAAGGAAAAAACCTACAAGAAATATAATAGAATCCTGCTTAATATCAGGCATGTTTGATAAAAATATAAACTTAAGCTATGGACATTTTAGATGTGATAAATTGGTAGCCCAAATGGTGACCAAAATGTTTCCACCAGATTGAACCTTATGTGCTGGTCAGGTTGATTGAGGTAAGGTCATCCCCCCTTCCCGCATTGTATTGTCTCCCCCTCCCCCCCTACAGTTGGTACATGATACTTACATCCAAATGAGTCATTGCGTATTCAGTGGTCATGTCCCCAAAGATCCTCTCCACCTTTCACTATCATCTACCAACATATTTCTTTAGAGTTAAAGTCACCCATTATTACTAACTTTCCTCCTTTCAGTATTTCATTTAATGCATCCCTTGCATCTTCCAACATTTTGGAATGGTTATTCTCTTTCCAAGAATATATTTTTGGGGGCACATATATCACTCCAATTTTTTTTTTACTTTTCATGTCATTATTTTCAACTTTTATCATAATTCCACATTTTTTTTCCTTCTGTAATCTTTGTCACATTTAAGTTTTTCTTAGTCAAAAACATGATTCCTCCAACCTGTTTCTCCTCTCTATTTTTAATCCAGTGATTATATAAAACCTTGTCCAATAGTATTTGGTGGTAGTGGACCTTTTAATTTTGTCTCCACAGATTCCATTATACTTGGTTTATCTTCCGTCAGATAATTGTTTAATGAATTTAATCCTGAAATTATGCAATCTATGTTGGTATATGTAACTTTTAAAATTTTCTTCCTTTTCTGTTTCCTGTATTTACTTTTTTTTTTTCTTCTTTTTGATATACCATTTTCTCAGCCTCAAGTTCAGTACTCTCTAAAAAAAAAAAAAAAAAAAAAAATTGATCTCTGTTCTCTCTTTTTTCATTAGTTTAATTTTTTAGTCACTATTTTCTCTTTTTTCCCTCATCTCTCATTTCCTTTTTCATCCAAATATTTTTGTAATTTTCACTTTTGGCCAACTTTGCTGTTTCTGTTAGTACTTCTTCCGCTATCATTTTAGACCTTAGTTTAATTCGTAGAGGTCTATTTTTTTTTTAGAGTATAGTCCCATTCTATACACTTCCTCTATTTCTTTTTCCACCTCTTGCCTCTCCTCTTCTTATACACTTCCTCTATTTCTTTTTCCCCCTCTTGCCTCTCCTCTTCTATCTCTTTTGCTATTTCTTTCTCTTTTTCTCATAAGTATCTAGCTTCATTGTGCTTTTAATACCATGTACTACTATACACTTTTTTATCAACTGTGTCCCTGACCCAATTTTCTTTCTCTTTAATTACTTTCATGGCTGTTTCCTTTGCATTTTCTTCAACTTGTTGTTGTACAATTCTTTAAGAATTATTTTTTGTTTTTCCTGATCCACTTTCCATTGATTCTTTATTTCTTTTTTATTGTTTCTCCAACTTTCTTGTGTATTTACCTAGTTGTATTTACCTAGTTGTATTTTACGGGAAGGGGAGCTATGCTCGTGGTGTCCCGTCTCCATATCTTGTTTTCTCTTGACTGTTTTTAAATTTGTGTATCGTTTTTGCACACACCGCAGTTTTCATCTAACTTGTTCCAAACGTCTATTATCCTGTGGTGTGTGCAAAAATGATACTCAAATTTAAAAACAGTCTAGAAAAACGAGATATGAAGACAGGATACCATGAGCATAGCTCCCCTTCCTGTAAAATACAACTAGGTAACTAGGTAAATACACACACACAAGTCGGTCGAAGTGAAACTCCAGGAAAACTTCAAGTTTCATCGATCTCAACAAGGGAGTAACTTTGTTGTATTAATAGGGAAAAGGAAAGCTTGTGGTGTAGTGGGAAGGTGAAGAAAAAGGAGAAAGAGAGGGACTACTGAGGAAAATGGAAGGAAATGAGGAAGGGGACAAACGGGCCATGGATGTTAGAAGGGGTGTAAACAAAAGAGGTGCAGAACACACAGACGAGGAAGAACAAGGAAGCAGAAGTGTCAAAAGCAGAAATATAGATAATAGCAACTCAATGGAAAGAGAAGATAACTGCTTTTGTGGATTTAATGAGAGAAGATGTGACAACCTCCCCCGACTAGTCAATCTAGAGACACTAAAAAAAATAAATGAAGCATGGGAAGTTAGGTTTAACCAATTAACACTAGTTACCCAAAGTGTTGATAAACTGGAAGAACTAAAGAAGGAGAATCAAAACCTAACTAAAGGAATAGAATTAAAAAGAGAGTTAAAATAAGTAAAGGATTAGAATGAGGAATTAAAGAATAATAATAAAGAGAATAAAGAGTCCATGGCAGAAGGAACACAAGGTTGGAGAAAAGTCGAAGAGAACAACAAAATTGTATTTAGAGATATAGTGACACAACAGATAAAAGAACAAACTAAGGACACAGTTATTAAAGTGATGAGAAAAAAGGAGAATATAGTGAGACTTATTAAAGTGATGAGAGAAAAGGAGAATATAGTAAGAGACTTAGGACACAAAAAAAAAAGAAGTATAAATATATTAGGGATGGAAGAGAAGTATAATCCAAATAGGACCACAAAAGTAAAAGAGGAAAAGGAAAAGGTGAACAAGATATTAGAAGTAGTTCAAGAGGATGGACAAGAAACAGGGAAAGAAATTGAAGAAATATATAGAATAGAGAAATACAATACAGATAAGACCAGACCAATTAAGATCAAATTCAGGTTACAAACGACAGCAGAGAATATCTTAGCAAAAAGTGATCAGTATAAACAGGTATGGACAAAAAGAGAAATGAATAAAGAGGAAATAGAGGATGAGAAAACAAAAAGACTAGAAGCTAAGGAAAATAAACGAGAAAAGAACAGAATCAGAAAAAGAAATTCTATTGGAGAGTAGTGGATATGAAAATGAGAAAATGGTTCATAGGAGAGAAAAACAGAAAGGAAACAGAAAACACAATGGAAGTAGTAGAAAATTAAAAGTGTCTAACACAAATATAGATGGCTTAATAACAGGCTTGAACAAACTGAATGATTACCTGAAGGAAAAAGAACTGGACATAATGGGAATTGTAGAGACAAAATTGAAAGGTCCACTACCACCCAACAGTGTAGGACATGGTGCATATAATTATTGGATTAGAAACAGAGAGGTAAAACAAGGGGGTGGAGTTATGTTCCTGATGAAGAAGGATACAAGTGTGAGGAATGTCACATATGGAAAGAAAAGAGTAGAGATTATTATAATGGAAGTGGAAGACAGGGATGGGATGAGCAGGAAGTTTGTAGTAAATTATGTGCCTCCTAAAATGGCTTCGTGGGAAGAGAGAGAACACAAAAATATGTTAGAAGACACAAGGATAACACTAAATAAGATAATGAAAGATAGAGGAAGAATAGTTATAATGGGTGACTAATTGTAAAGAAATCTGCTGGGAAGAGATGACAGTGAAAGGTGGAGATGACCTATGGGGAAATGTACTACTTGATATGATTACAGAACATACAATGACGCATTGGATACAAGAGAATACTAGGTATACAAATGAGGAAGAGCCATTGAGACTGGACCTAATAATAACATCAGAACCTGAAATAGTGGACAAGATTGAATATAAGACACCAATAACTGAAAGTGACCACATATTGGTTGAACTGGAACTAAATGGGGAAAAATACATGAAAAAAATGAACAATAAAGGGAAGATTGATGTATGGATTTTTTTTTTTTTTTTTTTTTTTAATATATAAAATAAGAGAATTCTTCCAAAAAGCAGACTGGGAAAGGATACACAAGGAGGAAACAACAGTAGATGAGAAATGGAATATTTTGACAAAAATTTATAAAGAAGGGGTGGAAAAGCATGTTTCAAGACAAAAACAAGAAAAAGGATATGTAAAGTGTTGGTACAACAAAAGATGTAGGGAGTTAAAAGACAAAAGGGACAAAGCTTGGATAAAATGGAAAACATACAAAAGACCTGAAAATTGGAAAATATATAGTGGTTATAGAAATGAATATGTACAAGTGTGCAGAGAAGAAAAAATACGAAAAATATGCCATAGATCAACCAAAAATATTTTACAGATTTGTAAACAACAAACTGAAAAACAAATAAGAATTAGAGAAACTACGACAAGGAGGAGTTGAATACACAGAGGAAATAGAAATGGCAGAAATTATGAACAAGCATTTTAAATTGGTGTTTACCAGGGAGAACATACAACCTAGAGATATCTAGTGGGAGGAGAAAGTCCCCCCTATGAAAGAGATATAAGTAACAAGGAATGAAATAATGAATCATTTGAGTAATCTCGATGTTAGAAAATCGCATGGACCAGATGAAATGGCAAACTGGATTTTGAGAGAATGCAGGAATGAACTAACAGACAAAATACTTAAGTCTAATAAGCAGTTCATTGAAAGAAGGAAAAGTTCCAGAAGATTGGAAAAGAGCAAATATAGTACCAATATATAAAGAGGGAAACAAGGAAGACCCTACTAACTATAGACTGGTCTCTCTTACAAGTATGATAGCTAAAATTTGTGAAAGAATTATCAAAACTAGATGGGTAAGGCATTTGGAAAAAACAACATACTAAATCCAAGGCAATTTGGATTTAGACAAGGATGATCATGCGTCACAAACTTAATGTGTTTCTATTCAAGGCTAATAGATGTAATACAAGAAAGAGATGGATTGGCTGATTGTGCATTTCTAGACCTGAAAAAAGCTTTTGATAAGATACCACATAAGAAATTGCTAAAGAAACTAGAAATACAGGAGGAATACAGGGCAAACTGCTGAAGTGGATGGAAGACTTGCATGAAAGAAAAATGAGAGTGGTGATAAGAGACAAACACTAATTGGGATGAAGTGATTAGTGGAGTTCCAGAAGGAAGAGTTCTGTCACCAATAATGTTTGCTATATATATCAATGATATGGATATAGGAATTGAAAGTTATATGAGCTTCTTTGCAGACGATGCAAAAAAAAGTGAACACTGTAGAAGATAGCGAGTCACTACAGAGTGATCTCAATAAAGTATGGGAATGGAATCGGAAGTGGGAGATGGAATTCAATATTAAGAAGTGTAGTATAATGGAATTTGGAAAAAGCAAAAAAAGAATAGTGGGATCATATAAACTGGGAGAGGAAGAAATATAAAAAAAGTAGAAAATGAGGACCTGGGAGTTATTATTATGAATGATATGTCCCCTGAGAAACATATAAAAAAAAATTGGAGAAACTTATAATTTAATAAGAACAATCAAAGTGGCATTTACATACCTGGACAAAGAAATGGTGAAGAAAATACTGGTCACTTTGATAAGACCAAGATTGGAGTATGCAGCCATGACGTGGTCATCAAGTACAAAAAAATGTATAACAAAACTTGAAAGAATACAAAGAGTAATTACGAAATTGGCACCAACACTCTCAGAACTATCATACGAAGAGAGACTAGCAAAACTTGAGCTACAGACATTAGAGCAAAAAAGAGAGAGAGGAGACTTGATAATTATTTATAGAATCATGAAAGGCATAGAAACTACCGATAGAGAGGATTCTAATGAAATGGGATAATAGAGATATAAGAGGACACGGAAAGAAAATAAAGAAAGACAGTTATAGAAGAGACCTAAAAGAGAACAGCTTTCCCCATAGGGTAATAGATGTTTGGAACAAGTTAGAAGACAAGATATGAAGACGGGACACCACGAGCATAGCTCCCCTTCCTGTAAAATACAACTAGGTAAATACATATATATATATATATATATATATATATATATATATATATATATATATATATATGTCAGTTCTTTGTAGATTTCAGACAAGCATATGATAGTGTGCAGACCATCAATGTGGCACATAATGACAGAAGTAAATATTCCAGCTAAACTAATATCTCTCATCAAAACATAGGAAGCAGATGTACAGTAACAATAGGAAGGAAAGAGACAGAAAGTTTCAATATACACAGTGGCCTTAGGCAGGGATGTATGCTGTCACCGTTACTATTTAATCTTGCACTAGAAAAAGCAGTCAGGTAGATCACCAACCATCCAGGGAGAGCTAAGTTATCCAATGGTCAGATAACCCACCTAACTTTTGCCGATGATGTGGATGTGGTGGCGGAGACAGTGGAGGAAATTAACGAGATCTTTACAGTATTCCACAGAACAGCAGAACAGATAGGCCTAAAATTCAATGAGCAGGAGACGGAAATTATGATACTAAGTAGAAATGGCAATTACACACCAGGACAAAAGCAAATTAGATCACTAAATATGAAGAAAGTGGATAAGTTCAAGTACCAGGGGTCCAGTGTCAGTGAGAGAAATGAACTGGACTTAAAAATAAACTAATGAATTGCTGTAGGAAACAGGTGTTACCATGCCCTGGCATCTGTAATGAAGAGTTGGACCATCAGCAGAAGAACTAAGATAAGAACATATAATATTGTAATAAAACTAACAGTCCTGTATAGATATGAGACATGGACATTGACAAAACAGAGGGAGAAGAGACTGGAAATCTTTGAAAACAATATCCTGGGAAGAATCCTCAGCCCAATATATGATGAAGAAGGGAGATGGAAACGAAGACATACCAGGGAAATTAGAGATCAGACAAGACAAGTACATTCAGGATGAAGTGCAGAGAAGAAGAGCAAGGTGGGCTGGACACTGTGCCTGAACAGAGGCAGACTACCAAGGTAGGTGATGAAAGGAGGAGTACAGGGCAGATGACCATTAGGGAAACCCAGGTACAGATGGATGGATTGAGTAGAGAAGGGCATGGAGAGGGTGGCACCAGGAGAGGACTGGAAAGAATTGGCAGAGGATATAACCATCTGGAGAGGCAGAGTGAAAGCAGTGAAGGGCTGTCTGGCGTGACAACCAACAGAGTAGGTATATATATATATACATACATGTGTTTATGTATGATGGTATGATGGGAGGCAAAATTAAACGAAAGACCTGTAGATCAGATGTGGGAAATATTTCAAAATACGCTCACTAAGATGATTCAAACTTACATTCCTTTTAAGGACAGACGTCCCCCAAATCAGGCTCGCCCAAAGTGGCTCGACAAAGAAACTGAAAAAAGTATTGCTAAAAAGAGACAGGCTTATAAGAAATATAAGTGCTCGGGTGTATCTAATGACTATGAAAGTTATGTATCAATATAGTTCCTCTTTACAAGGGAAAGGGGGACAAGTGTGAATGTAGTAATTTCAGAGGGATTAGCCTGTTGAGTGTAGTAGGGAAGGCTTATGGGAGAATCTTAATTGAGAGGATTAGGAGAGGAACAGAAGGAGTAATTGGTGAGGAACAGTGTGGATTTAGGACGGGTAGAGGTTGTGTAGATCAGATCTTTGTGGTAAGACAGATATGTGAGAAAGCTATAGGAAAGGGGAAGGATGTTTTTTGGGCTTTTATGGATCTGGAAAAGGCTTATGATAGGGTAGACAGAAAGGCACTGTGGGAGGTTATGCAGATTTATGGGATAGGAGGAAAGCTTTTGGGAGCTGTCAAGAGTTTTTATGTGAGTAGTAGAGCATGTGTTAGGATTGGAAATGGAGAGAGTGAGTGGTTTGAAGTAAAGGTGGGACTTCGTCAAGGATGCGTTATGTCGCCCTGGCTGTTCAACTTATACATGGATGGGGTGGTGCGAGAGGTGAATGCTAGGGTAGTGAGTCAGGGAGTGGAGATGGTTAAAGAAAATGGAGAAAAGTGGGAGGTGAGCCAGCTGTTGTTTGCGGACGACACTGCGCTTGTGGCAGGGTCAGAGGAGGGATTGAGGAAGCTGGTGGCAGAGTTTGGGAGAGTATGTGATAGAAGAAAGCTAAAGATAAATGTGGGTAAAAGTAAGGTGATGAGATGTACAAGGGGTGAAAGTGGCAGTAGACTGGAAGTGAACATTAAGGGAGAGCGACTGGAGGAAGTGGATAGTTTTAGATACTTGGGTGCAAGTGTAGCAGGAAAAGGTGGAGTGAAGGTGGAGGTAGAATGTAGATTGAGAGAAGCGAGTAAATGCCTTGGTGGTTTAAAGAGTGTAATGAGAAATAGACATTTGGGAATGGATGCGAAGAGGAGACTGTATGAAGGAGTGATTGTGCCAACAGCACTGTATGGGGCAGAAACGTGGAACATAAGAGAAGAAGAGAGAAGGAGTTTGAATGTGTTTGAGATGAGGTGTCTGAGAAGTATGGTGGGGGTTACTAGGCTAGATAGAGTGAGAAATGAGGAGGTGAGGAGGAGAACAGGGGTGAAAAAGGATTTGGGAGAGAGGGTTGATGAAAGAATATTAGGATGGTTTGGACACATGGAAAGAATGAGTGAAGAAAGACTAGTAAAAGAGGTATGGAAGGCAGATGTGGAGGGAGTGAACATGAGGGGACGTCCTAGGATGAGGTGGATGGATGGGGTGAAGGGGGCTTTGGGGAAGAGGGGAATGTCTGTTGAGGAAGGAAGGGAGAGGACGGAAGACAGAGGTGAGTGGAGAATGGTTGTATATGGATGATGTTGTGACTGCATGAGGAGGAATAGGCGGGGGGGGGGGTAGTATGTGTGAGTAAATTTTGACGCAGCCCGAAGGGATTTCTCCCCGTCCTCTCCTTATATGCAAAGGGGGACGGAGAGGGGGGGTCGCCGATTAAATGAAGCGGCCTTGCTGTGGATGTACTGTGTCTTGCGACACTGCTTCTGACCCAGGGCGGTGGGCAGGGTTCAGGGATGACCCGTCATCCAGGAGGTGCTCAGATGAGAGGAAGGGTGGGAGGGGTGTGGAGTGTATTTAGGGATGAAATGGGTGGGAGTGTTTTTATGCCTTTCCTTTTGTGGCTACCTCCCTTGGAAGGGGGAAAAAGCCTTGGTATATGTATATGTATGTACAGAGAGATTTAAAAAAGACAATAAGAAAAAGAAAACGACAATACGAAATGAACATCGCTGAGAAATCCAAAGAGAATCCCAAAGAATTCTATAGTTACATTAGAGATAAAAAGGTTGTTCGGAATCACATTGGTCCACTATTATCTGCTGACGGTCAACTTGAATATTCAAATGAAGGAATGTGTAATATCTTAAACAATTATTTTAGCTCGGTATTCGTAAACGAAACACCTCAAGGTGAATTCCAAACTGAAACCTGTGAAAAGTCTAGGGTAAACTTACTCGGTACGGTAAATATAACAAAAGAAAAAATTAAAAGGTGTATAGACAAACTCAAAGTTAATAAAACACCAGGGCCTGACGGTTGGCATCCAAGAATCTTAAAGGAAATGAAAAATGAGATTGTTGTTCCATTAGAAATTATTTTCAAGAAATCCATCATATCCGGAGATGTCCCAAGAGAATGGAAGCTATTTAACGTTACTCCCATATTCAAAAAAGGTGACAAAAAGAAACCAAATAACTATAGGCCTATAAGTTTGACTTCAATCGTAGGAAAAATAATGGAAACTATCATCGGAGATGCTATCGAACATCATTTAGAAAGTAACCGTTTGATAAATGATAGCCAGCATGGTTTCAGACGGAAACGTTCTTGCGTGACTAACTTACTCGAATTCTACAACACAGTTATCTCGAATTATGACAAAAGAAACAATATAGATTTAGTATATCTAGACTTTGCAAAGGCTTTTGATACCGTCCCACACGAAAGACTACTTACTAAATTAGCTTTGCATGGAATAAGTGGTAGCCTATTAGGTTGGACTAGTAATTGGTTGAATGATCGAAAACAGAGAGTTGTTTTAAATGGACAAACTTCTGGATGGAAAAGTGTTGCAAGTGGAGTTCCTCAGGGTTCCGTTCTTGGGCCACTTCTATTCATAGTATATATAAATGATATAGACCATGGACTAAAATCTACTGTTTCCAAATTTGCTGATGATACAAAACTGTGCGGAGTGGCAAATGATCACTCAAACCAATTAGATATTCAAGAAGATTTAGATAAATTACAGCAATGGTCTGAAAAGTGGCTAATGAAATTTAACACAAGTAAATGCAAGGTAATGCACATAGGTAAAAATAACAGTAAGTACGATTACAAGTTATTTGGAAATTTGTTAACAAAAGTGGATAGTGAAAAAGATCTCGGCGTAATTATCAGTAACGACCTCAAATCATCCAAGCAGTGTATTTCAGCCTCTGAGAAAGCAAATAAGATTCTAGGACTGATTGCGCGATCTTTTGATTTCAAAAGTCCATCACTCATTAACAAGCTATATAAATCGTTAGTTCGTCCACATTTGGAATATGCTGTTTCCGTATGGTCACCGAATCTCATTAAAGACATTGACAGATTGGAAAGAGTACAACGGCGAGCCACAAAACTGATTTCCAATATCAAAAATAAATCATACGAAAATCGACTAAAACACATGAATCTGTTTTCCCTAAAAAAGCGTAGACTCAGAGGTGACTTGATACAGGTCTTTAAAATTCTAAAGGGAATTGACAACATCAAAAGTGACCAAATTTTTACATTGAATGAGAATCAGACAAGAAACAATGGTCTCAAACTGTCCGGAAATAGATTCAATTTGGAAGTAGGTAGAAACAACTTTGCCAACCGTGTAGTTAATGAATGGAATAAACTTCCTGCACAGGTAGTGCAATGTAGTTCAGTTCAAAGCTTTAAGAATCATTTAGATAAATACCTAAGTAAGATGCTGTAATGATTATAAATTATCTTATATTATTTGTTTTTGTTTTGTTATCATTTGTCTGTCTGATTTTTATTTATTATTAGTTATATGTCAATTTATTATTATTTACTATTTACCTGTTTGTTTATTATTTAACTATACCTATGCATTTATTTATGTATTTTATTTGTTATTTACATTATCATAGTTTTTATTTATTATTTTATTATTAATATGATTTTTTTTTTTCGCATCCGACCTAGATATGGATCAAAAGGTCTCCTGTCGGCATGCTCCGCCTTTGTAATCCTTTGTAATCCTTTAATGTAACAAACTCCATCTATCGGAAGGCTAGGACAGTGCCTCTTATAGAAGACTTTGTAGCATGGAATTTAATGATCCATGCCCTTGGTTCAACTTTGACGGTGGCATGGATCAAACCACCATCCCTTCAACTTTTGTTGCAAGTAACGATATCCTACCCCGCTTGGCCAGCAAGCTCCAACGTGTGTATTTACCTAATTTTAGTATACAGGAAAGGAGCAAGTCTTATAGAGTCCCGTCTCCTATTCTCTTTCTGTTTTTTATCATACCCAGCTTCAAATTCATGTACAGTTCCGACTTAATCTATATATCCTTGATCTCTAATTATCACATCTAGATTTGAACTCATGTGTTGTTTAAGCTTAGGCTATACACCCACTCTTCGTTTAACGACCTACTCGGTTAACGACAACTCGGAGTAACGACGGGCTTTATGACATCGTTTAACGTAAATCTCCCGAAGTTACGACGTCGTGTATGATAATTAAGTTGGCTGAGGCAAATTTGTATGATGTTATAAATTAACTTGTACGGTGGATATTAGCTGTGAGGTAAAGTGTTCTGAAGCTTAGGTCTACATTACCATCCTGCAAGCTGCAAAAACTACCTGGGGTACAGTGTATACCGGTAGTGGTAAATTTTTAGTTTCGACCATGGGCGCAATATAGCAATAGAAAATTAATGATTAATTTTGTAAATTATAATGTATCAACGTAATATGCAATTTTGTGAGTGGAAATGAAAAAAATGCTAAAATAGGTTTCGTAAGTAACAAAGTCATGTCGGACGAATGGTACACCATGTTTGTTATGATAGATGCCGATGTCGAAGAAATGAAAGGATGATAAATTAATTCGTCTAACCTAAACTAAACTAACCTAACCTGTGTTTAATAGATCATTACCTGCAAATTAAATGTCATCCAGCTCGTCCTTGTTGTCGTCGTCGTGAGAGACATTGGCAGACGACAAGATGTCGTCCCAAGCCTATGCTACCGACTTCGTTCATTAGCATATTTTCTTGTAGCATGGTATTTTTTACTTTCATTTCCGCCCACAAAATTGCATATTATGTTGATACATTTTAATTTAAAAATTAATAATTAATTTTCTAATGCTATATTGCGGCCATGGTCGAAACTAAAAAAAATACCCCGGTATTCAATATGGAATGTCAGCATACGCGGATTTGGTCATATACAGTAATTTTAGGAACCTAACCACCGTAAATAAACAGTAAATAAAGCTTTAATGTACTGTATAAAAGAAGAAAAATACACAAAAATAAAGATACATGTATTGCTGGACATTGTACATACAGTACATGTACGTATATGTATACACTTTCACTTAACGACCAATTCGGTTAATGACGGCGCGCTGGTCCCAATTGTCGTCATTAAACGAGGAGTGGTTGTATCTCCTTCTAAGCTATTCCACATATTTAGGCATCTATATGGAAAACTGCACACACGTGTATGTTAATACACATACATATACATTGTTTGTTAATGTATTATATAAGGGAGCTCTGAATCCACATGCTATAAGCATACTGTATTATACATACTTGGGATATAGAGTCATATATGTGGCCCTCCAATGCGGGTTCTTCACTATTCCTCTCTGTGACACGTGGAACTGTATTTGGTGGTGAATGTGCCATGGCCTTTGTAGTTGCTTGGGAGTGTATTACTCTTTCCATTCGCTTCTTTGCCACTTTTTTTGCTTCTGTTAGTAAGGCATGAATTTCCTTTCCCTGAAACAAATACCAAAGAGTAGACACAAAATTTTAGGGTGAAATAAGGAATATCTAGATTAGAGAGAGAGAGAGAGAGAGAGAGAGAGAGAGAGAGAGAGAGAGAGAGAGAGAGAGAGAGAGAGAGAGAGAGAGAGAGAAAATATATTAATGAAGGTGATGATACAAGTAGTATTGGACACTGAATTCAAAATGTAGAATGAGACTGAATAGATATTTAGGTTAGGAATATTTAGGAAAGGATGAGAGACACAGCTAATAAAGTTAAGGGCTTTTTCCCCCTTACAAGAGAGATAGCCAAAATCAAAAGGCATAAATGCACTCCCACCCATTTCATCCCCATATACTCCACTCCCATTCACCATCCCTTCCTCCCTTTGTTCTTGGCTCCCTGGATGATGGGTCATCCCTACATCCACCAACTGTCTTGGGTCAGAAGCAATGCAGCAAGACACAGTACACCCACAGCAAGGCCGCTTCATTTCATTGGTGACCCCTTTTTCTATCCCCTCATGCAGAAAAAGAGAAGACAGGAAAAGTCCCTTTGGGCTGTGTCAAAATATCATTCACGCATATTCCCTAACCCCACTCCCCCACACACTCCCTTCCATGTATCACAGTATCATCCATATACAACCATTCTCCACTCACCTCTATCTTCTGTCTTCTCCCTTCCTTCCTCAACAGACATTTCCCTCTCTCCCAACACCCATTTTACCCCATCCATCCATCTCATCCTTAGTTGCCCCCTCATGTTCACTCCTTCCACCTCTGCTGTCCACATTTCTTTTACTAATCTTTCCTCATTCATTCTTTCCATGTGTCCAAACCATCCCAATACCCTTTCATCAACCCTATCTCCCAACTCCTTTTCCACCCCTGTCCTCCTCATTTCTCACTCTATCCAGCTTAGTAACCCCAACTATACTTCAGACATTTTATCTCAAACATATTTGAACTCCTTCTCTTTTCCTCTTTTATGTTCCAGGTTTCTGCCCCATACAGTGCTGTTGGTACAATCACTTCTTCATACAATCTCCTCTTAGCACCCATTCCCAAAGGTCTATTTCTCATTACACTTTTAATCTCAATCTACATTCTACCTCATTCCACTCTTCCCTTTCTTACCACATTTGCCCCCAAATATCTAAAACTATCCACTTCCTCCAGCCTGTCTCCTTTAATACTCATTTCCAATTTGTACATTTCATCATCTTACTTTTACCACATTAATCTTCAACTTCCTTTTTTCACACATCTTCCTGAACTCCGTCACTAACTTCCTTAATACCTCCTCTGATCTTGCTACAAGCACAGAGTCGTCAGGAAACAACAACTGGCTTATTTTCCATTTTTTTCCATTTTCTTTAACCATCTCCAATCCCATGCCCATTACCCTTGCATTTACCTCTCGCACCACCTCATTCATGAACAGCCAAGGTGGCATGACCCATCCTTGAAGAAATCCCACCTTTTCCTCAAACCACTCGATCTCTCCTTTTCTAATTCTAACACAGGTTCTACTACTCTCATAAAAACTCTTGACTGCTCTCAACAGCTTTCCTCCTATCCCATACATCTGCAATACCTCCCACAGTGCCTCCCTGTCTACCCTGTCATAAGTCTTCTCCAAATCCATAAAGGCCCATAAAACATCTTTACTTTTTCTAAAGTTTTCTCACACATGTGCCTTACCACAAAAATCTGATCCACACAACTCCTACCTTTTCCTAAACCCACACTATTCCTCACCAATTATTTCCTCTGTTCCTCTCCTAATCCTCTCAATCAAGACCCTCCCATAAGCCTTCCCAACTACACTCAACAAACTGATCCCTCTGAAACTACTACACTCACATTTGTCCCCTTTTCCCTTGTAAAGTGAACTTATACAGACACTCCTCCAGCACTCTACCCTCTTTTAGACAAACATTAAACAACCTCACCATCACTGTACCTTTCTTTTTTTAGACATTCAGTATGACACCCATCCTACCCAGGTGCCTTAGCTGCTCTCATTATTTTAATAAGTGCTTTCACCTTCTCTTTCATTTCCCTCATTCATCACTGCTGTTTTCTTAGCACCTCCCACTGGAACTACCTTTCCCTCCATAAGATACTTTACCCATTTTCCTCTTACCACTGTTTCTTCCATTATATTCTCTCCATCTGTACCTTTTACCTTTTCTTCTCTACTTGATTTGCCTCCCCTTCCTCTTTTAATTTCCTTCTAAAACACTTTTATTATTTTCAAAATTTTCTGTCATATTCTTCCCCATTTCACATCTGCTCTCCTTTTTGTTTCTTTTATGATTTACTTCTCTTGTCTTTGTACCTCTCATATGATTCTCTCATCCTATTTTGCAACAAATCTGTCCATGCTCGTTCCCTCTCTTCTACAACCTTCTTTGCTTCATCATTCCACCACTCACTACCCTTCCTTCTATTTCCTCCCATCCTCCTTGTTCCACATACCATTTTTACCTTGTCACCCCCTCGTTGAAACATCTCCTTTCCTCCTCCACTCTTAGATCTACTTTATTCTTTACTTCTTCCCACTATTCTCTCAGCTTCTTCTTGTAATCCTACTTTCCTTTCTCATGTAAGCAATTTACTCAAAGTACCTCCCTACCTTCTGTGCTTTTCCTCTTTCCCCATCTATCCTCCACTCTCGACTCTTCCACCAAAAAAAAAAATGAGATGATATTCCTCCACTCTCTCCCCTAAGAACATGTACATCCAAAACTCTTCCTACTATACTCCTGGTTACTACAATATAGTCCATTAAAGCCCTATCTACAACTCTTCCATCCTCCACCCTCTCCCATCTGTACTTATGCTTGACCTTTTTCCTAAACACTTTTAGCTATCATCAACTCTCTAGACACATCTCCACTATCAACTCTCCATTATGATTTTTATCTAGTGCTTAACACTTCCCAACCACTTCTATTGGTTCATCTCCTACCCTGGCATTGAGATATCCAAATAGGCTACCACTACACTGACATTTCTCCCTACACCCTCGATGCACTCATTTAAATCTATCCCAAAAACCTCCCTTTCCTCTACACTCTTCTCACTACCAGGAACATATGTACTTAAAAGACCCACATCTCCCTTCCCAGTTTCACTTTCATCCACATTAACTGAGAAGAAACCTCCTTCCACTTCATCATACACTTACCTATCTCTTCACTTAATATTATAGCCACCCCTTCTCTCACTCATCCTCTCTCCACTCCTGACAACCTCCCAGCTACATTTGGTGGCAATATTCTTTCCCCCCTACCACAGGGTTCAGTGAAAAAGGAAATATATATTCCAAAAAGTGGTACAGGATAGTATTAAGAGTGGGGGGACAGCATAATGATAATGGAGGGACAGTCGCAGTATAATAAAGTAACATCACTTTTCTATGAATAGAGATTTCCTCTATCACAGATGTGTGACTTGGGTTCATAGGGATGCCCCATATAGACCCTTGAGCATCAGCTACATGCTACTGAGTAGATTTTAATCTTACAATAACATAAGAGCCAATACCCCAGAAGGGGTATACCAAATATCAAACAAGATTCCAAATATCAAAAATAAATCATACAAAAATAGACTAAAACATATGAATCTATTTTCCCTCAAAAAGCAGACTCAAAAGTGACTTGATACAGGTCTTTAAGATTATAAAGGGAATTGACATCATCATTAGTGACAAAATTTTCACACTGAATGAGAATCTGACAAGAAATAATGGTCTTAAACTGTCAGGAAATAGATTTAATTTGGAAGTGGGTAGAAACAACTTTGCCAGCCGTGTAGTTAATGAATGGAATAAACTTCCTGCAAAGGCAGTGCAATGTATTTCAGTTCGAAACTTTAAAACTCGTTTAGATAAACACCTAAGCAAGATGCTGCAATGCCTGCCATTTATTTTACATTATTTGTTTGTTATTATTTGTCTGTTTATTATTTGCTTGATTTTCATTTATCATTACTTATATATTAATTTACTATTATTTACTATTTACCTGTTTTACTATATAACTATAACTATGCATTTATTTAATTTATTACTATTTATATTATTGTAATTCTTATCTATTTATTGATTTATTTATCATTATTACAATTCTTTTTGCATCCAACCTAGTTATGGACCAAAAGGTCTCCTGTCGGCATGCTCCGCTTTGGTAATCCTTTAATTCATAGGACATAGAAATGAATACACAAAGACAAATTTATAGATATTTTGTTGAAGGAATAAAAAGAAATAGCAATGTAGAATATATAGTCTGTTAAGCCAATGGAAGAAAAACAAACAAAGGAAGGAACACAAGAGAAAATTTAGCTGGAGAGATCAGACAGTGAGAAAATAGTAGCAAGGGATCTATTACCGGTAAAAAGATTAGGGGTGGAGTTGATCACAGAGTGAAAATTCAATAGCATCATTGTTTTTTATATTCCAAGCTTTATTTTATCTCTTTATTTTTATTTTCATAATTATTATTTTAACTCAACATTTATGTCTTTCTTTCCTGCATGATTACTGCTGTTGTGTTCGATCAGTATTGCATTTTTCTGATGCTATATGTCAGGGGTTCTCATTAGGGGTGAAATTCACCCCCAGGGGGGAATTTTGGGTTTTTAGGGGGTGATTTGTGACCACATTCAGTTTACGCGGTGAGGAAAGCAATTATAGGTTTTGGCCTATCTGACCTGTCACCTGGGCTGGAATTATACTAATATGGGAAAAATATATACTAATTTGAAAAAAATAAAAGCGTTTTTAGTAATATTTGCACATGATTTAGAATGCACTTTTTGAAACAGGCAATCTTGGAAAGGAGGGGGGAATGACATTCAGACAAATGGTGAAAGGGGTGAATGGGCCAAGTAAGGCTGAGAACCCTTGCTATATGTATTGTCTAAAAAATTTGGTCTGTGAACTTGGATATCTAGTAGGAAATAGTTTTGTATCATTCACATATGAATAAAGATATCATGATAATTTTAGAACTCATATAATGCTGTTTGCCATGTTTGAAGGATAATAGATAGCTATAGTGATAGTCAGTTGTTTTTGCAAAACTTGCAAGAGTCACAAGAAAAGAATACATCATTAAAGAATTCATATAAACAGAAAAACAGAGCTGTGCTGTTTGTACATCATGGCAGTCCAAAATATTTGAAAATGTGAAGTTTTGTATAAAATAGTCTTTCCCTATGGTCACTGAACACCTTTCGGGCTGGTTGGTGTACTGAGCCTCCAACATAATGTTGGTTGCATCAGTTCTCATAGATGTGCAAAAACGTGCGACATGTTCTTATCCCCTTCGAGACCGTAATGCCCTCTGCAGATTCTATTTTGGCTACTTCCAGATTATTTTATTAAGAAGATGGGTTGTTACTATAGCAGAGAAGCAAAGACTTTCTTTATCAACCTTGAACATATTCATGTCTACATGCAGCAGTAATCACATAAAACACGTTAATATTTTTTCCTTGAAACCACGAGGAAATCTAAGAATGGAATACTGAATGTTTTCGTCTATTTAAGACATTTTCCAAGTAAAAAAAAGTCTGTACATATTATATTTAGCTCAGGGTGGGATGAGCACAAGAAAAATTAATTATTATTAAACATATAGAGTGGATGACCAGGTTCCTGAGATTTCAACCAAAATAATGAGTCTGGACTAAATAGTAAATTTGATCAATATAGTTCAACTGACCTTTGTTGTGGAAAAGTAAAAATATCCTTCACCCGATTCACATTTCCTGCCAGCCTCAAAGTGAAGGATATTAGCTCTGAAGCCAAAGCGACGGATGTTGGATAGACACCACTTGAAAAAACAGTCTTTGGGAGTGGTTGCACGAAGTATTATGTAGCCATTTTCAATAATGAGCCTGCACTCACCACGGATTCCCCACTGATTCTCTGTCTCAGATGTACTTGTGACAGTGAACTCTCTCTGTATCTCTGAAAATAAAAACTGGGTATTAACACTTTAGTCCATAGGTACTCTCCGTACATCAAAACTTTTAATTTGCAAGGCCAAAAGTGAGTGTTGCAGCTTTGACATCCCTTATTTTACAGCACATGAACCTGATTGATGGGCTTTTCAATATTTAACTTTTATTCAGTGAATATTGTCATCTATTGCATGTAAGCACAAAATATATATTTTTCATGAAATGATGTAACAATTTCAACTATGGAAACAACATAATTATCAGAAATTTTCTTCAATGACAATGAAAATATATGGCAGGTGATATCCAATCAAATCAAGTCTAGGCTAGGGTTGGGCAGCTCTTGGCACACATGCAGAACCTGTCACACAGTCGACTTTTTTGGGCACACAAAACCCATGGCTCACCTATATATAATAATAATAATATTTAATGAGTCTCCATGTATGTCAATTAGTAAACACATGCTACACTGGATGGTGGATTGGGGCCCGAGGAAGTGAAGGAAGGAGAACCATACATCTCGGTACTTTATATAATTTCCTGGGTGGGTGAATGAGAAGTGACTCCCTTATCATCATTCTATTTGTTTCTCTAGTTTCACAGAGAACTTATCGGTAAGCAAAATCCAAGTTCAGCTATATGAAGTTCAGATCTAAATGTAAGGAAATTAAATTAAACATGATAGATTCAAGTTATTTATAATAACTATCTGGTTATCAACCTGTTCTTCAGTGTATGTACCTTATTCAGAAATTATGGTTATAGCATATGTATTTCAAAGGCTTTACAAAGAAGAAGCATGCCAACAGATCTTTTGGTCCATAACTAGGTCGGATATATATATATATATATATATATATATATATATATATATATATAAATATATATATATATATATATATATATATATATATATATATATATATATATATATATATAATGATAAATAAATAAACAAATAAATAAGTATATAAATAAATAGGTAAAGTTAAGTAATAAAGAAACAGGTAAATAGTAAATAATCATAAATTGACAGATAAATAATAATAAATGATAATCATGGAAATAATAAACAAATAGACAAATAATAACAAACAAACAAATATAAAATAAATGGCAGGCATTACAGCATCTTGTCTAGGCATTTATCTTAATGAATCTTAAAGCTTCGAACTGAACTACATTGCACTGCCTCTGCAGGAAGTTTATTCCATTCATTAACTGCACGGCTGGCGAAGTTGTTTCTGCCCACTTCCAAATTAAATCTATTTCCTGACAGTTTGAGACAATTATTTCTTGTCAGATTCTCAGTGTGAAAATTTTGTAACTGATGATCTTGTTAATTCCCTTTATAATCTTAAAGATCTGTATCAAGTCACCTCTGAGTCTATGCTTTTTTAGGGTAAACAGATTCACATGTTTTAGTCAATTTTCGTATGACTTATTTTTGATATTTAGAATAATTTTGTGGCTCACCGTTGTACTTTTTCCAATCTATCAATGTCTTTATTGAGATTCAGTAACCATACGGAAACAGAATATTCCAAATATGGACAAATGAACAATTAATGAGAGATGGACTTTTGAAATCAAAAGATTGCACAATCAGTCCTAGAATCTTATTTGTTTTCTCAGAGGCTATACTGTTTAGATTTGATATTGTTACTGATAATTACGCTGAGATCCTTTTCACTTTTGTTAACGAATTTCCAAATAACTTGTAATTGTACTTACTGTTATTTTTACCTATGTGCATAACCTTGCATTTGCTTGTGTTAAATTTCATTAGCTACTTTTCAGACCATTGCTGTAGCTTATCTAAATCTTCTTGAATATCTAATTGGTTAAAGTGATCATTTGCCATTCTGCACAGTTTTGTATCATCAGCAAATTTGGAGAAAATAGATTTTAGTCCATGGTCTATATCATTTATATATACTGTGAATAGAAGTGCCCCAAGAACGGAATCCTGAGGACCTCACCTCCACTCATAAAAAAATTTTCATCTAGAAGTTTTGCCATTTAGAACAACTCTCTGTTTTCGATCGTTCAACCAATTACTAGTCCAATTTAATAGGCTACCACTTATTCCATGTGAAGCTAATTTAGTAAGTAGTCTTTTGTGGGGGACGGTATCAAAAGCTTTTGTAAAGTCCAAGATTGGGGTATGCAGTGATGATGTGGTCACCAAGTACAAAAAAATGTATAACAAAACTTGAAAGAATACAAAGAGCAATTACGAAATTGGCACCAACACTCTCAGAACTACCATATGAAGAGAGACTAGCAAAACTTGAGCTACAGACATTAGAGCAAAGAAGAGAGAGAGGAGACTTGATAACTATTTATAGAATCATGAAAGGCATAGAAACTATTGATAGAGAGAATCTAATAGAATGGGATAGTAGAGATACAAGAGGACAGGGAAAGAAAATCAAGAAAGACAATTATAGAAGAGACCTGAAAAAGAACAGCTTTCCCCACAGGGTAATAGACATTTGGAACAAGTTAGATGAAAATGTGGTGTGTGCAAATACGATACACGAATTTAGAAAGTCTAGATAAAACGAGATATGAAGATGGGACACCACAAGCATATCACCCCTTCCCGTAAAATATTAATAGGTACAACTAGGTAAATACACTAATACAATGCAGACAACATTCCAATATCTCTTCTCGGAGAGATATACTGGGGTGGGGGGCACTGAGGGCCATTACCAGTTGTTATAGGGCTGTGGGTGTCCAATCGGGAAAACTTGAAGCAATAGTTATTATAGTTTCCAAAGAGGTCTATGGGAGGACCCAAGACCCATGGCCAACCACTGTTGGGCTGCAGGTCTTCAATCAGTTAATCTCAGGACAACAATTATAAATAGCATGTGCTTTTAACCACTCTTCTGTTCTAACAAGCTATGGCTTCAGTTTCTTACAATGTAAATACTGACATACAAGATGATTCTGGGTAATACCAAGCAATTTCATACACCTGAGGGAAGCCCCTTCAACATTCAAAGGGTCTAAGGAAGACCAAGATTGGTGAATACTTACGAGAACTGGATGTGGCCCCATATATATCGTTGACCTCAACTACCTCAGGATTAGCACTATTCATCACACTTCGAATAAACTGCAAATGTAAGATATCCATATTTGCAAAAAACTTTAATATAAGTACTCCTATAATGAAACACATGTATACACACACATGCAAAATAAGAGTAGTGAGCATGGCTACCTTGTCACTTGATAAACATATCATTAAAATCATGGGTGAAACATATAGACTATTGGTGAACATAAAGGTATCTTTTCATCATTTAGACAAGAACGATAATGGAAAAAAAACCTTGATCCATCTTAGATTGTAATATGCAATAGTGGTATAGTCTGCACAAAGTGAACTGTACATGAATTTGAGACTAGGTATAATAAAAGTTTGAGAGTATGAGACAGGACTCAATGAATGCTGTTCCTTTCTTGTATACTACAATTAGGTAAATATCTGCAAGATTGAGAGAATACAAAGAGCAGTGATCAAATTGGTTCCCAGCAACTGCTCCCCTTCCTCTAACACTTTCAGCTGGTGACATGGAAACAGTTCCACACTAGTACAACATTGGCAACAGTCTGAAGTTTCTTCCTAGTGAGATCTGTGGGAGGTCTAAATGACCATTGTGTAACCACTGTGGGGCTACAATTAATTAAATTAAGGGAGCAGGTAAAACTGTAAAACTGGTATAGGACAGGAGAGTGTTACAAGGTCATGGAAACAAAATGAAAAAGACTATATATCTAAAGTATGTGAAAAAAAAACCCAGTTTCTCATACCGATGCATAAACTCCTTGAATATTCTAAAGAATTACATAGCCCAAAATAAAGCCAAAGAGTATTCAGAATTAGGTATGATAGAAAAAAAGAGACAATACCTCAAGAGTGGGAGGGAGTGAAGGATAGAGACAATACCTCACGACTGGGAGGGAGTGAATGATGGAGTAGAACTAGGAGTGGAGGAGGAATGGGAATGGTTCAAGGAGGGAGTCACAAAGTGTGTAAAGATGGTGTATGGAACAAGGATATGGGAAGAAATAGAAGGAAGGGAAGTGAGTAGCGGGATGAGAAAGCAAAGAAGGTTGTAGAACACAGATGCATTTATTTATGTAAGAAAAGAAAAGAAAAGAGAATAAGATAAAGGAGGCAAAGAGGAGAGAAGATGTGAAATGGGATAAGAGTATGACAAAAAATTCTGAAAGTAATAAAAATGTTTTGGAAAGAAATTAAGAGAGGAAAAGGAGGCAAATCAAGTAGAGAAGAAAAGGTAAAAGGGACAGATGGAGAGGTGATAATGTAAAAGATGGATAAGAGGGAGATGGGCAGAGTATTTTGGGAGTTGCTAAATGTGAAGAAGGATAGGGAGGGAAAGGTAGTTGCAATGGGAGGTGCAAAGAAAATGACAGTGATGAATGAGGAAAATGGAGGAGAAATAATGTAAGATGAGGTGAAGGCAGTTGCTAAAATGATGAGAGCAGATAAGGCACCTAGACTGGATGGGTGTCATGCAGAATATCTAAAAAAACGAGGTACAGTGATGGTGGACTGGCTGGTGAGGTTATTTAATGTTTGTTTAGGAGAGGGTAGATTGCAAAAGGACTGGAGGAGTGCATGTATAGTTCTATTTTACAAAGGAAAAGGGGACATGTGTGAGTGTAGTAGTTTCAGAGGGATCAGTTTGTTAAGTGTAGTTGGGAAGGCTTATGGGAGGGTTTCGATTGAGAGGAGGAACAGAGGGAGTAATTGGTGAGGGATAGTGTGGGTTTAGGACAGGTAGGGGTTGCATGGATCACATTTTTGTGGTAAGACAGATATGTAAGAAAGCTTTAGGAAAAGGTAAGGATGTTTTTGGGGCCTTTATGGATTTAGAAAAGGCTTATGACAGGGAAGACAGGAAGGCATTGTGGTAGGTATTGCAGATATATGAGATAGGACGAAAGCTGCTAAGAGCTGTCAAGAGTTTTTACGAGAGTAGTAGAGCTTGTGTCAGAATCAGAAATGGAGAGAGTGAGTGGTTTGAGGTAAAGGTGGGACTTTGCTAGGGATGTGTTATGTCACCTTGACTGTTCAATTTATACATGGATGGGGTGATACAAGAGGTAAATGCAAGGGTAATGTGTTGAGGATTGGAGATAGTTAAAGGAAATGGAGAAAAGTGGGAGATAAGCCAGATGTTGTTTGCTGACAACACTGCACTTGTAGCAGGATCAGAGGAGGGATTGAGGAAGCTAGTGACAGAGTTTGGGAAGGTGTGCAAAAGAAAGAAGTTGAAGATAAATGTGGGTAAATGTAAGGTGATGAGAAAAACAAGGAGAGAAAGTGGCAGTAGACTGGAAGTGAGTATTAAGGAAGAGAGACTGGAGGAAGTGGATATTCTTAGATATTTGGGTGTAGATGTGGTGGGAAAGGGAGGAGTGGAGGTCGGGGTAGAATGTAGATTGAGAGAAGCCAATAAATGCATGGGGGTTAAAAAGCATAATGAGAAATAGACATCTGAGAATGGATACTATGAAGAGATTGTATGGAGTGTTTGTGCTGACAGCACGGTATGGGGGAGAAACATGGAACATAAGAGAGGAGGAAAGTAGGAGTTTGAATGTGTTTGAGATGAAGTGCCTGAGAAGTGATAGAGGTTACTAGGCTGGATAGAAAGAGAAATGAGGGGGTGAAGAGGAGAACGGGGTTGGAAAGGGAGTTGGGAGATAGGGTTGATGAAAGAGTATTGGGATTGTTTGGACACTGGGAAAGAATGAGTGAAGAAAGATTAGTAAAAGAGGTGTGGAAGGCAGAGGTAGAAGGAGTGTAGATGAGGAGGCAACCAAAGATGAGATGGATAGATGGGGTACAAGGGGCATTGGGAAAGAGGGGGGATGTCTGTTGAAGAAGGGAGAAGACAAAAGATAGGGGTGAATGGAGAATGGTTGTGTATGGTTGATGCTATGATGTATGAGGGGGAGTAGGTGGGGGATGGGGGATGAGGGAGTATATGTGAGAAATAAATTGATGCAGCCCAAAGGGATTTCTTTTCCTCTTCTCCTTTTCTGCATGAAGGGATGGAGAGGGGGGTCACCAATTTAATGAAGCGGCCTTTCTGTGGATGAGCTGAGTCTTGCGACACTGCTTCTGACCCAGGGCAGTGGACAAGATGAGCTTGATAACATATAACATATAAGCTTGATAAGTGAGCTTGATAACTTGTACAATGATTGTGATGCATCAAATTGAGACAGATGTGTCAGAGAACAATTAGAAAGAAGTAATGAGAATATAAAAGAAAATTAAGATAACATCAACGAAAAAAACACCAGCGGCATACTAATCAAACACCTATAACAGCCTACAACTGATACCACACAAAACATCCACACAAAAATACATTCTTGTATCACTAAACAAACCCTCGAAGATATACCACCAAATTCAATATTCCAACAACCACAACCCAGACATAAGCCCTGTAGTGATAGAGTAATATAAATGAAGTGCATAGTTATGCACACTTTTATGCATCTTTAGACAGTATACACATTCATGAAAATGCGTCAGTGTCACATGGCGTGATGTCATGTCACATATACTTATGTATATTCCATCTGTTGCTTGTTCATATCTTTTTTGTGTATGCACCATAGCATGCATATGCTCTATATATGTACTCATGTCCAAAACACAACCTTGTGTATATATATATATATATATATATATATATATATATATATATATATATATATATACATACATATACCAAGGCTTTTTCCCCCTTCCAAGGGAGGTAGCCAAAAAGGGAAAGGCATAAAAACACTCCCACCCATTTCATCCCTAAATACACTCCACACCCCTCCCACCCTCCCTCTCATCTGAGCACCTCCTGGATGACGGGTCATCCCTGCACCCTGCCCACCGCCCTGGGTCAGAAGCAGTGTCGCAAGACACAGCACATCCACAGCAAGGCCGCTTCATTTAATCGGCGACCCCCCCTCTCCGTCCCCCCTTGCATATAAGGAGAGGACGGGGAGAAATCCCTTCGGGCTGCGTCAAAATTTACTCACACATACTACCCCACCCCCCACCCCCCCGCCCATTCCTCCTCATGCAATCACAACATCATCCATATACAACCATTCTCCACTCACCTCTGTCTTCCGTCCTCTCCCTTCCTTCCTCAACAGACATTCCCCTCTTCCCCAAAGCCCCCTTCACCCCATCCATCCACCTCATCCTAGGACGTCCCCTCATGTTCACTCCCTCCACATCTGCCTTCCATACCTCTTTTACTAGTCTTTCTTCACTCATTCTTTCCATGTGTCCAAACCATCCTAATATTCTTTCATCAACCCTATCTCCCAAATCCTTTTTCACCCCTGTTCTCCTCACCTCCTCATTTCTCACTCTATCCAGCCTAGTAACCCCCACCATACTTCTCAGACACCTCATCTCAAACAATATATATATATATATATTGTATAGGTACGTCCTGTGTCAGGTTAGATCTGGCAACCCTCTATGCCTGAGAGGCCCAAATGCAAGCATGTATTACACCTAAGGCCTCAGTTAACCACTCACACCTAGTACTACCAGATGTATTAACTTGTCACATAGTGACAAGTGGCCTTAGTGCTTAACCAGCCTTGACAATATATTCAAGTGTACCCTGGTGAAGTGATTCCTACATTTGGACTAGTTTAAATGCACTCCACCAAAACTGCACCACTGCCTATCATTTGATTATCCACCAAATGCCACAGCCCCAAAAGAGGGGACAACAACCTACACCTGATAATAACTACACCAGCATCCCTGCACTAAGAACACCATCAAGCATTAAAGCAGTATCAATACAAAATAGGACCACAGATTCAAACTGCACCAGATGCAACCATCACACAGAGGACACAGAACATCTCATACTGCAATGCCTCACACTAACAATACCTTGACAACAGCACAATATATCTTCCATGGGTGGCATGTGGACCCACCTGAAGGCTGCAGGTCTTCTGCAAGAGACCAGGGGGAGCAGGTCCAGTTTGTTGTGTTTGTGTTGGTTTGTGGTAGTAAGTTTGATGTATTTCGTTGGATCCAAGAGTGTCAATTTTTGCTCTGGAAGTATATGTATGCTTATATGAGTGTCATGTGCATCTAGGTCATTTGTAAGGGCCTGGTTTTATCCTAATGTTGCTGGAAGATATGCTAGAAATACAATAACAAAGAGTGAAAATATAAAAGAGGTAAGATACCTTGGAAGAGTTTTCTCTGGAAAAAGAAACAACAAACAAGAAATAAGTATTACAATACACTAAATCTACAGGATTACTTTATCCATTACTCAAGGATGACACCTCTAACAGCCAAGAAAATAATGGTTGAGAGCATTTTAACACCAGTATTAATGAACGGCTCAGAAACATGGTCAATGAACAATAAGGACAGAAGCAAGATTCAAGCTGCAGAGGTGAGAATTTTGAGACAGATAACAGGAAAAACTAGGAGAGACAGAATCAGAAAAGGCATAGGAGTCACGACAATACAAAGAAAAATAGATGCATTGTAGTTAAGGTGGTAGGGGCAGATTGAAAGAATGGATGAGGGAAGGATAGCAAAGAGAAGGGATTGGACACCAAATTAAAAAATACCCAGAGGAAGACCAAGGAAAAGATGGAGGACATTGAAGAAATACAGCTTGCCAAAACTGGAAGAGCTTAGAAGAAATCAGACACTATACGACAGAGGGGATTGGAGGAAGAGGCTGGTCCAATTGACAGAGAATCATCTTTAATTGGGAGCTGAAATAAGAAGTAAGTTATTGGCTTATAAAAGAAGATGAGGGAAGATAGGTGCTGGTGAGTTACTCTTCTTAATATGGGGTGAGAATATATATATATATATATATATATATATATACATATATATATATATATATATATATATATATATATATACATATATATATATATATATATATATATATATTTATGAGTATACTTAGGCAGGAGGTCTCCTTCTGGCAAGAAATATTGTATATAATAGCATGATCACAACTCACAATTTTCTCGTTAACTTGTTTAATACTGCAAACAAGGCAACTTATTTTAAGAGGCAATCTACGTAGATCAGCAAAGGATATTACAACACTGAGGCAGGGTAGTCAAACTAGTAGAGATTTTGGTACCAACATTTCGAAGTTACACAACTTTATTCTCAAGGCAGAATTAATACATACAATGATCAATGAGTAGATATACAGGGAAGTGTTACATAGAATGAGCTAAGGAAAAGTCACAAATAAACTGATATAAAATAAGTACGAACCTAGGAGAGATCAACAGGACAAAAACCCCACAGTAAGGACAAATTATTACAACTCACAATTTTCTTGTTAACTTGTTCAATGCTGCAAACAAGGCGATGTATTTTAAGAGACAATCTATGTAGAAGATCAGCAAAGAAAATTGCAATACTGAGGCATGGTAGTCAACCTAATAGAGATTTTGGTACCAACATTCCGAAGTTACACAACTTCATTCTCAAGGCAGAATACATACAATCACCAATGAGTAAATATACAGGAAAGTGTTACATAGAATGAGCTAAGGAAAGGTCACAAACAAACAAATAATATCAAATAAGCATGAATATAGGAGAGGTCAACAGGAAAAAAAAAAAAAAAAAAAAAACACAGTGAGGACAAATTATTACCCACGCCATGAAGTGGTCAATTGGTCCCCACGCTGTGGAGCGGAAGAGTAGACATAATGAACATGGAAATGTGCAATCATGGATTTGGAAGAAAGGATAATTTAAAGATCTTGAAGCTGTTTATTCATGTCAGGGTTGAAGTGTTTGGTATGCAACACTTCGAGAATCGCAAGTCTCCTTTGGTATTTTTCCGTGGCAATAATGAAGGTGCCTTTCACGAGGTCCTCTCTTGTGAGTCATAGTTGATGGTGGTTTCGTATGTAATCATTTTTGATGGCGTCTGATACAAATAAACAGCTTCAAGATCTTCAAATTCTCCCTTCTTCCTATGCCATGATCGCACATTTCCATGTTGTTTATATTTATTATTCCAACATACAGCACAGGGACCAATTGACCACCCCACGGCGTGGGTAATCATTTGTCCTTACTGTGGGGTTTTGTCCTTCTGTTGACCTATCCTATATTCGTGCTTATTTTATATTCTTTGTTTGTGAACTTTCCTTAGCTGATTCTATGTAACACTCTCCTTTATATTTACTTATTGATCATTGTATGTATTAGTTCTGCCTTGAGAATGAAATTGTGTAACTTCGAAACATTGGTACCGAAATCTCTACTAGTTTGACTACCCTGCCTGAGTGTTGTAATTTTCTTTGCTGATCTTCTACATAGGTTGGTTATTTAAATACGTCGCCTGTAACCGTAACTAACCATCACCAAACATGCACGTGATCCACACACATGCAACATGGTACTCGTCTTTGGCAAGACCTCCAATCTTTGCAAACCTCACCACCTTCCCCATCCAAAACACCTGACTAAACGCTACGTAAAATCATAACAGGATGCTTCCACAGTGTCACTACACAAGATGCCTAATGTCACCAGACAGACCCATTGAACCCTTTCTCGTACCTACCCCAATTACATTACCGTAACGTAATGTATATACACCATGTCTAGCCACACCCACCAACCATACAACTAACCCCTATATAATGGAACTAACACCCATGCCTATATTTGATAACTAACACATCTCACACACGGCAACCCACCAACCCCCTTTATTACGACGGCTGCGCCGCCGAGAGATAAGACTGCCGAGGTCACCGACCTGGCAGAAGGACTGCCCAGGTGACGTACCTGGCAGGAGGCAGTACCAAGGTTAAGGCTCGGCACGAGGAGAGCTTAGGTCAAGGACCTAGTTGTATATAATCTTCATACTTGAATAAAACCAACAAAGCCCAGCAGAGACTTTACCTCACCTGCTAAACCACCATTGCATGTAGCAAAACAGATTTGTTTTGTTACATGCCTTGTTCACAATATTGAATAAATTAACAAGAAAATTGAGTTTTCATCATACTATGATATACTATATATATGTATGTGTGTATATATATATATATATATATATATATATATATATATATATAAATATACAAATATAATGTATGGGGTGGAAGAAAGTTTGAGTGTTCTGAGAGTGTAGATACGAATAATGTTGAGAATTTACTTAAATAATTGCCTTTTAAATGTACTTATATCCAATGAAAATGAATACTGCAGATAAAATAAAAGTGTTCTTTGAATTATTTGGGGACCCTTGCATCATGTATGAAAACAACATATCATCCAGTCATAGGTGAGCATTGTATGAAGAGATTTATGAGATACGAGTAGTGGAGGAAAAAATCAAGATGGATCAGATTTTATTATTTTTCACTTCGGCTGAGGAAATGATTAATCCTTTAAGAAAGTAAAGCCAAATAATTTAAAGAGTATTAATTCCTAATCCTCTGTTTCCTTACTACTATTATTTTGAACACTACAGTATATATAATTCTGTACTTACTGTGATCCAATCGTGTGCATCAGTCATTCTTTCTGCAGTGAAGGTGTAGGTATCATTTCGTGTCCCAATCTGCAGACGAAAAGATATGTATGAACTTTTTTCATTCACTCATACATTATACTATCAACACTTATTATTGCCTATGACATGTTACTGCAATGTTACATTTACGGTATATGTCTAAACCTGAGAATATTAGCCCAATTATGCTGTGTCCAACTTTGTTACATTTTAGCTAAAGCTCTAGGACAGCCCTGTGCAACCTGCGGCCCTAGGCTTTCACTATAGTGCGGCCCTCAGAGAGAGCGAGAGAGAGAGTGTTTCCAACTAGAGCCCACCAAAAGTTTGAATAAATTCATATTCTTGTGTACCAATTTCACCATATTTTTTCTATTTCGTTCAATAGGTACATATTCTAATTATATTAGAACAGAAAATAACATATTACTTGAAATTTTTAATTATTAGATTGAGTGATCCTTGGCTGTCTGTTTATGAGTCTGACACGTATGATTCACGTACTGTAGTATGTTATGGTGTGTTAATTATCCCAGTTAACCAATATTAAGTAATTATCTATGTTTGTACTTAAAGGTATGGTAGCCTTTCATTTGCTCATGTATAGTAAGGAAAATACATTTGTTTCGGACAATTCTTATTTTTGTGATCACAATTAAAATAAAATCAGTAACAAAATACCGGGTAATTATCTATCTTCATCAGTATAATTTCACATGGTATGTCTTCGATCGCAAGAGTCGTGACTAGTGGCCCTTTGGGAAAAAAGGTTGCACGCCCATGCTCTAGGACATAGATGACTCATCATCCATTAAGTGCTGAGATGAGCGGGACAACAATGTTAATAACAATAAGATGGAAACTCATGGATACTATAATCGGTGCAACGAAAATTGGCCGTTTGGGCGGAGCACAGGGATTCCCCGTGTTGCCACATATAATTATTTTATAATTTTATTTTATTTTAAATTTTATTTTATAATTTTATAATGTTGCCACATATGATTATATTATAATTGTCTTGTCACACATCACCACTGAGGTAAAAACCAAAGCAATGTTTTCTATACAAAGGTTTCGTTTCCTCGAGTCGTGGACATGGCATATGAGCGATAGAGAGCGACGTTGCCACTCCATCCCTTCTCTGGCCACGCCCCCACACTGCATTCAGAAAGCATTGCATCCACACGCACGTTCTCGCCATGGATAAATACATATATATATATATATATATATATATATATATATATATATATATGAACATATATATATATATAAATATATATATATATGTATATATATATATATACATATATATACATATATATATATATATATATATATATAGAGAGAGAGAGAGAGAGAGAGAGAGAGAGCGGGAAGGTGGGCGAGCCGTGGGGGCCGTGTTATTTGTGAAGATGTGGCACCACCGGGAAAATCCCTAACCCAGCCTTAGCGGCCAATTCTCGTTGCGTCCACTATAGGTATGTAAGTGCATTAGAGAGTACATGGAGAACAAAATGCACAACATATCTTGTGTAGTAATTTGATTAATTATTTATCTACAGCAAGATTTTTTTATTTTTTTAAAGGGTTAATTTATAGTTTAACCCAACCATAGAATTTGAGATGTGGTTTATGTGTTTCTGGTGAGAAATGTTGTGATATGAACGATGGTGTACATCATTTCCGTCGCAAATGCTTACTTTTGAAGAAGTTAAGTATTGAATCTATGCACTTATGACTACATCTCCCGAACGATCTGGGGGGACGTGTGGGAAATCGGGGTTTTTGGGTGGGGAATATTAATAAATGGAGTAATGCGCGTTGCCAGACAGGTGTAAAATGAAGAAGAAGAAGAAAAAAAATCCCATATCGGCGGGTACCGCACGCGGCGCCATGTTTGTTTCCTAACGATTGTAAGTATTTATGAGTAGAAGCGCTAGATTTAGGGAAGACACTCACGCAAGACTTGGTAACCTAACCTAACCTAACGGAGGTAACGTTAGTTTACGGTTAGGAAGTCTTGCGCGGCTGGAGTGGACTTCGCTAAATGCAACAGATCTAGCGAGACATTTTTCAAATTGTTGGGAAAAAGAAACATGGCTACCGATGGCGTTAGGCGGGACTCCGGCCCTAAAATGTGATTTTTGTTATTATTATTATTATTTTTTAAGTGTTTTTGTTCATTTTATACCTGTTTTGCAACGCACATTACTCCATTTCTTAGTCTTCCCCACCCAAAAACCCCGATTTCCCACACGTCCCCCCCCAGATCGTTCAGGAGATGCAGGCATAAAAGTGCATAATTTCAATATTTAATTACTTCAAAAGTACACATTTGCGATGGAAATGATGTACACCATCGTTCATATCACAACATTTCTCACCAGAAACACATAAGCCACATATCAAATTCTATAGTTGGGTGGAACTATAAATTGTCCGAAGAGAAACACTAGTTAGAGTTGTGCAATGTAACACCCCATCTACAGCAAATTTTATCTTTGACCAAGGTGATGAAAATATTCACTGGTTATTCTATAATAACATTCCATATCACTGTGTATTTAACAAACAAAATTTATGTCCATTTTGAAGGACCACCACCTGCAGGCAGTTGTCATTAATTTCTGTTTTGGGGTTATTAATCAAGACAGATTTGAATCTTCAATGATTCTAGATAGAACAGAGATTACCACATTAGATCCTAAGAATTGTATGCTGGATGTTTCGGCCTCATAAAATTGTCAGCCCCGGACGTTCCGGCCTCAATTGTATATACCCATTTCAACACCTGATAATCTGTTATTATGCTTTTTAACAATATCAAATAACATTTGGTATGCTATTTTCATTATTAACCAAGAGAACGTGTAAATTCCTTTGAAAAAGATATATACTTAATTTTTTAGTACTTTATTGGATATTCATATATACATATATTTACATAATGAATATTTCATAGCTTAGTGCCTGAAATTTTCTAAACACAAGTTATGGCCCACCCCTACAGGGATCCAGAAATAGTTTTATGGCCATCTCGCAAATCGCCAAATAATTTTTTAACTGCGTTCGTAGATACACATACATCTTCGAAAAAAGAAACTAATGAAGCAGAGCGCTTTCCAGTGCACTGAAGATGTAATATATGAAAGCACTCTGCTAACGAAGCAGAGTGCTTTCCAGTGCACTGAAGATGTAATATACGAAAGCCCTTTGCTTCGTTAGTTTCCTTTTTCGAAGTGGTCTACTTTGCATAAGTGAACACACGTACCCATGTTCTTATTAACACACACACAAATATATATATATATGTATGTATTTACCTACAACTAGGTCAATACACACACAAATATATATATATATATATATATATATATATATATATATGTATATATACATATATATATATATATATACCTGTATATATATATATACACATATATATATACATATGCGTATACATATATATATATAAATATGTATACACACATCAACCATAATTTATTTTAATTCTAAGCCATCAACAACGAGAATCTCGAGGAGACATACATACAGAAATTGAAACGTGGTACAGCCAAGGAGTCGAACCTCCGCTAGCACTTGGCAAGTGATAGTGACTTAACCAATTGCGCCATCAATAGAGATGCCTCCTCGAGATTTTCGTTGTTGATGGCTTAGAATTAAAGTGAATTATGGTTGATACATGTCACCCCATTGCGGTTGACCTCAGGTCAATAGTGTCATACATACATACATACATATTCCAAAGGCTTTTCCCCCCTTACATGGGGGGTAGCCAAAAAGAAAAAAAAGGATAGAAACCACTGCCACCCATTCCACCCCGTACATACTCCAGTCCGCTCCACTCTCCTCCCTCCCTCTCATCTTGGCACATCCTGGATGACGGGTCATCCCTGCATCCTGTCCACTGCCTTGGGTCAGAGGCAGTGTCACAAGATAGCACATCCACAGCAAGGCCGCTTCATTAATTCGGAAACCCTCCATCTCCATCCCCTCATGCAGAAAAGGAGAAGACGGGGAGAAATCCCTTCGGGCTGTGTCAAATTATTTCCCAAACATACTTCCTCACCCCCCATTCCCCACCCACTCCACCTCGTGCATCACAGCATCATCCATACACAACCCCTCACCACTCACCCCTATCTTCTGTCCTCTCCCGTCCTTCCTCAACATACATTCATCTCTTTCATAATGCCCCTTTTACACCATACATCCATCTCATACTAGGTCGCCCCTCATATTCACTCCTTCCACCTATGCCTTCCACACCTCTTTTACTAGTCTTTCTTCACTCATTCTTTCCATGTGTCCAAACCATCCCAATACTCTTTCATCAACCCTATCTCCCAGCTCCCTTTCCATCCTTGTTCTCCTCCTCACCTCCTCATTTCTCACTCTATCCAGCCTAGTAACCCCTATCATACTTCTCAGACACCTCATCTCAAACACATTCAAACTCCTTCTCTCTTCCTTTCTTATGTTCCATGTTTCTGTCCCATACAGTGCTGTCGGCACAATCACTCCTTCATACAATCTCCTCTTAGCATCTATTCCCAAATGTCTATTTCTCATTACACATTTTAATCCACCAAGGCATTTACTCACTTCTCTCAATCTACATTCTACCTCCAACTCCACTCCTCCCTTTCTTGCCACAATCGCACTTAAGTATCTAAAACTGTCAACTTCCTCCAGTCTCTCCCTTAATGCTCACTTCCAGTCTGCTGCCACTTTCACCCCTTGTACATCTCATCACCTTACTTTTACCCACATTTATCTTCAGCTTCCTTCTTTCACACACCTTCTCAAACTCTGTCACTAACTTCCTCAATCCCTCCTCTGATCCTATTACAAGCGCAGTGTCGTCAGCAAACAACAACTGGCTTATTTCCAACTTTTCTCCATTTTCTTTAACCATCTCCAACCCCTGACCCACTACCCTTGCATTCACCACTCGCACCACCCATCCATGTATAGATTGAACAGCCAGGGCGACATAACACATCCCTGATGAAGTCCCACCTTTACCTCAAACCATTCACTCTCTCCATTTCTAATCCTAACACAAGCTCTACTACTCTCGTAAAAACTTTTGACTGCTCTTAACAGCTTTCCTCCTATCCCATATATCTGCAGTACCTCGCACAGTGCCTTCCTGTCTACCCTGTTGTAAGCCTTTTCCAAATCCATAAAAGCCCAAAAAACATCCTTACCTTTTTGTATAGCTTTCGCACATATCTGTCTTACCACAAAAATCTGACCTACACAACCCCTACCTGTCCTAAACCCACACTGTTCCTCACCAATTACTCCCTCTGTTCCTCTCCTAATCCCCTCAATCAAGACCCTCCCATAAGCCTTCCCAACTACACTCAACAAGCTGATCCCTCTGAAACTACTATACTCACACTTGTCCACTTTTCCCATGTAAAGCGGAACTATACAGACACCCCTCCAGTCCTCCGGCACTCTACCCTCTCTCCAAAAAAGATTAAATAACCTCACCCGCTAGTCCACCATAACTGTACCTCCTTTCTTCAGACATTCTGCATGGCATTCATCTAACCCAGGTGCATTACCTGCTCTCATCATCTTAACAAATTTTTTCATTTCATCTTTCCCTATTTCTTCCCCATTTTCTTCACTCATCACTCTCATTTTCTTAGCGCCTCCCACTGCAGCTATCTTTCCCTTCCTATCCTCCTTCACATTTAGCAACTCCCTAAAATACTCTGCCCACCTTCCTCTCACTGCCTTCTCATCCATTATCATATCTCCATCTGCACCTTTTACAATTTTTTCTCTACTTGATTCGTCTCCTCTTCCTCTTTTAATTTCTTTCCAAAACATCTTTTTATTACTATCAAAATGTTCTGCCATACTCTTTCCCCATTTCACATCTGCTCTCCTCTTTGCTTCCTTTATCTTATGCTTAACTTCCCCTCTCTTTTCTTTGTACCTCTCATACGATTCCCTCGTCCTAATTTGTAGCCAATCTATGAAAGCCTGCTTCTTCTCTTCTACACTCTTCTTTGCTTCCTCATCCCACCACTCACTACCCTTCCTTCTATTTCCTCCCATCCTCCTTGTTCCACACACCATCTTTGCACACCTTGTGAGTCCCTCCTTGAACCATTCCCATTCATCCTCCACTCCTAGTATTCTATCCTTCACTCCCTCTCAGCTTCTTCTAGTAGTCCTTCTCCTTTTCTTTCCCATTTAATCAGTTCACTCTAAGCACCTGCCTACCTATTATCCTTTTCCTCTTTCTCCATCTATCCTCCACTCTCAACTTATCTTCCACCAAAAAATGATCTGATATTCCCCCACTCTCTAGACTTAGCACATGTACATCCTTAACTCTTCCTAACAAGGGTTTGGGGGACAGCATAACGGAGGGACAGTCGTAGTATACTAAAAGGCCTATAAGTTTGACTTCAATCGTAGGAAAAATAATGGAAAATATCAGAAATGCTATCAAACATCATTTAGAAAGTAACCGTTTGATAGATGATAGTCAGCATGGTTTCAGACGGAATAAGTGGTAGCCTATTAAGTTGAACTAGTAATTGGTTGAATAATCGAAAACAGAGAGTTGTTCAAAATGGCAAAACTTCTAGATGGAAAAATGTTACAAGTGGAGTTCCTCAGGGTTCCGTTCTTGGGCCACTTCTATTCATAGTATATATAAATGATATAGACCATAGACTAAAATCTACTGTTTCCAAATTTGCTGATGATAGAAAACTGTGCGGAATGGCAAATGATCACTTCAACCAATTAGATATTCAAGAAGATTTAGATAAATTGCAGCAAGGGTCTGAAAAGTGGCTAATGAAATTTATCACAAGTAAATGAAAGGTAATGCTCATAGGTAAATATAACAGTGAGTACAATTACAAGTTATTTGGAAATTCGTTAACAAAAGTGGATAGTGAAAAAGATCTCGGCGTAATTATCAGTAATGATCTCAATCATCCAAGCAGTGTATTTCAGCCTCTGAGAAAGCAAATAAGATTTTGGGACTGATTGCGCGATCTTTTGATTTCAATAGTCCATCACTCATTAACAAGCTATATAAATCATTAGTTCATCCACATTTGGAATATGCTGTTTCCGTACGGTCACCGAATCTCATTAAAGACATTGACAGACTGGAAAAAGTACAACGGCAAGCCACAAAACTGATTCCAAATATCAAAAATAAATCATACGAAAATCGACTGAAACATATGAATCTGTTTTCCCTCAAAAAGCGTAGACTCATAGGTGACTTGATACAGGTCTTTAAAATCATAAAGGGAACTGACAACATCAAAAGTGACAAAATTTTCACATTGAATGAGAATCAGACAAGAAACAATGGTTTCAATCTGTCCGGAAATAGATTCAATTTGGAAATACGTAGAAACAACTTTGCCAGCCGTGTTGTTGATGAATGGAATAAACTTCCTGCACAGGTAGTGCAATGCAGTTCAGTTCAAAGCTTTAAGAATCATTTAGATAAACACCTAAGCAAGATGCTGTAATGATTATAATTTATCTTATATTATTTGTTTTTTGTTTTGTTATCATTTGTCTGTTTGATTTTCATTTATTATTAGTTATATATCAATCTATCATTATTTACTAATTACCTGTTTGTTTATTACTTAACTATACCTATGCATTTATTTATGTATTATATTTGTTATTTACATTATTATAGGAGGTGCCAAGATAGGAAGGAGGGAGGAGGGTGGAGGGGAGTGGAATATATGGAAAATGAAACGGGTGGGAGTGATTTCTATGCCTTTTTCTTTTTGGCTTCCCCCGAATAAGGGGGAAAAGCCTTTGGTATATGTATGTATGTATGATTTTTTTTGCATCCGACCTAGATATGGACCAAAAGGTCTCCTGTCGGCATGCTACGCCTTTGTAATCCTTTGTAAAGTGTCATCATTTCTCTATGAACAGAGTCCTCCTCTACCACAGACAAAATGATGTGTGGTTCTTGTCCGTAGGGGCGCACCATATAGACCCTAAAGTATCAGCTGCATGCTACTTTGACACAATAACATGCACCCAATCCTATTCTACTGCAAATACAAATGTTTTTCTAACACATTATATATTTGGCTGAATGAAATTCCAAAGCCAAAACTTCTTTTCATGGAAGTGAACAAATTTAGTTAAATACAATTTCTTTGTATATACTAAATTCATAAAGTATGAAATCCCTTGATATCATGTTACAAAGCAAAATAACAAACTTATCACGTGTTTAAAAGAATATATTTAAATGAAGCCGAAACGTCCGGGAGTCGATAATTTCATGAGGTCGAAATGTCCAGGGTCGGTAATTTCATGAAGCCGAAACGTCCGCGCGCGCTAAGAATTCCCTCATTTGAATTAAATTATCTGGCATTTTTTCAATATAAATTTGGCAGGATGGTCATTGTACATATTCATTTCCCTCTATAAGGCAGCAGCCTTGCTGATGACATTGTATTGGGTGTTACAGCACTAGTACAAACACATTCTTAAGGAATACTTACCACAAACTCAGGTTTGTCTTCTATGAGGACTGTTTTAATGACGTCCTTTACAATCAATGAGATATCAGGCGTCTTTTTTTTGGACACCTTCTCACTTGTAAATAACTCCATTCGGCCTGCATCCGTATCGGTGCCCAAGTATATGTGTACCCAAAACTTCTTATTCTGAGAATTAGAAATAATGTATATATCATGTCAATCACACAAAATTTATCCATCAAACAATTTGATTAAAAATATCCACATTTCCCCCCTGTTCAATGCGCCTTATCACATAGGTGATGGGATGATAGTGATAATTTCTCAGGGGTTATGTATTTCATACTCATACATAGCTATTCGACCCATTATACACAGGATCGAATAGGAAGGTCGAGATACTCATGTGTTGCGTGGTATTTGTATGTTTTGACAATACGCTTGCAAATAGCTGACGAAAGAAAACCCACCAAGGAACCAGGAGTCTTCTTATAAATACCCACGTTTGCGATAACAGTGGGATTAACCCCTGTATGGATTCAACTAACTCGATCTAAATTACTTCCAGATAAGGATGATGCTATCAGTGCAATATAATATTTGGCGACAACGATGGGATTAACCCCGATAAGGATACAACTAACTCGATCCCAATAACTTCCAGGTAAGGATGATGCTGTAAGTGCAATATAATTTCTGGCGACGAGTCAAGAGTCGATCCCACGAGGCCTAGACAACCCCATGAGGTACAGCAAAGATAACTCCAAAAGGTACAACCCCATGAGGTAGAACAACTTCAGTGTTCAGTAACCCTGCTGCGACTGGGTGAATGACGTCTTGGTCGTCTGATCATGCGTTGCTTTGTATTTACATCCCGACCGAGAGATCGTACTAAAAATAAGCTAAGGACCTTTCGGCTATTAATTATCACTCACCATCAACATAATAGTGGTGACGAGAAGAAACGAAGAGAACTAGACGCAGTGCTTGTATAAAAAGGTGTTTTACGTGACTGAGTTGGGGGTAATTGAAGAGTGCATGTGGTTTTCGGGATGACGCCATGAAGCATGCCAGCTATGTATCGAGTCTGAGTAATTCAATAAACCAGTGAGGATTGCTTGTTGTTACAGTTATACAGGGTGGTTTGTGACTGAATCATCTGGACTTGATGCAGATTGGAGGTTTGACTTTGTTACCATACCATAGTCACCCCCGTGTGTATTGTGTTTTCTGTTGTGTTGTGTCTTCCGTTTTCTTTTTCACGCAAGCGCAGTTTCGCCAGACGAAATCAAAGTATTTTGAAGATGAACATATCTGCGTATATGTTATACATTTGAGATTATTGCGTTCTAGTTAGTGTATGAGAATTCAGAGAACTATTTGCTTTAAATTATTATGATGTATGAACAATGTATGATTTATGTTTACAACGTATGTTTGTCAACATAATCCACTCCATTGTTGGAAATTGTTGACATCCACACGATTAGAGTGGATTCACTCTCTCTCTTTCCTTCTTACAATCAAAAGAACAACATGTATTGTTGTGTTATTGGGGGATTCGGTTTACTCATGCATGAATTAGCATGTTTACCATTAAGATAAATGGGGGATTGATATAAAGAAGGAGAGAGCAAAAACTATCTAAGATATGTAGACTTGTAATTTGTGTGGTATTGAAAGTTCATTATTATTTTGATTATACCTTGAGATTGATTAGATATTCAATGATCATATTTAATATTCATGTATACACATGTGATGTCATGGCAACCACATGGTGGTGAACTATTCCATGGAGATTAATATAGAGTATAATCCTTTTAGATATGTATCTAATATAATAATTGAATTTATTTGCGTTAGTTGTATTAAATGTAATTCATGAATAATTATTGTAAAGATCAGATTCTCAGTACAGATCTACTGGATGCAAGTAATGGTAATTAACCTTTATCTTATGTTCTACCTCACATATATAAGAATATGTATGAATATTATGATAGCATGTAATGAAGATATAATCAATATAACATTTAGTTCAATATGTGAAAATAATTACCTCTATCTTTACTTAACCTCAATAGTGATGATATATGATATAGATGATACTGAAAAGAATTATTTCTATTTTGTCACCCACTTTTAAGGGATGAGGCAATATATGTAAGAGTTATTATTGTCCTCCTAGGTCCTTTATTTACTAACTGATTATTCTAGGTTAGAGGTGGATGTGACAACTTGAATGTTCGTTTTGGAACATATCCTATGCATCGACATTTTGGTACGTTCTTTGTATTGTTACAAATTGCGGTATATCAATCAAAAATTGATCCATTTGATCCGTCAAAGATTACTTCGGATCTATTGATTAGCCTATTAGAGGCTAATCTTGGTAGCTTGTCTGTCATTGAAGATGTCAAAAAGATTTTTTTTTTTTAGTGTTATTAGGACCATAAGTTTTTAATGTTCTAGGTAATTTGTATGCACCAGGTTTACCAGGCTCCAAGTTATATGGTGTGATTTCTTTCTTTGTTGAAAGCACATTATGTAGTCAAACCTTTCCATCACAGGAGTCTTTTGGTATTCCAACAAAGGAAAAAGAGGAAGGAAAAGTCTGTAAATGAGTTTTGTGCATAACTAAAAAAACCTGGCCAATGACTGTGCATTTGGATCACATTTTGATTCCAGAGTGAGAGATCAATTGCTTATGGCAGTAGAAAATGAAGTGTATTTTTCAACCTTAGTGGCCTTAGATATAGATTTAAGGAACATGACCTCAGTTAAACTTTTGGGGAAAAAATGACAATTTGGAAAAAGCTTATGTTAGTAAGCCCACAGCATAACAGTCCGAGGTTAAATGGTGAATAATTGTTGTAGGCATTGTGGATATTCACATGATATGTTTTGTAGTTTTAACAACTTTAGATGTATTTTGTGCCATAAAAAGGGTAGTTTATATAGGTTTAATAGAAAGAAAACTGAACATAAAGCTTCAGTTAGTAAAGGCAAGAACAAGATAAGCCTTAAGGTTCTGAATGATGGTGATGAAGTTAGTGGTGATAAATTGTTAACGGTGAAAAACATGTTGGTGATCTTCATCATAATAAAGTTTATATCAGCTTGAATACGAGACTAGTACCGTTTAAAGTGTCATTTGAAGTGGACAATGGTGTGACCTAAATTTAACATTAATTGGTCTGGTCTTGTCTATAGTGTATTTCCCTAGCCTATATATTTATTCAATTTCTTTCTCTATTTGTTGTTCACCTTGAAATATTTCAATACCTTGTTTACTTTTCCTTCTCATCCCTTACTCTTGTAGTCCTATTTGGATCATGCTTCTCTTCCATTCCTGATATAATTATACATTTCTCATTGAAGTGGACAATGGTGTGACCTAAATTTAACATTAATTGGTCTGGTCTTGTCTATACTGTATTTCCCTAGCCTATATATTTATTCAATTTCTTTCTCTATTTGTTGTTCACCTTGAAATATTTCAATACCTTGTTTACTTTTCCTTCTCATCCCTTACTCTTGTAGTCCTATTTGGATCATGCTTCTCTTCCATTCCTGATATAATTATACATTTCTCTTTATCTGCTAAGTCTCTTACTATATTCTCCTTCTCTCTCATCACTTTAATAATGTTGTCCTTAGTGTGTCCCTTCATCTGTTGTTACACTATATCTCTATGTCCAATTTGTTATCCTCCTGGACTTTTTTCCAACCACTTGCATCTTTTGCTATGGACTCTTTATTCTCTTTATTAATCCTCTTTAATTCTTCATTCTCATCCTTTACTTCTTCTGTTTTTTTTTCTATTATTATTCTATTTCTTTAGTTAGGTTTTGATTCTCCTTCTTTAGTTCTTCCAATTTATTAACTCTTTGTGTAACTAGTGCTAGTTGGCTAAACCTAACCTCCCATGGTTCGTTCATTTTTGTTAGTTTTTCCTCTAGACTTGCTAATCGGGGAGGTTGTCATCTCCTCCCTCATTAAATCCATAGATATGTTTATCTCCACTTTCTATTGAGCTGCTCTTATCTATATTTCTACTCTTAATTCCTTTACTTATTTGTTCGACATCAGCTGTGTCGTCTGCACATCTTTTATTGTTTACACCCCTTCTGACGTTTGAGGCTTGTTCATCCCCTTCCTCATTTCCTTCCATTTTCTTCAATAATGCCTCCCCTTCTTTTTTCTTTTTTACCTGCCCACTACACACGAGCTTTATCCTTCCCCACTAATACAACACAGGTACTCCCTCGTCACTGAAATCAACGAAAATCACGTGTGTTTTTTTCCGGAGTTCCAATCTTCGCCGTCAATCCGACGATGTATGTGTGCGTGAGTGTGTGTGTGTGTGTGTGTGTGTGTGTGTGTGTGTGCGTGTGTATTGCAGAATAATAAAGTGCATTATTTAGGCTTACCTTAAATTTTTTATACTGACTGACGGTCAAATATTGTTGTTTGACCGGGTCTTGGTTCATCTTGTCTTGTTTACAGCTAGATCTGCGTCCTTCTGGATACGTATTTGTTGTAAATTACTGCATGGATTTCGCAAGAACTGTCATGCATGTAGCAATCTAGTTCTCAAGCTCAGTCAGGGAGCCTTAACAAGTCAAACTCGTTTTGTGTTCCTGTTGGAAAAGTGGAGACAAATTACTGAACAGTAAGTACCAACGAAATCCAACTATTCACAGCTCCTCATCACATGCTAAAAACTGGGTCTGAAATACACCTTCAGCCCGGTGTTTGGGGGAAGGGTGGCTTCTAAGCAAAACACTTTTATCAAGCTGTGTTTTGCCCAGAGAACCCTTCTCTGGGTATAATCCTCTATCGACCTTAACAGAAATCCATAAAGTTCTATGTTGTTGAAGAGATGTGTTCGTGTTCTGGTGGCTACTGACATGTAGTGTATTTATCATATTTTTATCAGTGAGGGAACGATAGGTATTTGTTAATGCAGTTTCTTGTGAATTTCTCGATCTTTGTGTATGGTTTGGCAGTATACTGCACAGATTACGATGCGGAATCAGTATGAGGCCATTTACAATAAAAAAGAAAAAAATCAACACTGTAAACAACTTGGCCATTAGTCTTGGTTTTAGATTCTTTACAACCAAAACAGTAGCAATTCAGTTTGCGAGATGCAGGAGACAAGAAATAATACCAAACATTACTTTGAATAATCAGATTTTACCACATGAAAATAATGTACATTTTTTAGTTATGCCAATAGACTCCAAATTAACATGGTCCACACATATTGATAATCTAAACTGCATTAGTATATACTGCAGAGCCATTATAAAGGTTTTTGAATTTGTACACCATAGCAACAGTCAATCTACTATTATATATTCGGACTCTTGAGTGTCAAAAACTCTTTACACAAATTCAATTGTTATTCACCCTCTTATCCAGAAGGCAAGGGAATGGCTATTTCGAGTCTCTTGCCGCCTCAAATCAGTTATGTTCTGCTGGGTCTCTGCTAATGTGGGGAACAAAGTGAATGGGAAAGCGGACTGGGTGTTTTGTGTGTGTGTGTGTGTATATGTATTCACCTTGGTCTTTGGATCACGTGCTGGACTCGTGATCGAGTGATATTTCCCTCCCGGAACAGAGCTCAGAGCTCGTATGACCGATCTATGGGTAATGCTGTGACCTTACACGCACACACACACACAACTCCCCGCCCCCGAGAGTTGGAATAACGACTCGAAGCGCAGCGATACTGAAATTATTTCAGCCCTGGGCAGGATTCGAACCCGGACCGCCGTAGTGACAGTTAAGGACTGTGGGGCCATGGTTGTGACTTGAATGAGACTGTGATGGCGTTGTCTCAACCGCTGACGCCGGACACACAGGAGATGTCTGCTTCCCTGGCCGGTCCAACCCACACTGATGACGTCGCCAACGCGAGCGGAGGCGTATCCACTCGCCAAAGCTCACAGTAGACTCACGCGGATCACGGCCAAAGGGAAGGTGGCCATTCAGACCCGTCCGTGATCCCACCACGGGGTTTAAAAGGAGTGCCTCTTGCCCACCGAAGGCAGAACAGTCTCATAAGCCGTCGCAGTAACAACTCACCTCTAACTCGAACACCTCTCTTCTAGCATCGATAGAGGTCCACGAGTTCCAGATTTCAGGCTCGCCATACACTCATCTTATTCGGTGATAGAATGAGATCATATTACCCACATTTATCTTCAACTTCCTTCTTCCTTGGTTGTCGATACCAGAACGCAACAAATTGGTGACCACCGGAGTGACAACCAGGAAGATGGCATAATCAAAGCTCAAACTCCACTTTTTTTTTCTTTTTTCCATGACGTGTAAAACTGGCTAATCAACGCACAAGGATATTTGGCCACTCAGGCAGGGATGGCCGATCAGCAAGCCTTCGGAGTATATATTGCCGCACTACCGACGAAAATTATCTCCCTCGTCCAGAGCGTCATCATTACACCACCAGCGGAACGTAAGTGTCACGCCCTCATGGCGGCCTTGAGAAACCACTACACCAGATCTGACGAGGAACTTTACAAGGAAATACAGCAAATTCAACTCGGAGACGATCGGCCATCAGTGCTTTTCAGAAGAATGGCTACGCTCAACGCTCGTACGAGTGTAGCACCAGAGGATGTTAATAAAAATGCTATTATCACTCCCTTTGGCCTTTTTGAGTGGAAAATGATGTCATTTGACCTCCGCAATGCCGCCCAAACGTTCCAGCAGTTTATAGATCAAGCCCTCAGAGACTTCATCTTCGTCACCGTCTACATCGAGGACATACTGGTGGCCTCTGATAATCACGACCACCACCGCCACCCTCTCCGCCTCTTCTTCCGCCGATTGCAGGGTTATGGCCTCAGGATACACCCATCAAAATGCCTTCTAGGAGTACCATCACTCGACTTCCTCGGACACTGTATATCAACAGAGGGTCTTTCTCCTCTTCCTCAAACAGTGGACACCATCATCGACTTCCCGCAGCTATCACCAGTCAAAATGCTGCGCAAATTCCTAGGGATCATCAATTATTATAATAGATTTATCTCCGATGCGGCCTCCAAAATTGCACCTCTGAACGACCTCACTAAGAACTGTTTCAAGCGGTCGGTCGTTCCCGTTAGGTGGTCTCCTGAATCAACCTAAGCATTTAGGTAGATTAAGGCTGCAATAGCAAACTTCACCTGCCTGTCCTATTCGGTGGCTAATGCTCCTACCGTCCTCACCACTGACATCTCCTCTACAGCCATAGGTGCAATATTCCAACAGAGGGTCAACGGACAGTTTCAAACGGTTGGACACTTCCCAAATGCGCTACAGTGCCTTTGATAGAGCGCTTCTGGCCATTGTTTCGGCCGTCAATCACTTCCTCCACCTTCTAGAAGGACGTCGTTTCACCATCCTTACCGACCACAAGCCTCTCACCAACGCACTGGACAGGGTATCTGACAACCACTCACCGAGAGTCTCTCGGTAGTTGTCATTCTTGTCCCAGTTTGACACTCGCATCAAATACATCAAGGGAGAAGATAATCATGTTCCTGATGCCTTGTCCAGGATTACCTGTAGCGTCATCCCTGAGCACTGACCCATCACCAAGGCAGCCTCCCAGACTAACGACGGAGAACTCCATCAACTCCGCCTGGATAATACATCCTCCCTACAGCTCCGATAGCTCTCCAATACTCCCGCTCCAGTGTGGTGTGACATCTCTACAGGCAAACCCCGACCATACATTCCGACTTGTCATCGCAAGGATGTGTTCTCGGCGTTCCACGACCACAATCATCCTGGAATTCGGGTGACACAACGTCTCCTCACGGATCGCGTCGTCTGGCCTGGAATCAACAAAGACATCAGAGAATGGACCTGCACCTGCCTTACCTGCAAGTCATCAAAGGTGACGCGCCACGTCCATACTCCACTCCATCACTTTCCCGCACCCACAAAACGCTTTCGATCTGTCCATGTGGGCATTGTGGGCCCCCTAACTCCCTCTCGTGGCATGCGTTACCTGCTCACTTGCATCGACAGGCACACCAAGTGGCCAGAAGCGATTCCTGTACCTGATATCTCTGCTGAGATAACCGCCCATGCCTTCCTCTCAGGTTGGGTATTCAGATTCGGCGCCCCTCACACCATCATCACCGACAAGGGTGCCCATTTTGAATCTGACCTCTGGTCCAGACTCCTGAAGTTTCTTGGTACCAACAACAACCGGACCACTGCGTACCACCCACAAGCCAATGGACTCGTTGAAGGTTCCACCGCCAGCTGAAAGAGCCATTAAAAGCACAGCAACCCTCATATGGCCCCTCCTCTGGTGCTCTTCTCCATCCACAACACTCTCGAGGTCGACAGCGACGTATCTCCATCCAAGTTTGTGTATGCAGAAAATAACCACCTCTGCTAAAGTGACCCCGACCGACACGCCCTCCTTCAACTACTCAGGGAGACCTTTGCCAACACCCGTCCCCCGCCACCACGGATGACACACACAAATCCAATGCATGTTCCCCTGGCCCTTGATTGAACGAATCATATCTTCCTCGGGCGGGACTCCAGACGAACCCCTTACCAACGACCCTACGATGGACCCTACAAATTAATCAATAGGTCAGCGAAGCACTTTCTCATTGACCGAGGTTCTAACCCAGACCACATTTCCATCGACAGGCTCAAACCAGCTCACCTCCCTCCTCTCCATTCCAACCCTTCTTTCCATTCCAGCCCTTCTTCCCACCTCCTCTCCCTCTTACAACACATCCCTGCCAATAGTACACATCAAGCCAGCCCACCTCTTCCTCCCACCACAATTGTTCCCCACCCAACCTTCATCACATTACCTTCCCTCTGACTCAATTTCGAGTTTACCTTTACCCCACTCACCTACCCGTCTATCTCCACAGCTCCATGCTCAGCTAGGACCCTCTCGTCGAAACCACCCCCAAGCTTACAGCCGGCTGCCGCCTTTTTCTCCATTATCCAGCCCATCCTCTCCAGAGATCTCGCTCAACGGGACGATCACCCACTCCGGCCGTCTGGTCAGAAGGCCTGCCCGCTACTCCCACTCCATTCATGCGACTCCTTACCCTCTGCGCTGCTCGCTTCCAAAGAGGGGGGAGGGGAGTGGTGTGGTGACGTTGTCTCAATTGCCAAAGCCAGACACACCGGAGATGTCTGTTTTCCTTTCCGGTCCAACCCACACTGATGACGTCACCAACGCGAGTGGAGGCGTACCCACTTGCCAAGGCTCACAACAGGCTCCCGCGGATCACGGCCAAAGGGAAGGTGGCCAATCAGACCCGTCCGTGATCCCACCACGGGGTTTAAAAAGACGTCTCTTGCCAACCGAGGGGAGAACAGCCTCACCGACAGTCGCAGCAATAACTCACCTTCAGCTCCAACACCTCTCTTCTAACATCGATAGAGGACTTCGAGTTCCAGATTTCGGGCTTGCCATATACTCATCTTATACGGTGATAGAAAGAGATCAGATTACCCACATTTATTTTCAACTTCCTTCTTCCTTGGTTGTCGATACCAGAACACAACAAGACCGCCAACATGAAATGAGTGGGAGGGGGGAGGGGGGTTGTCAATGTGGATGTCGGACACCAGAAACTGGCTATCTAGGGGTAGAGTGCAGGATCCAAACACCGTAGAGACCCGAAGTGGGTTACTGTCTTGCAGGTGAACCCAGTAGCGTGAATTACAGTGGCGGAAGCGTCTGATGCCGGATCGCTCGGTTCCAGAGTCGGTTAAGGACGACCGGTGGATCGTGCGAAGGAAACAGATGCCAGAACCGACCGGGGAAAGTTCAGGACGACCTGCGGTGGCATTTACGGTAGTCGATGTTTCCGCATAAGATTCCTTGTAGAGGAATGATAAAAGTGGTAACCATTTTTGGGCCCCTGTATTTACGGGATGTGACGTAGATATGATGTTAAAGGTCTCTAATTAAACCAACACTAATTATAGCATTTGTTTTTATGTTAGGAAGCGCAATAGGAAAACATTCTTCTTTCTCAAAATGGGGCGAAATATTTGTCTCCAGTAAATTAAGAGTAGAATTATATACTTATATTTACACACACACACATCTATCCAAAAAGCCCCCCTTTCCTCTACACTCTTCTCACTACCAGGCCCATATGCACTTACAAAACCCCACATCTTCTTTCCCAGCTTCACCTTCATCCACATTAACCTTGAACAAACCTCCTTCCACTCCACCACACGTTTACCTATCTCTTCACTTACTAGTATAGCCACTCTTTCTCTTCCTCGCCCTCTCTTCACTCCTGAGAACCTCCCAACTACACTACCAAACTCATACTCGCCCCTCCCTTTCAACTTAGTTTCACTCAATGCCAACACATCCATCCTTCTCCTCACAAACTTATTACCTTTCTCTTCCGTTTTACACTCATCTGTACCACATCTACGCACATTAAAAGACCCAAACCTTAGGGTGCTGGTTGGAAAACTCCTAGACACTTTTTTTTTTTTTTTTTTTTTTTTTTTTTTTTTTTTATATCTTCTTTAGAGCTACAGGTAGAAGGATTCCAAATCCTATCTCCGTCCCGTTTTTGTCGACTCTTACGACTCAAGTGGGAAGACTTGTGGCAGCATTCTTTTCCCCTACCACAGGGTTAGGATAAAAAAAAAAAAAAAAAAAAAAAAAGGAAATGAATATTCAGAGAAATTGTACAGGACAGTATCAAGGGGTGGGGGGACAGTATAACGGAGGGACAGTCGCGGCATAATAAAAGTGTCACCATTTCTCTATGAATAGAGACTTCCACTATCACAGACAAAATGATGTGTGACTCTGGTCCATAGGGGCGCCCGATATAGACCTTACAAAGGCTAGTTTCTTACCTGATTTATGTTGTTAATCAAGTGATACATATTTAAATTCAAAACAAAGAAATGCAATAGTGGGCAATAGTCACTATTAACAAACACAATAATTCCAACTGATGTTCATTGCAGATCTTTATACTCATAAAATTCAAGCAAAAAATGAAGGTCAATATGGTCTTTGTTTATTTATCTATTTATCTTTATCTATTTATCTATTTTATCCAAGTATTATCTCAATTTCAGCCATTTTTATATGTTATCAAGTCTTGTAAAACATTTCTATTTACACAATTTAACATGTGTTAGGGCTCAACAGATATTAGTATACTTCAAATAGAATAAATAAAAAGGAAAAACTATATGGGTCAGCTGTTATATGAGGTTATTAATATATATATATATATATATATATATATATATATATACAAGGAGTTAAGAGTGTGCAATGTAAGGTCGCAGCATTACCCATAGATCAGGGCATTATGAGCTCTGAGCTCTTGCTCAGGAGGGTAATAAATGTTGATTACGAGTAAAATACGTGATCCAAGATCGGTGCAATTTCGTACGCGCGTGCGCACCAAATATGAACTGAGGTCTAATCTGAGAGGTGATTCACGGCGATGGTGAATCACACTGTTGCTCGTCTTACAGAGAACGGACGTGAAAGGCTTGTCTTGGAAAAAAAAAAAAAAAACGAACGATGACAAATAAGATAAGGAAAAACAGAAAAAGATGCAAAGATAGATGTGATGAGGGTGCTTAAGAATGAAGACTGGTAAGAGATGCGGTTGATAAAATGAAAATCATAGCTGCACTTTCTGAATCATATGTTAGGGTAGGTGTTAAGACAGTATTGAAAAATATCCTTTTCACTTCTAAAGGTACATGATCTTATCTATTACCTTTAGTTATCTAAAGTTCTAAACAGTACTACTGGGTAACATCCATCTCATTTTCTTCAATAACGGGAGATCCAATTATTTTTATCTCCTTGTACGTTTTATCTGCAAGGCTGGGAACCAATTTAGTTGCAGCTTTTTGTAGTCTCTTAATCATGTTTGTATCCTTTAATTTTTGCGAAGACCACACTACTGCAGACCAGGCTTTCCATGATGGACTACTACTACGACTACAATTATCATTATCGTTGTTATCATTATCATCATTATTTTTTTTTTTTTATTATTATTATTATTATTACTATTATTTTTATCATTATTATTATTATTGCTGTTGTTGTTGTTATTATTATTTTCCCTTTGGTACGTTCCATCTCTGTACTGATTGAGACATTGTGATTTCAGAAACAAAAGCCATTTCTATAAAATCCCAGGAGTAATATGGTTTGACGCATTACCAATGAATGAAATCCGACGGATCGCCCCTTTGTCGTATGTAAACTTTAAACTATCCTTTCCCAGTGTTACAGGCTTCTGCAATTTGAAACACTGGATAACGCTACAATCAATGTTGGAAATGCCTTTTGGGAATTAGGTATACCCTTGTGCCTTGGTTCAGGGATGGAAAATGAGAATTGAATGTAGGTGGGGGATAGCTGTTTGTACTTTATAATTCCCAGGTTTTTATGCAAGTCCTTGTTCTAATGGAGACAATTGTTATGAATTCTGGTAATAATATCTTGTGTACAGCCTTAGCCTATTCCTGTTTCCCAAAACCCAGTTTAAATAATTGCTATGGTTGAATACGCATTGGATATGTAAGAGCGAAGGAATTTGAAAAAAAAAAAAACGTAGCTAAAAGAACGGAATGGGACACAATTACACTTATATACCCTTACCTCAGCGTTCTAGTTACGAGGAGAAATACTGCAGGAGTTTTAATTCCACGATGGCACTGAGGTGATCACTAGCTAACTAGTCTGTATACTGCGTCCTATGACAGCCGAGGGGACTCCCAAAGACTTTGATAAATGTGAAGCCACGTCCTGTCTACTATCCTGTTCGTGTCAGTTGCCAAACATTCGAGAATGACTATCGTTACACCAAACCTTGCCTCATTTCCCTACTCTCTCTCTCTCACTCACATACACACACGCACACAGACACACGCACTCACGCACACACACACATACTCACACTTTCAACGAACGGACGGCTTGACGAACGCTCTGAAGAATAGTGCAGATTGTGGATACCAACGCAAAGAGAAGTGCCTTTTTGAACTTGCAGGGGGGGGGGGAATTGCTCGTGAGGTAGAGGGAAAGTAAGGAAAGAGGAGAGGGGGAGGGATTACTGAGGAAATGGAAGGTAATGAGGAGGTGGAGGAAATGGCCCTGACGGGCCGCCGGGTAGACAAAAGACCCCAAGACGAGTTGGATGATAACATGTCTAATAGGAATGTGAAGATTAGAGGTATAGATAGGAGCAATATAGCAGAAAGTGATGAGAATATTTTCAAGGGATTTAAAGAGAGTGGGGGGGACTCAAACCCCCCCCGACTGACAAGACTAGAGATGAAGGTTGATAAGGTGATCGAGGACTTGGAGAGTAGGTTAGGTCATATGAACACCATTTTAAAAAGGGTTGAAAGATTGGAAGAACTGGAAAAGGCGAATAAAAACTTAACTGATGAAATAGAAGAACTAAAAAGACAGTTAAGAGAGGTAAAGGGGGAGAATGAGGAATTGAAGAAGAATAGTAAAGAAAACAGAGAAACAATAGCTAAAGAAAGTAAAAATTGGAAGCAAACCCAAGAAGGAAATAAGATTTCATTCACTGACATAGTCAAACAGCAATTGAAAGAACATACTGAAGACTCAGTTATTAAAGTGATGAGACAAAAGGAGAATATAGTAAGGGATTTAGCAGACAAGAAGAAATGTATAATTATATTAGGAATGGAAGAGAAACACAACACAGATAGAACCACAAGAATCAAAGAGGAAAATGAAAAAGTAAGCCAATTACTAGAATCAGTTCAGGAAGATGAACCAGGAATTATGAAACAAATCGAAGAGAAATTTAGACTCGGAAAGTATAGCACAGACAAGACCAGACCAATTAAGATTAAATTCAAGTCACAAACAACGGCAGAGAATATCTTATCCAAAACAGGGAAACTAGCAACAAGTGAACAACACAAAAAGATATGGATAAAAAGAGAAATGAATAAAGAGGAAAGAGAGGAAGAAAAGCAGAAAAGACTGGAAGCTAAGACAAAAAACGAGAACAGAACGGAGTCAGAGAAAGAGAGATTCTATTGGAGAGTAGTGAACATGAAACTAAGGAAGTTCGACATACAAAAGAAAAACATAAGGGAAACAGAGAACACAATGGAAGTGGCAGAAAACTAAGAGTGTCTTACACAAATATAGATGGATTAATAACAGGATTGAATGAGCTGAATGATTATTTGAAAGAAAAAGAACCGGACATAATGGGAATTGTAGAAACAAAATTAAAAGGTCCACTACCACCCAACAGTGTAGGACATGATGCATACAATTATTGGATTAGAAACAGAGAGAAAAAGCAAGGGGGTGGAGTTATGTTCCTGACTAAGAAGGATATAAACGTGAAAGGTGTCATATATGGAAAGAATACAGTAGAGATGATTATGATAGAAGTGGAAGACAGAGATAAGAAGAGCAGAAAATTTGTGATCAATTATGTGCCTCCGAAAACAGCCTCATGGGAGGAGAGTGAATATAAAAGTATGTTAGAGGACACAAAGATAGCATTAACTAAAATAATGGAAGACGGAGGAAGAATAGTTATGTTGGGCGACTTTAATTGCAAAGAAATCTGCTGGGAAGAAATGACAGCAAAGAGTGGTGATGACTCATGGGGAAATGCTCTACTTGAGATGATTACTGACCATTCAATGACACAATGGATACAAGAGAACACTAGGTATAGAAATGAAGAAGAACCATCGAGGCTAGACTTAATAATTACATCTGAACCTAGAATAGTGGACAAGATTGAATATAAAACACCAATAGGTAAAAGTGACCACATATTGATTGAACTGGAACTTAATGAAGAAAAATATATGAAAAGAAATGAACAATATAGAAAAGGAAGAATGATGTATGAAAAAACAAACTTTGATAAAATAAGAGAATTCTTCCAACAAGAAAACTGGGAAGAAATATACAAAGAAGAAACATCAGTGGAAGAGAAATGGAATATTTTGACAAAAATTTACAAAAAAGGAGTGGAAAAGTATGTCCCAAGACAAAAACAAGAAAAAGAATATGTAAAATGCTGGTACAACAAAAGTTGTAGGGAGTTAAAAGACAAAAGAGACAAAGCCTGGACCAGATGGAAAAAAGACAGAAGACCTGAAAAATGGAAAATATATACTGGTTATAGAAATGAATATGTACAAAAGTGCAGAGAGAAAAAAAGAAAATATGAAAAAGATGTTATAGAAAAGTGTAAAGATCAACCAAAACTATTCTACAGATTTGTAAACAATAAACTGAAAAACAAACAAGACTTGGAGAAATTGAGACAAGGAGGAGTTGAATACACTGAGGAAATGGAAATGGCAGAAATTATGAACAAACATTTTAAATCAGTGTTTACAAGGGAAAATATACAACCTGAAGAGATTGAGTGGAAAGAAAAAGTCCCCCCTATGGAAGAAATAGAAGTAACAAAGAATGAAATATTGACACACTTGGGTAATTTTGATGTCAGAAAATCGCATGGGCCAGATGAAATAGCAAACTGGATTCTGAAAGAATGCAGGAATGAACTGGCAGACAAAATACATAGCATAATAAGCAGTTCCTTAAAAGAAGGAAAAGTTCCAGAAGATTGGAAAAAAGCAAATATAGTACCTATATATAAAGGAGGAAATAAAGAAGAACCTACCAATTATAGACCAGTCTCTCTAACAAGTACAATAGCAAAAATTTGTGAAAGAATTATCAAAAGTAGATGGGTAAAATACTTGGAAAAAAACAACGTACTAAATCCAAGGCAATTTGGATTCAGACAAGGACGGTCATGCGTCACCAATTTAATATGTTTCTATTCAAGGCTAATAGATATAATACAAGAAAGAGATGGATGGGCTGATTGTGCATTTCTAGACCTAAAAAAAGCTTTTGACAAAGTACCACATAAGAAGTTGCTTAAGAAATTAGAATATGAAGGAGGAATACAAGGTAAATTGCTAAATTGGATGGAAGACTTTTTGCAAGAAAGAAAAATGAGAGTAGTGATAAGAGATCAGCACTCAAAATGGAATGAAGTAATAAGCGGTGTCCCGCAGGGAACAGTTCTGGCCCCAATAATGTTTGCTATATATATTAATGATATGGATGAAGGAATTGAAAGCTATATGAGCTTCTTTGCAGATGATGCAAAACTACTGAAAAGAGTGAAAACTGAAGAAGATTGTGAATCACTACAGAGGGATCTAAATAAAGTACAAGAATGGAGTAGGAAGTGGGAGATGGAGTTCAATACAAAAAAGTGTAGTATAATGGAATTTGGAAAAAGCAAAAACAGAATAGCAGGATCATATAATTTGGGAGAAGAAGGAATAAAAAAAGTAGAAAATGAGAAGGACCTGGGAGTCATTGTTATGAATAATATGTCACCTGAGAAACATATAAATAAGATTTTTGGAGAAACTTATAATTTAATAAGAACAATCAAAGTGGCATTTACATACCTGGATGAAGAAATGGTGAGGAAAATCCTAATCACCCTGATAAGACCAAGATTGGAATATGCAGCAACGATATGGTCACCAAGTACAAAAAAATGTATAAAAAAACTTGAAAGGATACAAAGAGCAATTACAAAACTGGCACCAACACTCTCAAAACTATCATATGAAGAGAGACTACAAAAACTTAAACTACAGACACTAGAGCAAAGAAGAGAGAGAGGAGATTTGATAGCTATTTACAGAATCATGAAAGGCATAGAAATTACTGATAGAGAGAATCTGATAAAATGGGATGACAGAAATACAAGAGGACACGGAAAGAAAATAAAAAAAGACAGCTATAGAAGAGATTTTAAAAAGAACAGCTTTCCTCACAGAGCAATAGACAGTTGGAACAAGTTAGATGAGAAAGTGGTGTGTGCAAAAACAATACATGAATTTAAAAATAGTTTAGATAAAATGAGATATGAAGACGGGACCCCACGAGCATAGCTCCCCTTCCCGTAAAATACAACTAGGTAAATACAACTAGGTAAATACACACATATTGCGCCTCAGAGTGACCTTGCTTGGGGGCGTCGTCCCAGGTAGGTGAGATTCAAGGGGCGTTTCGATGTTGTTGTTTTTTTCCTGACGACTTCCACTTGTTGGGTGAAAGAGCTGACCGTGAAGAAGGCTATTCAGTGGTACAAGTTGCTACCGAGCTGTACTACACCCTCTGGCCCATAAACACTTACTGTGTTGGTTGTGCCTTTACTTTTTCGTTTAGGAATGTCCCCTGTGGGGCTACAAGGAGAAGGATGCCTAGTCCCACTCCCCGTCCCTTTCTTCTCGCCTCTTACGATCCAAGTGGAAATACTTGGTGGCAGTATTCTCTTCCCCCACCCGTCATCCAGGAGGTGCTGAGATAAGAGGGAGGGTGGAGGGGTGTGGAGTGTATTCAGGGATGGAATGGGTGGGAATGATTTTATGCCTTTTCCTTTTTGGCTACCTCCCTTGTAAGGGGGAAAAAGCCTTGGTATATGTATGTGTGTTGGTTGTGACTAGGGACTTCCAAACATGCTAAAGACAGGCAGAACAAAGTTATTGTTAGATAATTGGATGTCCCATCGCTTCGTTGATGGGCAAGCGTCACAGACTAAGGCGGGAATGCGACAGTTTGATTCATTTGGGAGGGTGTTGCTAATTCCTCCATATTTTTGTTGATGTTTCATTACCCTTACGCGGAAGTTTGGATGATCTACATGCGGGCGGCTCCCTACCGTAGTGAAGGCTGAAAAGGGGAATGTATTATAGGGCATGTTTTCTTAATCCTTTCCCCTCCATAGGACAACTGCCCTGAAAACTGCCTACTTGTAACCCTCCAGGACAAATCCCCCTTTCAAATTGAAGGTAAAATAACACAAATATACTGTATGTACGTTTATAAAGGAGGAAATAACTACTACTAGAATATCTTTTATTTTCATCAAGAATATTAAGATAGAATAAGACAAGTCAAGGTATAAATGTAACACGTAACAAAAGACTGCTTATTATGGATAGTGTATATATATATATATATATATATATATATATATATATATATATATATATATATATATATATATATATATATATATATATATATATATATATATATATATAATTATTGCCACTTTTTATTTTTGTGTTTTATTTGTTATTCAATAACAACTACCCAATAATAAGAGATATATTCTTATATCACATACATCACTAGGGTTATGTCACTGAAATTAAAAATTGTAGGCTGTCCCTTATAAAATTCAACACCTGGTGGTTCTCGAAGTCTTGTTCAATGTTTGCTACTCTGCATGTTAAATCTTGATAACGTTTCCTCGCACGTGGTGCTGGATATCCTGCAAGCACCTAATTGATGGTAACACTGGTCAGTGGCTGTCCTTTTCAACATTTCAAGAAATTTCCAGATATTTGGATGGAATGAAGTAATGTTTCCTTGCATATGATTATGTTGTTTTTTTTTGTTTATATTCTATTTTTATCTTTTAGATTTATATAACGTACAATTATTTCTTTCTATTAGTACCCCTCTTTTTCAAAACTTCAAGAAATTTCTATATACTTGGATGGAATGAAGTAATTTTTCCTTGCACATGTTTTATTTTTTGGGGTGTTTATATATTTTTTAACTTTTAGATTATCATGATATACAATTATTTATTTCTATTAGTTCCTCATTATTCTTTTTTTTCCAATGGGGCAGTTGTCCAGGGAGCAATCGTCCTGTGTTGGCCGTTGTCCTGGTGACAGCTGTCCTGATACTCCCGATCCTCGCTGCTCCTCCGTTTACTGTACGCAACAGGTCCTCTGTTTGGAAAAATTACGCAGATAAACCTCCCACTGTATCTTCAGCAGGGCCCTCCACTGCATCTTCAGCAAAGCCTTCCACTGCATCTTCACCAAGACTACTACTGCATCACCAGCAAGGACCTACACTGTATATTCAGCAGCATCACAGACTTCCTCTACAGAAGTCCACATAGCTGAAGACTATGCTTCCATAGATTCCCAACCAAGAACGCATACCAAACCAATGCAAACACATTCTTCAACAATAAAATCTCCCAGTACCTTCTCAGACAAACCGGAGACATTACTGAGGATCTACAGAGTTCCTTGACTCAACATATGCTCCCCCAAGAAATATTCCTTTAGGAGCATCAGATGCCCCTGAGCCAGATATTAAAAGCCATTTGCGGATTCCTATATCTGCACCAGGCCCCCGATCTCGGGTTACCGGCTCTACAAGCAATTTAAGACAAGATGAACCTCATCGGTTGAGCAAAATACCTGTTCAGGTAGGCAATGGGAAACTCCTCTCTGAAGACCCCCTGAAACCACAATAAAATAAAATTGTGCAGATTCCTCCAATGAAATTATCGCGGTATGCGTGCCTCCCGTGAGGACCTGAGTCTACAAGTACCACATTTTCCTCCAACGTGTGTCTGTCTCCATGAGACAAAGTTGGGAGACTTAGTTCCTCCCGCTCCCTCCAGATTCAGTGTGTTTGATTTTTGTTTCAAATACACTTTCATGCAAGAAGTCTTCCATCCACTTCAGCAATTTGCCCTGTATTCCTCCTACAGTTTCTAATTTCTTTAGCAATTTCTTATGTGGCACCTATCAAAGGCTTTTTCAGGTCTAGAAATGCACAATCAGCCCATCTATCTCTTTCTTGTATTATATCTATCAGTCTTGAATAGAAACACATCAAGTTTGTGACACATGATATTCCTTGTCTAAACCAAATTGCCTTGGATTTAGTACGTTTTTTTTTTCCAGATGCCTTACCCATCTAGGTTTGATAATTTTTTCACAAATTTTAGCGATCGTACTTGTAAGAGAGACCGGGCTATAGTTAGTAGGGTCTTCCTTGTTTCCCCCTTTATGTATTGGTACTATATTTGCTCTTTTCCAATCTTCTTGAACTTTTCCTTCTTTCAATGAACTGCTTATTAGACTATGTATTTTGTCTGTTAGTTTATTCCTGCATTCTCTCAAAATCCAGTTTGCTATTTCATCTGGCCCATGCGATTTTCTGACATCGAGGTAACTCAAGTGATTCATTATTTCATTCCTTGTTACTTCTATCTCTTTCATAGGGGGGACTTTCTCCTCCCACTCGATATCTCTAAGTTGTATGTTCTCCCTCGTAAACACCGATTTACAATGCTTGTTCATAATATCAGCCATTTCTATTTCATCTGTGTATTCAACTCCTTGTCATAGTTTCTCTAATTCTTGTTTGTTTTTCAGTTTGTTGTTAACGAATCTGTAAAATAGTTTTGGTTGATTTTTATATTTTTCTATGACATCTTTTTCGTATTTTCTCTTTTCTTCTCTGCGCACTTGTACATATTGATTTCTATAACTAGTATATATTTTCCATTTTCAGGTCTTTTGTCTGTTTTCCATTTTATCCAAGCTTTATCCCTTTTGTCTTTTAACTCCCTATATATTTTGTTGTACCAACACTTTACATATCCTTTTTCTTGTTTTTGTCTTGGAACATACTTTCTCACTCCTTTATATATATTTTTTTCAAGATATCCCACTTCTCTTCTACTGTTGTTTCCTCCTTGTGTATCCTTTCCCAGTCTGTTTTTTTTCTCTTATTTGATAAAAAAAAAAAATCCATGCATCAATCTTCCTTTTCTATATTGTTTGTTTTCCATGTATTTGTCCTCATTTAGCTCCAGTTCAACCAATATGTGGTCACTTTTACTTATTGGTGTCTTATATTCAATCTTGTCCACTATTTCGGGTTCTGATGTGATCATTAGGTCCAGTCTCGATGGTTCTTCCTCATTTCTATACCTAGTATTCTCTTGTATCCATTGTGTCATTGTATGTTCTATAATCATATCAAGTAGTACATTTCCCCATAGGTCGTCTCCACCGTTCACTGTCATCTCTTCCCAGCAGATTTATTTACAATTAAAGTCACCCATTATAACTATTCTTCCTCCATCTTCCAGTATCTTATTTAGTGTTATCCCTGTATCTTCTAACATATTTTTGTGTTCCCTCTCTTCCCATGAAGCCGTTTTAGGAGGCACATAATTTACTACAAACTTCCTGCTCTTCCCATCCTTCTCCTCCACTTCCATCATAATCATCTCTACTCTATTCCTTCCATATGTGACATTCCTCACATTCATATTCTTGGGTGGTAGTGGACCTTTTAATTTTGTCTCTACAATTCCGATTATGTCCGTTTTTTTCCCTTCAGGTAATCATTCAGTTCGTTCAAGCCTGTTATTAAGCCATTTATATTTGTGTAAGATACTTTTAATTTTCTGCTACCTCCATCGTGTTTTCTGTTTCCCTTCTGTTTTTCTCGGCTATGAACCATTTCCTCACTTTCATATCCACTACTCTCTTATAGAATTTCTCTTTGTCTGACTCTATTCTGTTCTCGTTTTTTTTGTTTCTAGTCTTTTTGTTTTCTCTTCCTCTTTATTCATCTCTCTTTTTATCCATGCATGTTTATACAGATCGCTTTTTGCTAGTTTCCCTATTTTTGCTAAGATATTCTCTGCTGTCGTTTGCAACCTGAATTTAACCTTAATTGGCCTGGTCTTATCTGTATTGTATTTCCCTAGTCTATATATTTCTTCAATTTCTTTCCCTGGTCCTCGTTCATCTTCTTGAACTACTTTTAATATCTTGTTTAGTTTTCTTTCTCCTCCTTTACTCATGTAGTCCTATTTGGATTATGTTTCTCTTCCATCCCTAATATGATTATACATTACTTTTCATCCGCTAAGTCTCTTACTATATTCTCTTTCTCCTGTACCTTTTTTGCTATGGACTCTTTCTCTTTATTATTATTCTTTAATTCCTCATCCTTTACTTCTTTTAACTGTCTTTTTAATTCCTCCGTTTCTATATTTAGGTTTTGGTTCTCCTTCTTTAGTTCTTCCAGTTTTTCAACTCTCTGTATAACTAGTGCCAATTGGTTAAACCTAACCTCCAATGCTTCTTTATCTTTTTTTTAGTTTCTCCTCTAGACTTACTAGTCGGGGGAGGTTGTCATCTCCTCCCTCATTAAATCCATAAAAGTAATTATCTTCTCTTTCCATTGAGCTGCTATTATCTATATTTCTACTCTTAATACCTCTGCTCCCCTGTTCTACCTCGTCTGTGTGATCTGCACACCTTTTGTTGACACCCCATCTGACGTCCGGGGCCCGTTCGTCCCCTTCCTCATTTTCTTCCATTTTCCTCAATAATGTCTCCCCATCTCCTTTTTCTTCACCTGCCCACTACACCACGAGCTTTCCCCTTCCCCAATAATACAACACAGGTACTCCCTCGTCGTTGTAATCCACGAAAATTGTGTTTCTTTCCGGAGTTCCAATCTTCGCTGTTAGTCCGACGTGTGTTTGTGTGTATTTACCTATTTGTATTATACGGGAAGGGAGCTATGCTCGTAGTGACCCGTTTTTGCATCTTTCAGCATCACGCTTGTTCTTAAATTCTTGAAAAGTATTTGCACACATTGTTGTTTTATCTAATATATTCCAGATATCCACCACTCTGTGTAGGAAGTTATTCTTTCTCAGATCTCTTATATAACTAACCTTTTTGAGTTTTTAATGTTCTCTTGTTTTTCTCTTGCCCCACTTTAATGAATCTTCTCTATCTAGTACTTTCATACCTTTCATGATTCTATAAATAGTCAATAGATCTTCTCTTTGTTTTCTTTGTTCCAGAGTTGGTAGTTCCAATTTGGAAAATTTTTGTTCGTATGCCATTTTGGAGTGTTGATGCCATCTTTGTCGTTTTGTGTGTGTGTACATTTATATGTGTGTGTGTATATATATATATATATATATATATGTATATATAACTTTATTTCAATTTTATTTATTTATTTATTTATTTTTTGTCAATGTTACAGAAAATTAAATATTTCTATGCACTGGTGAAAAGATTAGGGCGCTTTAAATACACCTTTTTATACGTATACCAACCTTTATATATGTATATATATATATATATATATATATATATATATATATAAATACACACACCAGCTCGATGGTGCAGTGGTACCTTTTTCAGGCACTAATTCAACGATCTGAGTTCGAGTCCCGTCCAGAGGCTAAGCCGCGAGCAGGCATTCCAACTCTGGTAGAAAAGGAGTTTTGTGCGTGCGCGCGCGCGCGCGTGTGTGTGTGTGTGTGCGCGCGCGCGCGTGTGTTCTATTAAGAAACACTGGTAACTTGTGTTCAATTACGCAAGAGTAACCACTGAGAAAGAGAAACTAAACGCTTTCGGTCATTACATCTTCAGTGCCAAGTACATGGAAAGGAAGGATTACAATATATATATATATATATATATATATATATATATATATATATATATATATATATATATATATATGTATGTATGTATGTATGTATGTAAAAGTGTCCACCGGGAAACGAAGCAAAGCGTTTTCGTATATATTCAGTGCAAAATAATATACGAAAGTTATTTCCTTCGTTTAATTTTTTTTCCCCAGTGGAACACCAGTTACCAATATTTCTGATTAGCATATATATATATATATATATATATATATATATATATATATATATATATATATATATATATATATATATATATATATATATATATATATACATAAATGCAGTGATTAGAGTACAGGAGACGAGGTAATTCTTGCAATTATTGCAGTTTGTTCATATGTATTAAACAACTAGAGGATTCAGAATGGTTTGTAGACGAGCTTGGTACGTGAGTTGTCCCAGCAATATTATGGGAAAGATACCTGTTGAGCATTTAAGATAATATTTTTTTCTTCTTTCTTTTTCCACATTATTTTGTATACTTACTGTAATTGTTGTATACGACGATGTAATATCTCAAGGTTGACAGCAAGTTGGGGTCACTAGTAGATGGAGTCGTTGAGCAGGGAGTCGGTGAGGAGTGGGGAGGAGTGAATCATACCTCACGGTACCCTCCCCCCATGTTCTTCTGGCCATGGATCTGTCTTAACATTATGAAATTTCTTAAGTTCAATTTTAGAAACGCCAAAGAAATATGATGGCGTTTCTCAGTTGATCAACTGACTGGTTGTATGTCTTATTTGCTTATTTTGTTATTTTGATTTTTTTTACGTTTATCTTGTTACTCTGCATCTGACAAGGTCATCCACCACTATCTTATGGAAGGAATCGCTCTGGATATATATATATATTTTTTTTTACTTTGTTTTGCATTGATCACGTCCGTATATTGCTTTTCATCCTTTGATTTTAGTGACACCCTTTACAGATTTCATTAAATCTAATTTTGTCCTGAATTTGCCCTCCTTCCTCATATGAATAAAATCGTCCGTTGTAGCAGAATGTGCAAGGAATTTGTATATTTATTGTTAGCTTTTAAGAAATAATATTCTAATAGTTCATGGATTAATTATCATTCTGGGAAAATTTTCTGTGGTACTAATTGAAGGTTGCGAAAATTATTGTGAAAGGCCTTTTAGCCCTTGAATTTACATTCACAGCTTGATTTCTGCGTCTTTGTGGGCTGTGAGGGTGTCACAAATAGTCGTCAATGTTGACCATTGTGCCATGACTACTACTACTACTGCTGCTGCTGCTACTACTACCACTACTTCCACTACCACTACTACTACTACTGCTGCTACTACTACTACTACTACTACTATTATCATTATTATTCATTAATTATTATTATCATCATCATTATTATTATTTATAGCGACTCTGAAATCAAATTTTGGTATTTCACTCTTCTACTACAAAATATCTTCATGTAGCAAGGTAATTTTGTTTTTATCGTCAATCACAAAAATAAGAATTGTCCTCACGTTCGTTGAATGTTCATTTGTCGTGGACTCTCCGAATCCTAATTGGGCTTGACCCAATCGGTTAAACAAAGCAGAAGACGACGCAGAAATGATAATTCTTTATTTGGATACAATAAGACAACAGAGCACAGGTTACTTTATTTTATCGATTACCACCATCAGAAGCAGGCTAGTCAGCTGTGAGCATTGGGTCTTCCGCATCGTCTTTCCAGGACCCCGTGTTTGTCAGAGATAGAGAAGGAATTATGTTTATGAAACGTAGTGGAAACCATTTACATTTGTTACACCACACTCTCTGGCGCTGGTTGTATATATACAGTTGGCCGAGAAGAGGCGGATCAGGTGCGGACGTGCAGTCGCTCACACACATACATTTCCTGAAGACAATATTCCCTTGAGATTTGGAGCGTGAGTCAGGGGGATTGGGTCGGAAGTGAGGTGAAACTTCATAGGAAAGGAAGACAGAAAGTAGAGTGGACGTTTTTCATCGGCAAAAAAAGCCGCACTGCGTAGAGGAGGAGGAAGAAGAGGGCAAAGTGCGACCTAAAAAACACAGAGAAACAAATGACATACTGGCTGACTAAAGGGAGAGAAGAGATGACACAGGACGCATTTGTTGTGTGATCTTGGCAGAGACGCCATGAGATTCATGTCTATGCTTATAATATATGGACAAATTACTCATAAAACAGTAGACAACATAAAGCTCAAACGGCAGCGCGAGATTGTCCACAAGGATAGAAGCGCCGTCATCACAGTCCATGAAGCTCAGAGGCAGCACTCATCTTTACCAGACAGAAGCACATTTGTGAATCTCATGGACGGTATTTACGTAACCACAGGATAACAAACTAAAGAACAGAAGAGAAGCGATTGCAAAAAAAAAAATAAAAATTCAGAGCACACAAATATGACAGTTGCGTTTTACAGAATTATTTATAATTATACAAATTAGATATATTATTGTATAAGAAACAAAGGTGGGCTCAAGACATGCTTCTTATTGCTATAGAAATAAAATGAATATAAATGAAAAATGTCAACAAAAACTGTATTGTATGTGGGAGTTTCTTGTAATCAACAGCTGCTACAAGCAACAGTTGTACTTGATGCATGGCCGTTGTTGTGAGACAAACGTGTACATTCATAGAATGACGAGCGACTTGAAAAGTATTAATTATGGACGAGAACGGCGGCAGTGAAGAAAAAAGAATCAGTGAAGAAAGCTGGTCACTGTATCGTTCGGGCATGGTTGAGGAAACAATTACGACATAGGGCGGGAAATTGATGCTTAGTCTGTGCCCAAAGAAATCGATAGCAAAAGCAATGGAGAAATTATTAGGGTGCAACAAAGACAGTATTCTACTTGTATCAAGCGGAAATTAATGTAGGCAAAAGAGTATTGAGATAGAAACGCTTGCTTCGAAGGTAAACTGTAATAATGGAAGAGATAATAGTCACGACAGGAAGGGATCGGCAGCTGTGGTGTCGTTAGTAAAAAAAAGACAAGGAGGAAGGGCGAATGTAGGAAGAGGATCAAGCATGGGGAAACGGGAAGGACAGCCTATATTCTCTACCAAGGCGTTTTCACTATGGGGAATGGCGGTGGGAACGAGTCTGTGTTAGGAAAGGTGTCTCCCTAATGGAAGATAGCACAAGATCAAGGTAATTGGGACTACAAAATCCACACGGGGTCCTGGCTGGATCTCATTCTTGCTGGGATTAGAATACCAAGGCTTGCTTTTGCTCTCATTAATGCTAATGATAATAGCAATATATCTTAGAAATATAAGATCACAGTGGCAATTGAAACAAGAACAAAAATTATTAAACCTCAGGGGTTATACCATATTTTATATAACATAGCATACTATTATATATCAAAGGTAACATAGCATACTACAGTATTATTGCTAAAAAGCGAAACACATTGCCAATGTTCTTAAACCATATCAGATGTGCGGGGGTGTAAAATGGCGCGATGGCTTGTGTTGAGTGGCTGGCGTTAGCCATGGTTAGGTAACAACGAAGGTGGATGATAGTTGTGTGAATCCCGGTGGGATTTTGCTGTAGGTTTACACGCCCAAGCGCGACTGTGTGCGTAGTTGTTTGTGTGTGCGTATATTTTTTTTTCGTTTTATTTATTATTTTTTCCTACGTTTGTGCGATGGTTATGAGCTTAGCAGACATGGACATAAAAGTGTGAACTGTGGAAGCCAACTAATACAGTATAAACAGCAAAGAAGACGGGACCAGATAGCACATCAACATTATCATCATCATCAATATATTCATTATATCACCGTAACAAACAGGCGCCCTGGTTACATTGCTCAACGCATTATTTAGGGTTTTCTTGTTAAAACGTTATGTGCTTACATGGGGTTGCCGTTGCCAAGCGTACGGCTATGAAAGGTTGTGATGGTAAGTGAAGAGCGGGGGGAGGGGGAGGAGGAGGAGGAATCACCGGAAGGGGAGGCTAAGGAGGACAAACACCGAGTTTTCTGAATTCAGGCTTCTGGCGAGGACCGGATATAGTGACCGGATTTCTAGACCACCTAGCGACAGATTTTACAAATTTCGTTGAGGTTAAAATGCGTCTGGTTTGCTGGGTTATGAAGTAACTGCCATGTACAACGGTTGAAGTAACCCACGGATTCTTGGGTACTCTGTGGAGGAAGAGTGATATAGCTACTGGTGTTCAAATGTGGTTTAATGTGGCTGTTGTTTTAGTAGTAATAATGATTGTTGTTAATAAAAATCATTGTTGTTACTTAGTTTCTAAGTGATTACAATTAGGTCGTCTGTGGCTGTTGGAAATGAAGAGTTTAATGGGTTAGGTGTGTGTACAAGGCGACATTAGGTGTTTGAGTGGAAAACAAAGATATGTGGTTAATATGTGGGAAAGGTTGAATGTCTGAATGCCAGGCGAGCCTATAGCAGGATCGGGTATCGTGTCGCCTCAAGCTAAGGTCACGTTCGCTATCGTTACCGCTAGACTGGTTTTTGTTTGCCCTTGCTCGACAGCGATGCGTGCAGCTGTCAGGTCACACTACTCGCCAGGACCGCTAGCGGAATCAGCTGATCGTAACAACTCGTACCTCATCTCTTTATCTAGTAGTATGGTTTGATGTTATACCCACATACTTTTTCTGTGAAACTTACGCGGTAACCTCACGGGACGAATGAAGTTGACGTGACACGTTTTCGGCCTTATTAGCACATATTAGTTTTTGTTTGCATACTAGAGGTCATACGACAACTGAATAGTATATTTCCATCAATTTGATATTCATGTTTGGGGTTTTTCTTGTATTGTTGTCTATCTTTATTGATATTCATTAAAAGTCCTTAAAAATGGAATATTTTTTTAGTTGCATATATACTGAATATCTTCCTCTTGTCTACCACTATCGCTTGCACTAGATGCCAGACAAAACTGTGCGAACAGGTAGCTCAAAGCAGCTAGAATCAGTAGCTACTGCAGCTCAAATGGCAAGCCAATCAAGCCGTATTGCTGGATACAGCGATTTGGGAAGCTAGTGTGACCGGGGCTTCAGTTGATGGCTATTTGTCACAAAATACCAACCATATTAAGGGGAAACTACAGTAGTGGCGTGTTACCCCACCATACCCCTTTAGCCCTTAACCCTAGCCAAAATATATTTTCTTAAATGAAATATAGTTACAAAGTACCTGGAGTGATAGGCTATCAGAATATATATGGTTATGGGGTTCTATTTCCAAAACCCTAGGAGTTCGTGAACAGACAGACAGAGGCTACTTTATTATAGTAGATATGTGTGTGTGTGTGTGTGTGTGTGTGTACGTGCGTATGTATAATCTACTATAAAAAAGTAGTAGCCTCTGTCTGTCTGCTCGTATGCTAACTCCTAAGGTTTTGGAGATAGACCCCCATAACTATATATATTCTGATATCCTATCACTCTAGGGGCTTGGATAACCATTCTTCATTTCCAAAAAAATATCTTGGTTAGGGTTAAAGTTAGGTGGGGTATGGCTAGGTTAAGGATTATTCACGAACTCCTAATAAAATAGTAGCCTCTGTCTGTTCACGAACTTCCCCGAAAACCATATATATTCACCATAACCCAGGCTATTTGGATAAGTATATTTTATTTCCAAAGGGCGTTTCTCTCCTCAAATTTATCTTTTTTTTTTATTTTAACATTTTATTGCTGTTAAATTTTCCATTGAGTTATACTGACATGTGTAACTTTTCTCCACAAATTCTATCAAAATAAATTAATATGATCATCATTTGCTCGCAGCAATGCACGGGTAATTTGGCTAGTATATATATATATATATATATATATATATATATATATATATATATATATATATATATATATATACATATATATATATATATGTACATATATGTATATGTACTTATATATACATATACATATATATACATGCATATATACATATATATATATATGTGTGTGTGTGTGTGTGTGTGCGTGTGTGTATTTGTGTGTACACATGTTTATATCTATATATACATATATATATGTATATACATATATATACTGTATATATATATATATATATATATATATATATATATATATATATGAGAAAATCCCACAGTCGGAGAAAGTAAACGACGAAGTATAGAATTAACTGTATATTTTGACCACTGCGATCCTCTTCAGCAGATAGTTACAAGGTGTACAAGTAAGAGTTATATAGTCGATACAAAGGGAACACGAGAAGGTGGCGCAAGTAACACTGCTTTGCTAGTGATCACTGTCTTCCAGGCCATCTACATTGGTTAAAAGTTTTTTAATTGTTAATGTCAGATTGTTTAACAACATTAACAATTAAAAAACTTTTACCCAATGTAGATGGCCTGGAAGACAGCAATTACTACCAAGGCAGTGTTACTTGCGCCACCTTCTCATGTTCCCTTCGTATCGACTATATAACTCTTCTTGTACACCATGTAACTATCTACTGAAGAGGATCACAGAAAGTGGTCGAAATATACGGTTAATTCTATACTTCGTCCGTTTACTTTTTCCGACAGTGGGATTTTTTCCTCTTATGTGTCACGACAGTCCCCCTCTGATATATA